>NW_006441955.1:20661625-20684313 GCF_000325575.1 Pteropus alecto
TTTTGGTGTAAATTTCTTACTTTTCTTTCTGCAATGAGAATTGCATGTCCCCAATATGGGCTATTACTATTGCATCTTGGATCCTAAAATGAATGAGACTTGGGGAACAGAGCAATAGTTGATCCTAGCCAACATATAATCTGAATGAGCAATGAATATTTCTTGTAGAAGCACTGAGATTTGGGGGTTGTGCTATTTTAGAGTAAGCTATTGAACTTTGACTAATAGACAAATTTCTCTCCTTAATCCTCTTGCCTCTCTACAGCTTATTCTAAAAACAATAGTCAGACTGACCTTTTTAACAATAGGTTCAATCATATCATTGCTCCGTTCAAAATGATACAATGTATGTCTGTCTCACTCAGATAAAAAGTCAAAGTCCTTGCAATGGCAACCATGATTTTCTTCCCCCACTATTTACTTCTTTGACCTCATTTTTTGCTGTTCCCACATTGTACCATACCATACACATACTATTCTCCTTGGGGTCCCTTGAATATGCTAGGCCTATTTCAGATGTTGGACCTTTCCTAGTGGCTACATTTTTAGAATGCTCTTCCTCCAGATGTCTGCCTTGCTAACTCCTTCATCCCCTTCAAGTCTTTGTGCAAATCTTACTTTCCCAATGAGGCAAACCTGGACAACTGTAAATTTAATACAGTTAAATTTATTAATTGATCCTTCACTTTTTCCCCTACTATTTAAATAGCATTTATTATCTAACACATTTTGTTATTTATCTATTATATATTTTTATTCATACTTTGTCTTATCTCACTAGAACATAGCTTTATAAGGATAGGGATATTTGTTTCTATCAAATATTCCCAGTTTCCTGAAATATTGTCTAAAGTTCCATAATCATTTATTGAATATTTAGAAATTGAAAGATGTCTATGTATGGATACATTATTTTAAATAATCTCTGCTCATATGACTTTAAGTTTCTTGTTCCTCTCTTATCTCCTCATATTGCTTTGGCAATGGTCAGTTTTCAAACCTAAATGTGCTTAACTTTCTATCAATATTTGACACAGTTAATATTTCTCCTGGAAACATTGCAGTTAATAGCAATTCTATTCTTCAAATTGCACGAGACAAAACTATAGTGTAATATTTGAGTTTTTCCTTTTCTTACTCCCATAACCAATTATTTAGGAAATCATATAGTTATTTCTTCAAAATTTATCAAGAAATTGGTCCACTTCTCATTTACTGCACTGCAACTATGATGGGGTATATTGCTATTATATCTACATAGCATTATTTACATGATTTTATAATTAATCACCCTAAGAATGCATTTACCACCTTAGAATCTAGTCTTACCAGAGCAGCTTATGTGTTCTTTAAAATATAACTCAGATCATTCCACAACCCTGCTTCACAGCTTTGCAATGGCTTTCCAACTGAAGCAAAGCCAAAGCTGTTATACAGTGTTTGAAAGGCTCTACAATTTCTAGCCCTGTCTTATTGCTTGCTTTTTGCCCCTTGCTCACTTGGCCTCAATATCATGGCTATCTTGCTTTTCTTGAAACACACCAGATTTGTACTTGCCTGAAGGATTTTACACAGGTCATCTCTCTGCCTGTGATATATTATTTTCATACATTCTCATGATTCTCTCTCATGTTCTTCATTTTTTAACTCAAGGAGCAGCTTTATTGTAAACTTATCTCTAAAGCACTATTTAAAATTGAGTTATTTTCTGATATGTCTTGCCCACTTCCTTGTTTTATTTTTCTTTTTAGCAGTTTTTATATTCTGACCTACTATACTACTGTATATATGCGTAATTTAAGTTAAAGGTGAGTTTCATGAAATCATGAAATTTTGTCTGTTGTAATCAATGTGGCCCCAGTAGCTATAAGCTGTAGTGGAGCCTAACAAATATTGAGAAATATATATATATATGAAATATAAAATAAGCTATATAAAATGAGATACACTATAAAGTATAAAGAAATTAAGACTCATAACATAAAAGAAATGGTAAAAATAATATTTATTTATTAACATCAGCAAATTGGAAGACTAAGGAGACCTAGAACCTCTTTCCTTCATGAAAACATTAAATAACGAAGTAGAGACTATCTAAAATAACTCTACGGGAGCTCTGGAAATTAATTAAATATTTCCACCAACAAAGTAAATGCCCAATCAGGAAACACACACACACACACACACACACACACACACACACACACACACACACTCAAAAGTAAATTTGGGAGATTTTTATTCATTCTCACCCAACATTCTCCCTGGTACATGTGACCTTGACATAGTGTGAAAGAGTTGGTGGCTCTGTCCTCAGTTACTTTCTGTGAACTAGAGCAATTAGAACAAACCTAATTTGCAACATTACAGCTTATCTGGTAGTTGCCTGAGGCATTGGTCTCTGTCACCTAAATAAAAACTCAGACAGCCCAAAGCAGCACAGCTCAGATCACAGGCTAGAAAAAATTTCATGAAAGAAACAAGGAGACTACAGACCAGCAGCTACCTGGGAAAGAAACTATTGATTGAAAAATATGATATAATAGCTAAGGCCACAAAAAAGAAACAGGGGTGAGACTCTCAGGGAAACTACACATTGAAAAGCACTCATCTATACATGAGAATTAGAAATAAGGACATCTAAGCAGGCCTAGGTAAGACACATGCCCAGAAAAGTCCTATGAAGACCAGAAACCTTAATTACAATCTAATTTCAAGGCTCAAACATGTTCTGATAATTAGTGAAAAGCTTCTCTTGCATAGAGCCAGTCCACACACACGCACTCACACATACAAAACAATTAACACCAAGAAAGGAATTCAGTAAAGTTACAGGATACAAAATTAATGCTCAAAATTCAGTTGTGTTTTTATACAGAGACACTAAGCCAAAAAGAAAATTAATAATTTCACTAATAGCATCAAAAATAATAAATTGCTTAGGAAGGCCAAAGACTTGTACTATATACAAGAAGGCCGAAGACTTGTACTATATAACACAAAACATTGCTGAAAGAAGGAAATAGACATTAATAAACAGAAAGACATCCTGTCTTCATAGATTGAAAACATGCTATTGTTAAGACATCAGTACTACCCAAAGTGATCTATAGATTCAATAAAATCCTTATCAAAATCTCAATTTTTTTTTTCCTTAGAAATACAAAAACCATTTTAAAATTTATATGTAACCTCAGGGAAACCTGAATAGCCAAAACAATCTTGAAAAAAAAGAACAAAGTTGGAGATGCATACTTTATGATTTCAAATTGTATGATGAAGTCACAATGATTAAGAGAGTGTGATAAGGTGTAAAAACAAAAATGCTGACCAATGAAATATGATAAGGAGACCAAAAATAAACACTCACATATACATTCCAATTATTTATGACAAGGGTGCCAAGACTATTGGAGAATGGCAAGACTTTTCAACCAATAGTGTTAGGAAAATTGGATATCCACATGTAAAAGAATGAAGTTGGAGCCTCATGTTAGACTATTCATAAAAAACAAACTAATAAATGGATTAAAGACCCAATGTAAGAGATAAAATTAGAAAAAACATAGGGAAGAACTTCATAACATTGGAGTTGGCAATAATATCTTGGCTATGACATGAAAAGCATGAACAAAAGAAAACATAGACAGCTTAATCTACACTGAAATTAAAAATTTTGAGTATAAAAATATTATCAACAAAATGAAAAGGCAACCCATGAAATGAGAGAAAGCATTTGCAAATTCTATATTAAATGAAGTTAATATACGGACTATATACAGATCTTCTACAACTCAATAACAAAAACAACAAAACCAAACAGCCTAATGAGAAAATGGGCAAAGGACTTTAATAGATATTGCTCCAGAGAAGATAATACAAATGGCCAATGAGCACATGAAAAGATGTCAACATCACTAATCATTCAGGAAAGCTAATGAAAACCACGATGTGATTCCACTTCACTCCCATTAGGATGGCTATTCTCCAAAATTTAACAATATTAAAAACAAATAAATAACAAGTATTGATGAGGATGTGGAGAAATTGAAATCCTCATATATTTTTAGTGGGAGAATGAAATGGTGTAGGCACCATGGAAAACAGTGGGGCACTTCCTAAAAAAAAAAAAAAAATGGGATTACTATATGATTCAGCAATTCTATTTCTTGGTATATACCCAAAAGAATTAAAACAAAGAACTCCAACAGATATTTGTACAACCATGCTTATAGCAGCATTATTTATAATATTCAAAAGGTGGAAGCAATCCAAGTGTCTATTGATGGATGAGTGGATAAACAAAAATTAGTATATACATACAGTGAAATATTATTTAGCCTTAAAAAGGAAAGATATTTTGACACATGCTACGAGAGGGATGAACCTTTAAAACATTTGCCAGGTGACATAAGCCAGTCATATAAGACAATAATATATATTTCTGCTTATATGAGATTTCCAAAGTAGTCAAAACCTCTATGTTTCTGAAACTTGCAAATTATGGAAATCAATTAACTTTCTAAAGTATATACAGTTGATATAATAGAATCAGTCTCCCATTTGGGGTTAGACTTTATTTTCTGGGGTGGGGGGGTGTTTTCCTGATTTCTTAAACCTAGGTTGAGTACATCTCTCATATTACCCCACATTTAACATTGTTACTTACCTTCTCACTCTGTATTTAATCACCTATTTACTAATCTGTAAATTCCTCAGGTGATATCTTTTCTTATTTCACAATTAAATTCTCAGATTTTATTCAAATTCTTTTTCTACCACATGGTTCCTCCTCCAATTTCTTCCATTCTACCTCCATTATTATTAACAACTCCCTTTTATTTACCACTCACTACTATACCAGAACTATTCTGGCCTCTCATACATATTCACTTATTTACACTTTACACAATATGTCCTATGAAATAGTTAGGATCATTCTCATTTTACAGTGAATCCATAGATTCATCCTTTATTTAGCCATTGCTTACTGCAGTCCCTAAAGCCTTACCAAGATGTTCTATGCATGCTGAAATAATTAGTAGGTATCCATCCTCTCTTCGTTAAAGTGCAGTAACTTTTCTCCAAATAGAACATAAAGACCAGGTATCCAGGCAATTTTTCTAGGGAAAGCAGCCTCCAAAGTGCTTTTAAGGCTTTACTTTAGACAAAAATGAAAATAGTGCCTATGACACTATTCACACGTTTCCATTGTCTTTTGAAAACAGATTTACCTTTTCTTTTCTCCTCTTTGTCTTATCTTTTTTTCTCACACTTACTTCTAAAAAAATAATAATCTAGGACATGATAGTATATAAATATACTGAGTAAATAAAAATAATATTTTATTCTTTTAAATTGTGATTCATAGGAGGGTAATAGGAGCAAATATGGATTAAATTTTCCAAAAATGAATGAAAATATAAAAAGATTAGCATTAATTGATAACCATATAATTATAGGAAGAAGTATCAGCAGAAATTTGAAATTGCTTCCTAAAATTTGAAACCCATAGGCTTTTCTTTATTTTCTACTTTCGGTCTGAGTAATTTGTGACTTATTTTAAAATGCTACATAAAAAGTTGAGCTTTAAATTCAAGTTTTAGTTTATATCTCTAAATATTTGTAAAATTTATAGGATATTAATATGAGAAGGAATAGAGAATTTAATATTCACAAAATCTCACTATGTTTTCTCTTTTCTTTCCAGAAAATAGTGAGCTAAAATATTAAATATATATATCTGGATAAGGTACACACACACACACACACAAATGTATCTCACTTTATGTGAGTATTATTAGCCAGGTATGGGTATGAGCACTTTTTTTCCGATGGGGAAGAAAACACAAAAGCAATTTTATATAGCAAATTATTTTTCTAAATCTTCAATATAATTTCAGAAATTCTTGCTCAGTCAGCTGTTAACCAGCATTTGAATGCTTACACTTTGAATTTTATGGACTTCAGCATCTTATTTGATTTTGCAACCACTGCTGCTGACCCAGAAATGTTTGCTTATGTGACTTATAAAGTGTTCAAATTGCAACGAGTAGGTTCTGGAAATACATTACTTTGGAGTACAGCGT
Source organism: Pteropus alecto (assembly GCF_000325575.1). NCBI lineage: Eukaryota > Metazoa > Chordata > Mammalia > Chiroptera > Pteropodidae > Pteropus > Pteropus alecto. The sequence continues at coordinate 20,667,715 of NW_006441955.1, forward strand.
TCTATAACTGAATACAGGATTTTGAGTAAATTATAGTTTTGAATGAAAGGAAAATAGGTGAATTAGACTTTACAAGATCAGTTTAGTTTATATTTAATATCTTAGGATTTTAGAATTTAGGAGACTGAAGGGGTCATTCAGCCCAATCTCGTTATTTTACAGATTTAGACTGAAAAACACTAAGGGAAAGTGATTTTACTAGGACCCACAACTAGTTTGAGTCTAGTCTAGGAATCTGTGTGACATGATTCTAAGCATCCGCTCTTTTCATAAAGCATTTTGATTAATTAAGAACATGGGCAGTGTAAAGCTGAGTTGGGCTTGTGCTAAACTTGTACTGGCATATTGTATGATACAGATGAGATAATGCATATAAAATACTCGATACAGTGACAGACACACAGTAAACACTCAGAATATTTGTTATTTGAAGGAAACTTATGGGTTCTATTTGTTCAACAAATATTTCATCTTTACTCATTCTAGTTGTCAGTGTCTATACTCAGAAATATTAATGGAAGACAAAGGTATGTTTACTTAAGGTAAAAGTCCACAGTTATTTATTGGTTTAATTATAAAACAAAACATAAGCTGCATTATTGTATTTTTATATACCGCTGCTTATGGACAACACCTAATTCCTTTCATACTTGTATCACTTGCTTTGAAATCTTTTAACGTCTTCTATTCCAGGAATATACAAGAAGTAGTTGTGAATGCAGAATGATAAATATTAAAGACATAGGTATAGCTTTTGAAAACTGAGAGTGATCTAGTTTAAAATGGGAAATAAAACAATTAATAAATTTCAGGTATGCCTTTTGCACTCTTAGGTTATTAGAAGGAATGAAATCTGTAATGAACTCTATAGTTTCTGACCCTGATACTGATAGTGAACTGACAATTACAAAAGGCAGCTTGAGGGCATGGAGAGATGCACTGGCATTGAAACTAGGGCATCTGGTCTGCTTCTAGCACCCACACTGTTTAAGCAAATATCAAGGGTCTAACAGCTTGATATGTATTCACGGCACAGGACTCTCCAATTATACCGTGTGTCATGACATTGATGCAAATGCTATCCTCAACCATTTGAGAAAAAAAAATATATATATACCATTGTGGTAGTGCATTAACCTGCTCTCAGCTGCTCAGTAAGAGACAATATAAGTATGCTTCAGTTAAGGATGACACAAATCTTTGCCTTTGAGGTAAAAAGGGCTTTTAAGTTAAACACAGTGTTTATAAAAAAGGTATTTATTGTGGGTTTGAAGACTGTTACTATGTCATTACATTTAGCTAATGAATTTCTTGTTATTGTAATAATAACTTGGGAGTGCAGAATTCTTCCTTGCAGGTTCTGAACTTTACAAAAGCAACATATCGAACTTTTGAGTTAGCTCAGTGTCTCCTGCATCCTGATTTCTCTAGGTTTAAACTTCATCCTACTATAACATCTCCATTTGGTAGATTTAGGAGTAAGAAAAGACTTACTCAAAGTTTATAACCAGAAAGAAAAAGTTGTTTTTGCTCTCCTGTAAATGCCAGCTTGCTTAAAGTGTGCTTTGCTCTCAATTTGTAGGCTTACCATTATGTTTAATAATAACTCTTTAAAACATAAATGCTTGAAAATCAAAGAAACATTTCAAAAACAGCTGTGCCCTAATAGTAGACTGATTAATTTCTGATTCTCTTTAACATAACTAACTAGGACAACTTGATTCGATTTCAGCTGAAAATGCATTTCTTCTCACACTAAGTTGGCATATATCTAATTACTGTAATGAAGGCAAATGTTGCATGTTAATATTTCTGTAAAACTGGAAGGAGTTTTAAAAAATCAAAAGCACTTTTTATTTTACTTTAAAGAATAAAAATTGTTCTGGAGGCTTCCACAAAACTTTAAGATTATTCAAATCTACAGTCTGTTTTACCATCGCAGTGGCTTCTATAGGAATAACTGTCTGGTCTGAATTCCTGCCTGTAGCCAACTATTCTTTTTTTACAACAAGCCTATGTTGCAATTCCATGACTTTTGCTGGGCTTCAAGTCCCTATGATATGGTGATAGAAATTAGATTGATATTCATTCACCAGTGGAAAAACTGATTTGTGCCACCAAAAATAAAAATTTCTATTTAGTAATCCTGGGATGTAGAACAGATACACAGCTATAGGTTGAAAACAAAATAAGATTTCCTTCATGTTTCTTTGATTCTTTACATTATTTATATAATTTAGAGTTTGAAGATATGTAGAATAATATTCAAAGACTGATTTTTAAAGTTCATCTTTAGTACCATAATGGTTCATAAGATCATTACAGCTAGACCTAACTTTTATGAACATTGAATCTTTGCATTGACACTGATATAGATTTTAGCTGTGAATGTAGGGAGAAGAGTTGGTATTTTAATTTCTAGTGCATTAATTATTATTGATGTGGTATCTAAGTTAAAAAAAACTATCCAATTAAAAAAAACTAGTTAAAATTCTATGACATTGCATGAAAACTATTATTTAGTCAAATTCAGCCTCATACACATACGCGTGCACACATACGCGAGCACACACACACACACACAAACACACACACACCCCAGTTGCTTGTAACTAATACCTACCTGAGTTGTTTTTGGAGATCTTGTACAAGAACCATATGGTTCTGTGCACCAGAATGAACTTGGAGATTCTGTGTGTTTATAACATTCTAGGCTTTTTATTTTCTCGTCTGTAAATGAATGAACTGCACTAGATGGTTTTAAGTGATCTTATACACAAAGACCCTTGACCATACATCCTCCCTATTATCATAGGCATGACATTCATGATTGCTATGCTTTTGATATCTCTCATCCCATTAGATTTATGTTTTCTTGTGTCAGAGGCTAAAATAAATTTACTTCTTTTATTGTTTTGTCAGATTATAGTTTTGATACTTAATTAGTTTTGATACTAATATGGTATAGTGGTGTCAAAAATACTGGAAAACAATGATAAACATTTACTCTTATTTTACTTAGCCAAGTAAATCATAAAGACTTGGTGTTAATATTTTACCTTTTCAGTTAAACCTCTAAAACCTCACTTTCTCATTTAAAAATGCGGTAAATATATATCACTTAGTAAAGTTGTACAATGCCTAAAGCATATGTGTTGCTCAATATCTAAACTTGGTATGTAAGCATCATTTTTGCTTCTAAGTACATCATTTTAATCTATTTTCATAAATATAAATTTCCCAAATAGAAGAAAATAGGGAAAAACTTCCATGCTAGTTATATAATTTACTGAGCTCAGAAGCTGGTTTTCGAGTACCCATGTTCATATTCTCTGAGTCTTCATTAAAGCTGGATATAGTTTTATGGGTAATTTAATGTTTACTATCTCAATTGAACTGATATTTTAATAAATATTATACTGGTTTTTGAATAAATTTACTTTTAAGTTCTATTCTTTAAAAATTCTCTGTGAGTGTTTTCGTGTGTTTGATGTTGCTTTTGGCAATATCATGGTTCACAGAAATTTGAATATTCTGGACCCTCGAAGATAAACTTTATTCAGTATTTACATATCTTAAGTAAAAGAGCTGCTAAACTTAAAAAGGTAATATCTATCTATTTATTTATCCATCCATCCATTTATTTGTAATTTCTAAACCATATTCCTTAGTGAATAAAGCTAATCTGTTTCCATACATCCTTGGATTCCACTTAGCTTATTTTCACTGTTGCTAGTTATTTTTTATAAATTCAATTCAAATTTGACCTCAGGGAATTCTTTCCTGTATACTATAACCAACATGGTTTCATCTTTCTTTGAACACTCAAAGCCTGTAATATGTAGATTTGCCTGGTAAATAATCATATGTTGTTTATATATATATATATATATATCTTTTGAATTGCTATCAATCTCCTGTAGGATTACTTAAGTTTTCAAACATATTGGTTCAATTTCTACTGTTTAAATTTTAGAATCCTTACAACTACCGACTATAAATTATGCTTTTTTATTTTCTTTTACTTGTAGAAACACAATAAGTATTTGTTGACTAGTTTATTCTGTAAGAAAAGGCTACATATGTAGACATGCCCATCAGTGTCGCAACTAAGAACAGTAATGCTATTATTTAAAGATCATTAGAAATGAGACTTAATAATTCCCAAGAACATTGATCCTTCGTTTTCCAGTTTGGCCAGAAAATGCCAGATTCTACTTCCTTGATAGTAGAGAGAGAACAAAAATACATGTCTTGCCTATGCATGACTTAAAGTATGATGCAACACTGCTGGAAAACACAATTTACCTTTAGAAAACAATATTCATGGGGAAATTGAAGTTTATATCTATGTACTAATAACTACTATGAAACATATTGTGAAACAAAAACACTTCTTAAAGCCTAAACTTGACTTTTCAGTCTGTGCCTTATTTCCCTGCATCTATCTTCATATTTTTCTGCAGCTGCTGAAATCTCTAGGGAATAACTCTCCATGGAGACAGAGCCAGACGGCCCAAGTCTCTTCTATGTTCTTGAGTTCCTGTTTTCAAGCATGATTCGGTTAGACTAGAGACCAGTTTTCTTTCCTGCAACTCTGGCAGCTGAAATTAATTCTCCAAAGACTTCTCTTTGGAGGCAAGCAGATGGTACACATGCACGTGTTTTAGTTTTGATTGTACCAGTTCTGAATAATTTAAAGTTCAGAATCTCTATAAAACTACTGTATTCCCATTTCCCAATACATTTTTTTTTCCTTTTGCCTCAGAAATTCCTTCTTTATATTTTGACATTTGGCTGAAAGTTCCTTCATTTTGTACTGGCTTCATTGTCACACACTTCCTGCTGTTCTTTGTTACAATTTTAGATAAGTGTGGCTTTAGAAAACTAAGATGCTTTTAAAAACTATTCTGCTAGTGATTTTCCCTTTACCATTTGCAAAGCATTTTGTATACATAAACAGCACATTAGCCAAATGATGTTGTTATCACAGTTCCTGTTGGTCTGCACTTGGCTCTCGCTTTAGAATTACCCCAAATAGGTTTGCAGAGTTTTATATTTGCATTATGAGATACTCAATAATATGTATAAACTTAAGCATTTTTTTCCTGCCATTTTGTTTGAGAAACAGCCAGTCCTATCTCCGCTGAAGATTCACTGTTGCTCCAGGTAGAACATGATAAGAAGGGAATATTCAAAACATTTGCCCATCTTTAAATTGAGAAGACTTGTCGAACATAGTTCAAAATTTTCTATGAGATCTACTGATCTGTGAAGTTAACAGAGCCTGTGAGGTATTCATGTATGATATACACATAACTAAAAATACATCTAGAGCTACCCAACTCAATCAGACAGCTCTGCCTACTGTAGGCACTAAAACTATGATTCAATTCTGGATTAGTTTTGCTAAGTTTTATTGCCAATATCTTCTCTTATTATGGCTAAGGCACAAGAATAATCATGTGACAGAGTACTCTATATTAATACAGTCATTACCACTACCAGAAAAAAGAAACTTAAACATATAACCAATTTAGAATAAAGTATCTCAATTGCAAAGATTTTAAAAAGTGTTAATATAATATATTATTAGTCTTTAACAAATGATGTTTTTTCATATTGTTTTATGGTTCATCCAATTCTTATAAAAATTATATCATTTTTGAGCACCATATTATGAATGTAGAACCTAAGCCTCAGAGAGATTTAGTGGCTTGGGTACACACAATCATGTATCATGAAGCAGGATACAAATCCCGGAGCATAGCATTTATAGAACACCCAAACACATTTTGTTTAGGATAAATTTTTTATTTTTTAAAATATGACTACATAGCTGATAGAATGTAAAACAAAACAAAACAAAAAAAAACACGTTTTTTAAAAATTGTTATTTGTATATAAAATTTGGAAAACAGAAACTCAGAAGTGAGCCGCAGAAATTTCATCTATTTTATAGAACACTTCCCTTAGGGATCTTAATGATTGCTATGCAGAATCAACAAATAAGTTGCAGTGGTGTTTTGTTTCTCTTGATTTCATCCATTCAAGTGATGTGACTTGTACCACTTCTCTTGAGGGATAATTCCATAATCCAGTGGTTTTCACTGTCAGGAAGTTTTTCATGTATTCCACCTAAATAGTATTTTCTCTAACTTCATTCCATTTCTTATAGTTACACATAATATGAGCACATCAATAAGTGATTTTTTTATTCTCTGTGAGGCTTACATCTTTAAACATTTGCCCACCTAAAGTTATCTTATTCCTCACTTTCTTCATCAGTTTTAAGCTCTTCCCTGAGCAGCCTCTACATTTGTCTGCTAAATGGTTTGAAGTCATAGGAAGATTTGTTTGAGAATCTGTTGCAGAAACAGTGTGATAAAAATCTCAAAATGTCTAGAATTAAGATAAGATATATTCCAAAGGATCCACTCTTTTATAATAAGAGACTAAGAATATTTTTTGTGGCCACCAAAGTGGCAGTTTACTGCTAAGTTGAAGACTAGTTTGTGAATTGGCAATGGGAGGAATGGATTACAATTAATGGAAAATAAAGGATTGATACTTTTCTTCCAAATAGTATATTTGTAATCTCGAGAATATCACAGATTGATGGTTAGGTTTTTTTGTTTTTCTTCTCTTCCTTAAAATCTAATTATAACTGTTTTATTTTTCACATTTTTTATTATTTATTTAAGATTTCTAAAGTGTGTTTCTATGGCCTTCATTTGCTCTGCCTCTATGATTTCTATTTTCTAAATAACACTTTGATTTTCTTAAAGCAAAATACTTATATTGTGACTAATCATGTTTACATACATTAGTTTTATCATATAGCTTAAGGATTTCCATATTTTACATGTGGTTACATATTACAAAGCTCACTATAGCCTATCTTGGCAGAAAATTGTAATCAGATTTAAGTTGGACTAAAATGTATTTTTTTCAAAAAGCAATTATTAGATTTCTCTGATGTTCAAGCTAGGGCTATGTTCTAGTTAGTTACACTTTCCATACATGTCTAGTGTAGGGGCGATATGTAAATATATTTTAGTTATGTATTTTAAATTGGATAGTAGCTTTCGACAGTTTTCGCTGAGGCACAGCAGAAAGAGATCAAGGCTATGAGCATGGGACAAGGAGGGAGGAATGGAAAGGTTTTTAAGGGGACGCTTCATCTGAGTGTTCAATAGGAATAGCTCAATACCAAACACCTGGAAGCCATTACCAGGTGATGGAGTATTGCGAGGTCACAGAACACAAAAAACCCTGATTACTGAAGGAACTACGGACAGTTTTTTTTGTTGTTTTGTTTTGTTGTTTTTTGTATTCCTGGAGCACAGGATACAGTGAAAGTTAGAGAAAAAAGGTATTTGATATGAAAGTAAGGAATTAAGAAGGGCAAAATATATGTCACAGAAAAGATTTTGAATTTTAATTCAGGATCGCATCAAACTATGGCCCTCATGTCAAATCCATCTTCACCTCTTTTTGTAAAGAAAAGTTTACTGGAATACAACCATATTATTTGTTTACATATTATTTATAACTGTTTTTGTGCTCCAACTGGAGAGTTGAATAGTTGTGGCAGAGAACTCATATCCTGCAAAGCTTAAAATATTTACTATCCAAGTCTTTACAGGAGAAGTTTTCTGACCTCTCCTCTGAGCAATGTCAAGTGGCTGAAAGATTTGAGCCAAGAGGTAGCATAATTGCTTCTCCCTTTCAGAAATTTGGGTTTGGTAGCAGTAGGACGATAGATTGGAGGTATAATAAAATGTGTAGCCTGGCAGTTAATAAGTACTTTATACCTGTTGTGTCTAATTTGTTCCTTTTCTTTTTTTTCTTTTTCTTTTTTTTTAATTTTCAACTTAAATTCCATTTACACTGATGCCACCTGATATTTTGGCCTCTTGCTCATGATATTAATTACTGAAACTTTTATTTTGCCAATTTAGAGGGCAAACAGTAATTTTACAAGAGATGTTTCAAAAGAAATGCAGGTTTATAAATCCTGAATGTCTGTTCTTGTACATTTAAACATTTTATACATTTTTCATCTTCATATATAAAATTATCATCTACACATTTTATACATTTTTCATCTTCATGTATAAAATTATCATCTATCACAATAGACATTTATTGTGCACCTAGTGTATATAAAGGATTTTGCCAGGTACAAACAATATAGCGGGAGTTATTCACGATGAAGTACAATGTGATTGATCAAAGTATTGTTAAACTATACATTATGCTAGCTCGAGGTTTCTCAATAGCAACACTATTGACACTTTGGGCCAGATAATTCTTTGTTTCAGGTGGCTATCTTGTGCATTGTAAGATGTTAGCAGCATCCCTGGCCTCTACTCACTAGATGCCAATAGCACTCTTGACCCCAGCTGTGACCATCAAATGTCTAGACAAATGTCTCCTGAGAGTGGAAAATCTGTGCTGGTTAAGAACCACTAAATTTTGTCCCTTTCTCTTCTGTGTTCTCACAGGATGTATCTTCAATAAAAATAACAAAAGGCCAAAGAAAAAAACTGTATTTTTTTTTAGCAGGAGTTCTTTAATCAGAAAGTTGAGATCACAGGCTAATGGTATGGTGAGATGAATTCAGTCTGTGCCGTGTACTCGTCTCTTCCTGAAAATTGACTTCATGTTGTGACATTTTCAATTCTTGCAAAAATCTTCGTCACAAAAATGAGGTATTAGATTTCAATTGTCTCATTTTTACATTCCTATGCTGTAGTTTGTTGACCTTTTCAGTATTCTAAGCAAGATTTTGAGAGAGTTGACCATTCTCTTCTCTTCCTATTAAAAGGTACAGTAACCTGTTGCAGAGACTAAAATGACTGGCCAACTGAGATGAAGAATTTTAAAAAGGTCAAAATGGTTCAGCACACCATATATTTCAAAGTGTTTATAGCATTTTGAATATTTTAAAAATACAGTGTTTTAACTATTTTTTAATAAAGTCTAAACCAATGGTTAAAAAAAATTAGAGCATATCCTGATTAATGTTCTTCCGGAAGTTGTATAATTTGTTATATAATTTTTGCTTTGTGGTCACCTTAGGGAATTAAATTTATATAACCCCATGTCAGAATAATAATTTTTGATACTGGTAGACAACTTTTTATAGTATTCCTGAGCCCTAGAATACTTACATCTCTGTGAGTCTCCTTAGCTTTACAGAATTTCCAGATAAAAAGGTAAAACTCATTCAAATAAGAGACATTAAATTTTCTGCTTCTTCAGCAACACTGCAAGAATTTTCATTTAACAAAGTGTCAGCAGCAGCAATACCATTACCAATGGACATTTGGTTTTCATTCTCATATACATAGACAGCAAATTTAAGGTCTAGTTAACATATTTAGTGAAGTAAATGTGTTTAGGAGAGGTATTGGAGGAGGTAGACGAGTTTCTGCACTCCATTTGCATCAGAACTGAATTTGAAATTACTTAGATATCAAAAAGCCAAATGTATTAGAACACAAGACTTGTACTAGCAGAGAGGTCTTAAAATATATTTGTGACATGTGTAAATGACACAAATTCTTGAATACAACAATCATGTAAAATTGTGTCTATTCTCTTTGTATTTAGTACCTGGAAGTACCAAGGGGCACAGCTGCTGCCTGAATACTCAACTATACAAATATTGAATTGAAACAAAAGGTAAAAATTAGATATTAAAATGTATTTTCTACTTATAGCATGTGAAATCAATTTACAGGTGTCATGGGAACTGAGGGAGAAGAGTGGCAAGAATAGTGTAAACCAAGGCAAAACTTTCCTTGACACATGTTTAGTAATATGTGAAAGGAAAATGACCTGATCCTGAGGTTCAACATTAAATATTTTAATAATAAATTTATTTTTCACCCATGAGAAAACATATTGCATCTTTTGCATCTCCTAAGGCTGGAATTTGAGATGCAAATAGGGCCAGTGCATATTTTTGGTGGGGGAGTACACAAAATCTCATTCTTAAACAATATCCAAGGTAAAAGTCACAAAACCTGGCTTCAAATTTAGAATTTGCATGTTTTTAACTCATTGTTTTAGGTATGTGCTGAACCTCTCAGAAAATTTTCTTCAGTAAAATTATATAAATAAAAGCTACATAACTTAAAAGAGATCTGTTGAAAAGCTATACTGAGTTAATAGGTTTGTTTTATTAAATACTTTCAATTATCCAGGGACACAAGTGCTAGAAGTATAAAAAAATCACTCCCTCATACAAAAATACTTTAAGTATTTACTACCAATTCTGTGTGCAAGAGGAATTGAAAACATACAACACATTATCTCTGCCTGAAAAAGTAGCTGGTCCAAAAGTATAGTTAAGACAAAATGAAAATAGCCTAATGGGTAAAATATTTTATACTTTTCAAAGTAATATTCAGTTATTCAAACCTTGCCATTTAATATTTTATTCTATTATGAGCTAAATACTTTGGTTAGCTCAGAAACACTGCAAAATTTTCCTTGATTTTGAGTAATTTATGGTCTAATTAAGGGTATTTAATTTTTATGTTGTACACATTTGATACAGAGGTAAAGATGTGACAATGTACATGGAGAATTGACTGCTATTAGTATAACTAATTTCAGATGTGAAAAAAAATGTTTAAAACAGTTAATCAATTACTTGTGGTCAAAAATAAGAAGATTCTTACCATGACAAAAAATTTTTAAAACTAAATTTACAAATAATTAAGATGTAAGTCAGAAATTAGTGACGAAAAATAGATTCAAAGTATGATGGGTGTTGAAAAGAGAAAATAAGACAAAATTATTAAAACAAAAACAACAGAGCAAATTTTCACTTATAGTACAAGACAGTAATAGGTATTCATATTCTCAACCCTTTCAAGACTGTGTATATGCATATATATGTACATTTTGCATGTGAGTATATGTACATGTACATGCATATATATGTTAACATAACTCATAATATTAACTCACAAAAGCGATTATACTATCTACACAGAGACACATTGTAGTACTTGTATATCCAGTATTCCTTTTTTTGAGTAAATGCATATGTATATATGGATTCAAGGACCTCTTGCAATAATCCTAAATTCCCCCAAGGGCTTGATAAACACTTGGAAATCAATAATACAAAAAAAAAAACAAAACATTACATTATGGGCCATGACTAAACAACTATAACAATACATTCTCTCTGATTATTTTTGCAATTTTACGTCAACTAGTTGAATCACTTTTTTAAGTGATGAAAATCTAAACATGCTAAAATAAGTATCAATAACCAATTGCATGATAAAATACATGCTAAGATTTTTATAAAGATTTTTTATGAGCTCTTATAGACTGCACTGCAATTTAAGTTTATGACTGAGGGAGATGCGTTAAAAACACTAGATTGGACTTCAGGCGATTTGTAGATCAGTTTCTTCTCTAAAATTCATAGACCCTCAACTGAGTCACTTTCAGGCTTGGTTATGTCATCTGCGAAATAATGGAGCTCGAACTCAATGATTTCTAAACCACTCTATCTTTAACATTCACTAAACTCCTGATTCTAAGTATTCCTTCTCCCCACATACACAGACTGATTTATCATAATGATTAAATGTTCTTTATCAAGTTTATCTATTAAGCCTCAAAAGTCTCAATGTATTTTAATATCTGTACCATATAAATCACATTTTTATATCATAAAATAATAAAATTTGAAGTCAGCAACGAAAATAGCAAATATAAAACATTAAACTAAAAAAAAAACTCAGCAAGATCTGGATTCAAATCAAACCGTTCATTTTGAGGGTAATATTATCTTTTGTAATAGATAGATTTTTGTTTATTTTCTACATATAGTTCATTTTCTATTTGTTTTCCCTCTATAAAATTCATGTAAACTTCAAAACGAAACTATAACCAGGTACCCAAGAATGTTGGTTGCACAGTGTGGTATTGATTGATTTTAAAACTTACTTGCAAAAAAAAAAAAAAACACTACTGGCTTTTCACAGGGTTTTTTAAGGGGAAATATAATAGATTCTCTCTCACTGTCTCTCTTTCTCCCTTTCTCTCTATCTCTCTCTCTCTCTCTCTCTTCTCAGAGAAAAAGAGAATCTACTTTTTATTTTCATTAACAAACTTTATTTATTTTCATTATGTTATACACAAGATTAATTTTCTGAATTCACTTTCTGTCCACCCAACAATATGTTCTATTTTAAATATTTCATGTGAATAACTATGTATAGTGCCAGGTAGGTACTAGACTAATTGAGGGGCTCACTTTGTAAATTATGTGAATGTCTAACCACTGTGTTGTACACCTGAAACTAATATGAAATAATATCAAATGTCAATTCTAATTGAAAATAAAAATTAAAAAAAGAAATTTAAAAATATAAAACATAATAATATTTTATGTAATGTTGGTCTACTTAAATGACTCACTAACCTTTGTAAATAATAAATATATAATGTAAAGGTATATCGTATTAGTCAATTAAACATGGCTTTATTAATTCTATCTAAAATATTACACACCAGACACTGTCAAGAAGTCAATCTTTTATTATAATATAATTAGAAAAAATGTTTTAACTTATAATACTTTCTTCCAAGTATATATCGTAATGAAGACTGCATGTGTCATATTTAAAATAAAATTAAGAAATGATTTAGTACTTTCCAATTAAAATTATGCTACCATAATCCAATAGGAATCCAAAATTTTTATCAATTCTTGAGTCATCCTTTAAAACAGCTGATTGATTACTCAGTATTAACTTACTACACTAATTAACTTTATAATAAATAATTTAAAAGACCTAAAGTAATTTTCATGCAGTTTACATAATTGATTACAAGTTATAGATAATAATTACTTTGATATTTTATAATATCTTGATCTATTCAATAGAAGTAACTAAAATGAGCCAAGACGTATCATATAATATAATCATATAATCTAGCCTCAGAAAATAGTCTGTGAAATTTTGGAGGAATGTTCTTTCTTTCAGGCCACAGGGGTACTTTAATAAACTGCCACTTCAGAGTACTAAATGACACCCCAATGGACTGAAAGAGAAGACCTGCTTCCCAAACTAATTTGCACTGTGGGAGCACTTTGCTCACCTGACGAGTGCTGACCTGATGCATCATATTCTGAAATGCCATTAGAGTTATGAAAGCATAATTGATGGCAAATGAAAGCTGCAAAAGACTACTTTTTTTTTCTTTTTTTCATTTCCAAACATTAGGTCCCTAATTCACCAGTGTGTGATTTTACAAAGCAGACACTTTATTAGGGTACATGGACTTCATGTGACATTATAATTCAACAGCTCTTTTCAGGACTTATAATATGATATGACTCATTTTTTTTAATCCATTCAGGTATTGTCACTTAAGACAAATTAAGTTTCTGATGAGCTATTCTTTTTTTTAAGGGTCAATAGTCTATGTGTCCTTTATTTTTATACGTCTTTTGCATGATGAATATTTTACAAAATAGAGACAATGTGACACATTAAAAAAGTAATGTAGAGTCTTGTAAAAAATCCTAAGAACATATTTTGTTTTAAAAAAGACCTTTAAAAACTATTTCAGACTTAGCCAAAATGGTGACAAGTGCTGGACCATTAACACTGTTCCAGCTCTCTGGAGAAGTGCCATTAGTATCAATTTTCTAATGTGCCCGATAAGGCATTTTAGTGTAATATTAAATATACTCTTTGACACATTCTTTTGGGGCCATTTTAGAAAATGTAAATGAGAGTATCCAGTGAAAGATATAATAAGTAACTCTGGTCAAGGCTGTTCAAAAGTTTGTGTTGGTCCAAAGGGACGATTGAATAGGAAGTGTGCTATTCTGATGGCAATTGAAAAGAGGGTTGGAAAGGTTGGTGGCAAATCCCCTTTGCTTTCCTTTAACTTGGCCTAAAGTCTGTTTTTTAATATAGCTCCTCAAAACTTCTTTATATTTAGCATGCTATGCAATTTCTCATGATTGGCCAAATTATAGTATTTTAAAAATATAAAGGAACTTATGAACCATCTGGTTACAATCCCTTCTAATTAAGAGTGAAGAAACTAAATCAAAGAGAAGAAAGGACACTAATAAAAATTAGATAAAATTAGATAACAGCAGAGCCACATTAGAACCAGGAACCTCTTTTTTTTTTTTTCCTGAGCCAAACTATCTTTTAAAATAATCAATAATAATTAAAGAGTTAACATAATATGTATAAAAGCATGAGGAAAACTAAGATAGAAATCTTTACTACCTTAATTGTGAAGATCCTATATGTTATTTATTTGATAAATCTGGTAACTCTTTCAAGAGACACAAATAATGGCATCGTTACCATGGTTTTTCTGCCCTATTTAATAACACTTTTGGAAATAATGTATTTTTACATACTGTGGACTGTACTAAACATTTTTTAAAAATCTTCATCTAATGGGAATCATATTCTGGAATTGGAAGCTAGCTTTTCCATTTAGAAAAAAATTCAGTCCCTAATTTCCCCATGACAAAATCAAGAATGGATCAACTTGACCATTCTATAACTAAAAACAAACTGTAGAGACAATTCAGAATATAACGTACTATTTATAGGGTATAAGGAAAATCTCTCTTTTTCTTCTATGAATTGTGGAGTGAGAATAAATTCAATATGCGAAGCAAGAAGCTCTAAATGCATGTTCTGATTTCCTCTCTCTGAGTGATAGCACCAGAGTTGGAAAGAATAATATTTAGATTGAGGAGAAAACTTAATGCGAGAATGATTTATCTATACATCCATCTATCTATCTCTCTATCTATACATTCATACATCTGTCTATCTGTTGGTTTGATGACCTGAGAATAGATGGCAATGGAGTGCAGCCACATACCAAAATGGGTGTGAATAAAACAGCAGTAATAGAGAGAAGTGTCTGTGGATGAGCTGAAAGTATGTTCCTTGTTCTCTCTATTCTGCATGCTGCATTCAAGAAATCCAGAGATGGTCACATGCCAGGTGAGAGAATATGTGGAAATGAGAGAATAGATGGGCCTGAAAAGGATTGTGGTCACAATAAACGACCAAATAATTCAATGATTTATAACTGGAAGTAAATGTTGAGGATGACGGTTTCCAGATGTTAGTGCCAACATGGCATTACCGAATGCCATTTATGACACGTCACACTGACCAGCCACTAGTCCAGAGACCAAAATGATGCATGTGTCAATCCATAAGACAATGTGAACACCAGATCCTCCTTTTGCCACTGCTGCTACAGAAATGCTTGTACCCATGTCAAATTTTCATCAACATAAAGAGGAGTAGAGGGAGTGGACAATGAAGCACTGAAAATTTACCAAAAAGAGAATATCTAACCTGCAATACTTTCTGGAGTGAAGAATCCTTGTTTCACGCCTCTTAAGATTCCTCAAAATTAAGTTTTGTTAAATATTATCTCATACTAGAATATTACCAAACACAACAAGGAACATGCCACCATGAGATGAAGATAATAAATAACAGAATTATACTTCCAAAGACTTTAAAATTGCAAAGATCACTTACAAAAATAAATACATAAATAATTATGTACAGAACAAAAAATAAAGTTTTCTTATAATATGTAACTTCCATTATGTAGATTCGTGGTCCAAAATCATATTATGTATGTTATCTGCAAATTTTAATGTCAGAGTTTAATATTGGTTAATTTTGCCCAAGTAGCTTGGTAGATGCAGACACAAATACTCTGGACAAATGAACTTTTCAATACAGACTTACAAGATTCCACCTTGTAAAGATTAAAAGAAATACGTAGTCTTAGTCGAAATATACTACAAGTGCATGTGTATTAGCACACACATACATACTTGTACACACATACACACTCACACACACAAAATCTCAGATAATCACTAAGAAACAAGGAATCATGAATTAGATCAATGGAAAAAAAATCCAGCATAGTAATTTTCCTAAGATTTTAAATATAAGAATTATCAAAGAAAAACAAATAAATATATTAGTCGATAAATAAGAAGAAAGTAAAAAAAAACAGAAAACATGTTTTTTTTTTTAAAAAAGGCCCAGTAGGATACAATAATTCATTTACTCATTTACAAAATTCTTTACAATTTTTATATATGCTTTACATATATTTTTTAAGTTGTGAAGACAACTATGAACAAAACAGACAAAAAACTTCATTCATTTTTTAATTGCATTCTAGTGTGTGCATATCTGTGTGTTCAGGAGGAGGCAACAAGCAAAGTAAAATGAAATATTACACATATAAATACAGGTATAGATATAGTTATAAAGATATGTACATATAATATTAAAAGATAATATGTTCCATGGTAACATATTACCTTTTAATATTATATTAAGTATTAATATAGTATTAATTATATTATGTTATAATTGATATTATATTAATTATATTATAATTAAAAACCCTTTAAAATTATGATATTTGACCAAAGATTTGGAAAGAGACAAAAAGCAAGGGAAAAATAGAGCAGATGTCAGCAAACTACTGCCAGAGTCAAATTGGGTACACAACATCTTTTTATATGTC
>NW_006441955.1:20684352-20692404 GCF_000325575.1 Pteropus alecto
TAATAATAATAATAATAATAATAATAATAATAATAAACAAGATATGATTGAGTCCATAGATGGTCCAGAAAACCTTAAATATTGACTACCTGTTTTTTTTTAAAAAAATGTTTGCTGACTGTGATATAGAAGGAAAAACATTTTGAAAGAATGAAGAACAAATAAAGAAAGGATTATTTATATATAGTACCAGGAAAATTGTCTAATGAGAGAATAATGAAATTGTGTCCATATCTAATACCACAGAGAAGTCAATTTTTAATGGGTTAATTACTAAATTGTGAAAGATTTAACATTAATAGTTCTAGTAAAGAATATAAGAAAATATATTTATTACTTCATGGTAGAAAAGAATTTTTTTAGTCAAAAGCAAAAAGTGTTAACCATAAAAGATATTACTCATAGAACCAACAATATTAAAATTAAAAACTCATTTTATCAAACTTCACTAAAAAGACAAATTGGAGAAATAAAAAAATAGAATTTGTAACACATTTAAAATAACCAAGAATTAGTATATTGAATATATAAAGAACTTATAACAATACATAAGAATAAGACAAGCATCTTAACATAAACTAGGCAAAAGACCTAAACAGCCATTTGTTGGTGAGGAAACAAAATTAAAATATAAATGCATGGAAAGATATTTATCCTTATTAATAATACAAGATATGAAATTACTTCATTGGGATACAAGGGGATACCATTTTTCATAAACTAGGTTGAAAGAAATTAAGAAAGTTTGCTTGAGGGTGTGAATCAACAGGACAATACACACTAACATTGAGAATATAAATTAATACAAATATTTGTAGAAACTATTTGCCTCTTGCTTGTAAATCTGTGGAATCTACAACACTAAAATTTGAGTCCTGGATATGTCTTAGTTTAGTTTTCTTTAGAAATAAACTTAGTCAAGGATTTTAGGAGACATCAGTAAAGAAGTGAGAAACAGAGACAGAGGAGGGAAGAAAGTAATTATTAGATTATAAAGCAAGTTGCCATTGCGAGCAACTGTAGTATTATCATACTGGTAAACTCTAAGAGGCAGAACAGTGCTCTAGGGTTATTCTGTTGAGGTGGGGTGAGGTGAAGAAGAAACAGGATATATTTTTGCGCCAACTTCCCTCAATCTTTGAGTAAAGCTTCTCATTGTCATTAGGTGCTTGAGACTTCTGATTTGCAGAAAGGCAGATCATGTTTCAAAAGCCATAGAAAGATCTCAGGCAAAGGTATATACATCAGCATTTTCCCCCATGGATAAAAAATAAATAAAGGCTGAGGTGAGTAGGGGGAGCACTGGTAGCTACAGTGTATATACTAGAGAATGTCTTGCCCATGTTCAAGAAGGTAGCAGAAGGCTCATAGAAGCATTGCTCATGAGTTAGCACACACAAAGAATTAAATTCTCAAATCAGACTCAGTGAATTAGAAATTCTACAATATCCAGTTTTACTAGTACTTTAAGGATACAACAACCAAGAGACTAAGATGAAGCAGGTTAAAGTTTGGAACATTGATAGCAACTCTCCAGGAACTCTAATATTTTTGGAAGAATGAAATTATGTAACATATACATAGGATTCAGGACAGTGACTACTGAATAAAATACACACAATGGTTTGCTTTTTAAATAGATGGAATATTGTGATAACTTTTAACTAATGCAAAAACCAACAAACATCAGATAATAAATATCACATCTCTGATACTCATTAATCTATGCGAACTAATTAAATGATCAATTTCTGTAAATACGTACTCAATCAGTTAATTGGAGTTGTGTCAAAATAGATCTTTCTTTTAAAAAGATAAATTAAAATCAATATGAAGGCACAGTTTTGATTTTTAGTTTACTTTAAAAGTAAATGTTGTGATTTCACAGTTGAAGTATTCAAAGTAGCCTTATATTTATATAGCACTGACCATTTGGAAACCATACAGAAAATGGAAAATGTATATTCTCCATTAAGCTCCTGACTGTTTCACCTGAAATTATTCCTTTTCTCTATTTAAAATATAGAAAGATTGAAGTAATTGATTCCAAAGTCATTATTTTGCAAAATTGTTCTTACCTTCAGCTTGGAGGCCATTTAATGGTACTGGTCCTTTCACCACAATGTCGTGGAAACTGTTATGGTCCTGAGTTTGGTCAACATTGAAATTGGCTTTACTGCTTTTCTATTTCTAAGGTAATATATTTTGAAATCATTTCAGCAAGACCTGATGAGCAAATTGGACTTTACTGTTTTTTACATATAGTAAAGTATTAAGTACATATTAGCAAAGTAAGACTGTGATTAAAAAGATGAAGACTAAAAAACGTAAACTCTAAGCTCTTTTTTCTTTATCTTTGACTTTCCAAATATAGAAGATAGCAGTCCTGTTTCTCTCTGCTTCATTATACATTGTGTTTTAGTTCCTGTTGTTTTCATCATACTTATTTCAGTTTCTTTCATGATTTTTCAACATAGAACATTTAAAGACATAGAACATTAGAGTAATCCACCCTGGTGAAGACCCTTCAAATTCATTTCTTCGGAATAAAATGCCACATAAAGAAAAAAGAGTTCAAAAGCCAAGCTGAAAATCCAAAGGTGGGGTTGCATGTCAGAAACTTCATTGCAACAGCCTTGGCAATCACTATGAAAGGGACTTGCCCGAAGATACTCAACCTACTCCTAGGTATCCTGAAAGTTGATGCCTTTTTTTGTACCTTTTCCTCATCTCTCAAAACTTGGTAGTAGTCTTTTTTTCCAGACTTTTCTGTTAACTTAATTAGGACTATGGACACTGATTCTTGTTTCTTCATTTTTATCACAACTGGCTATATTTTGCTCTTGAAATAATATTTATCTATGCTCAGTAAAAATGAGACACTGAAAACCACTTTTGGTAAATATAGAATGTTTCCCAGTCAGCAGGTAGCAGTTTTCCTTAGAGAAGTGAAGAGTAAATCTTTCTCTCGCGCTCTCGCTCTTCTCTCCCTCCCTCTCTCTCTCTCTCTCTCTCTCTCTCTCTGTCTCTCTCTCTCTCTCGTATGTTTAGTTAGGGAAAGCTTATACTTCTAGCCTTTTAAGAGAGTTATTCCCACTCCTTACTATTTCTGTTGTTTCCTAAACAAATGAGGACTGCCATTTATTAAAAAAAAAAAATTTAGCTGCTGTTCATCCTATAGATTGCTAGAATATTACAGTTCTGAGTTCTGTTTGGATATTCCATATCTAAGCATACATAATATGTTCTTATATTCAGCACCAGAAAGTCAAATCACCCATGGTCTTAGAGATACTTTATAATGTGTTAAGTACTTAAAAACATTAGAAAACATTTTTCCTCAAGTGCTGTATCATATACTTTGTGGCATAATAGTGGTTCTTAAATGAATATAATATTGCAGTATATTTTTCATTTTCTCTGGTATAGTTGAATTCTTTGCAAGCTACATATTCAACACTTAGCAACACATAAAATAGAGTAACCTGTTTCCTTCAATACGATTTCCAATTATAACTCAGAATATTCTTTGGAATCATTATATTCTATAATCCTGCCAATTTGCATTATTTACAGTTTTACTTTCCCTTTGGAAGACACAATTCTTTACAAATTCACACTTCATTTTTGTTTGTAGAAAACAACCATACTGCCAGTAGTATTTTCTGAATTCCTTCTGTAAACTGCTACCTAAATATTGGCGTGGCCAAATGTGCATGGCTTTGGGAAAGTCAAGAAGCATAATATGTAGCCTAGTGCAAAGTTACATTAAAATTGTTGTATTAATTTTGTATTTACATATATCAGGTGCTGAACTGGTTTCTCATTGGGAAAAAAACTCTGATTCTTATATATGAAGTCTATAAATTCTATATATCAATTGTATTTCTATGTGAATAGAGATAATAGAAATGTTGAATTTAATTTACTAAGAACAATCCAATTAATAAAAATGTCTGAATTGTAATTATAATTTATATGATATAATGTCATAATCGAATGAGTCTAATGTACTACTCAACACTGCATATGTTAAAATGAATCTTTCTTTTTCTTAGCAAAATTGTTATAATCCAGCCATGTTGATTTAATGAGTACTAAACAGTATTTTAATTTAGTGCTGACACATATAACATTTCCTCTAGTTTAAGTTAAAATTTAATTAACATTATAATAGACTGGAAAGGAAAATAGAAAAGCTGTTGACAAGCAATATGTTTTAATGTCATTCTCAAATTGTAGCCCAAACCCTTTCTGTTTCTATTAATTCAATATCAACTCTCTAAAAATAACCAAATAGACATAAATGCTTACTCAATATCTTTAAACAAAATTATTATAAAAGCTGGAATGAAAAATATAGTACGAAAATTAAAGTAAGCAATATTTCTTTTCACGTATTTATAAGCTATGTCATTATTTATATTTACACTTTTATTTATATATATATATAATTGCCATTAATAAAATATTTTTAAAAACCATTTAGAAGGATTAATTTTAGAAGTCAAACAATATGTTACAGTGTATACCTTTGATAAGATTTGATAAATTGGAAAATTTCCATGGCATCTTTCAGATGGTATCTATCAGCTAGGAAGTTTTCTAGTTTTCAGAGTACTAATAAAAATATTTTGTCTCCTTTTCCATCTCTCTTCTTCCTCTTTTCCTTCCTCATCCATTTTTTCTCTTTTCTTTCACCCTGTATTAGAATCTTTCTCTCTGCAACCCTACCCCTACATTCTCTCCCTATTCCGGTTTTACACATATGTAAGCATTTGCAAGAGGATGTGCAAATATGCCCAAGTGCTCGCACTCACATGCACACACACAGAATATAGAGATTAAAAGTAGATTTTGAAGTATCACTGCTTACCTCTTCATACTAGCTCTGGTTATTGCTAGACATGTAACATTAGGAAGATTACTTAATGACTCTGTTTTTCAGTTTTATCATCTTTAAAACAGAGATGATGATAAAACCTACCTCACATAATTATAATGAGGTTTGCATTAGGTAATGTATGTAAAATACTTAGCTTGGTGTTTAGAATACTGTAAGGTATTCTAAGCTTTTTTCCCCCCATAACAAACACATTTTCACATATGAATAAAATTAAAATTAAATAATATTAGCACATTTTTTGGGGTGAAATCTATGTGCAATAGTGAGAAAGTGGAACCTTTGCTGAAAGACAAGTTAGTATATCTTAGCCTGATTTTCTATGAATTTATAGATGTTGCTAATTTCCCTTTAATATAGACAATCAGAACTAAAATAACAATTTATTTTAACATAGAGTAGATATACGACAAAAATGATTAAATTTAAGATTATGTTATCTTAATATAGAGAAGGTACACGATGATGTTTAAAATTAAAAAAAAATAAATAAATAAAAGACTGCTTCACCATCATGCTAGATTTATTGTCCAGGATAGTTACTAGATAGTAGATTTAGTTGTTTTTACAATTGTATTTTTCTAAAACAAGCATGGATTCTCACCAACTAAAATTTTTAAGTAGTTATTCTATAAAGTAAAACATTATAGTATATCTTTTAAGATCGGTAGGCAGGGTGCTGATTGTAACAAATATTATGGTGATTACTTCATAGGCTACGATAACTCCTATGCTGAGAACCTACCATTAGTTGTTTGTAATTCCTAACCCCAACCCTCGATAATTGACTGCAGAAAGTCCAATTCCTGACCCAAGTTTGGACTATTAAATTATTTTTCCTAGGAATTTAAAATCTGGACCAAGTTGTAGTTAGCCTTCTTTTCTAGCTGGCACTAAACTGATGAAAATTTAAGAGTTAAGAGGCAAGTATGTGTATAAGGAAGAAGCTGAAGAAAGCCAGTTAGTGGAGAGAAAAGAATAACACAAATAAGTACAGAAGAATGGAAAAGAAAGATAACACTGTAGACTCAAGTAGAGAAATGGTGAGAAAATAATTTCTATATTTCTGGCAGCTTTTAGTTCCTGATCCATGGATTTATGCATCCTGTTTTTTCACATAATTATGGGATACTGTAAGACATCAGTTGCCTTCTAGTGTAATCTGTAGTTTGTTTAAGCAGTTGATTGAAAGAACTATAATGACTAACACACTGATAAATTTAATTTGTCACAATGAAATTCTTCAAGTTTTTATACTTTTTTCTTTTTTGAAATGGTAGAGATTAAAAATATATAAATATCATATGATAATTATGTGATGTATATATTACTTATGTAAAACAAATTTGGGCAAATATATGAATCCACAGATATAATAATAGCTAACATTTATTGAACACTTACTATAAATCAGAATCTGTTTTTAAAACATAATTCCTTAATTAACCTATGAGGTAGATAATATTATTACTAATTTACAGATGAGGAAATTGTGATAACCAGGTCAACTAACTATAATAAGCAGAGCTTGAGTTCGAACCCAAAAAGTCACATTCCAGAATATATGTTCATAATCACAGTGTTGTGCTTGAACTTCTATATTTATCCACTGGATTGAAATTGTTCATTATATTGTTTAAATCTTATATACTTTTCAAAAATTTTGAGCATTTGACCTATAAATCCCTAGGTGATTTTTTATCACTTGCCAAACATAGTTCATCAAATTTTCCTTGTAATTCTGTCAATTTTATATATACAATGATGATATATAATTAGCTTTTCTAAATTCAGTATTGGTATTACTTCTTAGCAAATACTAACAATTATGTTTATCCATGTTTAATTTGATTTCTTTTTTTTAACATGTATCTTGAATCTCACTCTTTGACTTTATCTTCCCTCTTACTAAAGCATTTTAAATAATTGTTTTATTGAGAACCTGTGAGTTCAAAAATGTTTGAGAATATTTTATTTTTGTTGCATATGTTAATTGAGAAGAGTGTAGACATCAAGATTGAGAGTCATTTTCTCTTATTAATGTCATGACTTTGCTCACTTACTGCTGCTGATTGGTAGTATTTTGCCAGTTTCACATTTATTTCTTTTATTTGTTTCTATTTTCTTTTATACAGTTTTTTTAAACTTAATTTTTAAGTTTCAAGTATACAGTACATTGGTTAGACATTTATATACTTTATAAAATGATCCCCCTGATGGCTCTTTCTTTCCAACTCTCCACCTAGCCATAACATTAATGCTAACTGCATTCCCTATGTCCTGCTCCCCATTCGCATGACCATCTATCAACTACTAATTTGTACTTTTTTTAACCTTTTACCCCATTCTCCCAGCTCCCCAATACCCTTCCCCTTTGTCCATCCCCAAACTGTCTTCTATATTGGTAAGTTTGTTTTTGATTAGTTTGTTCTTTTTGTTCCTTAGATTCTGCATATAAGTAAAAATCATATGGTATTTATCATTCTCTGTCTGATTTATTTCACTCAGCATAATAACCTCTAGGTCCATCCATGTCATTGAAAATGGTAGAATTTCATTTTTTTAATGGCTGAGTAATATTCCATTGTATATATGAACACAACTTTATTTCATCGTCTGTTGATGGACATTTAGGTTGCTTCCATATCTTGGCTATTGTAAATTGTGCTGCCATAAATATTGGAGTGCATGGATCTTTACAAATTATTGTTTTGGTTTTCTTTGCAATATTTATTTCTTTTAGACTATATATGCATATATCTTAGTCTAGTCGTCTATAACAAATTACCATGGACTGGGGGAGTTAAACAACAGATATTTATTTCTCACCGTCTGCAGGCTGGGAGTCCATGATCAAGATGCCAGCAGATCTAATATCTGGTTTGAGCCCAGAGAGCCAATTCTTGGTTTGCAGATGGCTGTCCTCACCATGTAGCTTCACAAAGCAGAGAGAAGAGAGAGGAAGCAAGCTTTTGAAGTCTCTTCCTATAAGGCACTAATCCAATCAAATGGGCTCCACCCTCATGATCTAATTGTCTCTCAAAGGACTTAGATCTTGATATCCTCACATTGGGTATTAAGGTTTCAACAAATAAATCTAGGGGAAATCAAAGTATATAACCTCCCAACAAAGAAATATATATATATAT
>NW_006441955.1:20692592-20707127 GCF_000325575.1 Pteropus alecto
TTTCTTTTTGACAATGGTACTTATTTTTGTACAACAGTACTTATTTTCTTTTTGTACAATAGTACTTTCAATTTCTTGTATTATATTGATTTCAGTTCAAAGGGAAATGTGAGTTAAAAATCATGATTACAGCAGATATATTTGACTTTTCCTTGGTATTAGAGCGAATTTCATTATTTTGTCAATAATCCATGTCTATAATGATGGATCTTGCTTGAGACAGATGTTTTTTATTATACTAGAAAATGCCTTTCATTATATATTTCTCTATTTTTTCTTATTAAATATTTCTTTCTAAATCCATTGTTCACAATGATAGCCATAACTCGATAATGTTCCTTACCTTTTAACTATTAATATGTTGAAATATGTGAATATATTTTTTCATTATCAGTCAGTATATTTGTGGAATAAATTTTACTTAGTCAAAGATTATTCATTATTTATTAATTGCCATTTACCAGTAATTAAGTTGACCTTTAACATTTCTGTTGTGATTGGTCGTATGTGTATGCATATACACATGTACGTATATACACATTTTAAATATATACTTACATATATATTTGTTTATAATTTATGAATTTTAATATTAAGTGTTTCATAGATTATACACACACATACGCTAGAACTAATTTAAAGAAGATACATCTAGTCCCAGTGAAATTATATAGTTGCAAATGACAAAAATATCTTTTTAAGTATTTAAATATTTTACTATAAAAGGTCCTTAATAAAGATCACTGGTCTTTATTAAGTTCACTAGTCTCTCAGAGAATTAGAGAAATAGGGTTTTGAATGAAAGCCAAGAACAATTTTCAAAATTATACAGCAGACATGTTTCAGTTATGAAATCTCTGTTGCTACCTGCAAACACTGGGTGCTTATATATATCTTTTATCACCAGCTACATTTGTAGCACTGGACAATGGATTTTGATACTAACTCCATTTTCTCTAGTCTCTAGAAGCTTTTCTTCCTATAACTGAAATGGCCACCAGAGGGCTCTCTTCCTATGTCTAGGAACAACTTCCAGCAAACAACTCCCAGTTTCGGTCTGTTGTGAAGATTTGATTGGTGGATCCCATTTTATATGTTTAGCCCATGAATCAAAAAAAGATGGGGAGAATATTTCTGATTTTTTTCTTTAGGTTAGTGAAAGGTATGCTTTATCGTCCTCTAAGATACATAATGTACACAAAGGGCTCCGTTACTCAGAAGCCAAAAGGAAGGAAAAATTTCTTATTTTAAAGAAATGACCTATAAAAGTTTTTTGGACCAGTGGAGTGATTACCATGTGTGCCTTTGCCATTTTCCTGATAAAAGAACACTCTTCCCCCTGAATACAGGAATTCACTAACAATGTGCCCTGAAAAGATCATAGAAATCATATAACTTGTTCAAGGCAGGCTTTGGTTTAAGGATGGGCATGTTAATACTGTTAATCAGACTCTAGTAACTATTTAAAAGATATACCCTTTTCTCATTGATCCTGATGCTCTAAATAAATGGGCCTATAGAGAAGCCGCAGAAATAAGCAGGAAAAAATATAGCTGACACCAGACAGGAGAAGAGATAAAAGACAGAAATAGTCTTGGAAGCTGAAGTCCATGGTTATATCATAGTCTCATACTGCTACACTGATTCCAATTATGTGAGTCAAAAAACCTGTAGTTTTGTCAGGTTTTTTTTTGTTTGTTTGTTTGTTTTCAGTTTGGCACACTGGGGAATCCATGGTTAAATTTATCTTTTTTATTGTCTCCCAGATTTATTGTTGAAGAATTTTTCAGTCTTCTTGAATTGATTTTGAAAATGTATATGATATTTTTCATATCATTGAGACTTTCAAATGTATTACCATTGAGTTTTTAAAAAAACTTATACTTTAAAATTTCGGTCAATTTGGAGTTAACTTTTCTAAGTGGTGTGTATTAAGACTTTCTTTTTTTCTGGTTTAATTTTTTTCTCTGAATGAGAATAGACCTATCAAATTATTCAAGTACCATTTTCTGTAACATCTGTATTTCCCCCCAATGAATTACGCTATACCTACATTGAAAATAAATTGACTATACATGTATGGGTTTATTTCAAGCTTTTCTATTCTATTCTCTTGATCTATTTATATTATCCCCATACCAAAATGTCTTAACTACTTCAGAATTATTGAGCTTTGAAATATATAACTATTTTATTTATTTCTAACAATTAGTCCTTGGTCGATATATAAATTATGCTTTTTTTCAATTTATTGAAAAATTTCTTCATCTATCATTATTTTTATCCTTTATAATTTTCTTGGATAATTTTTGTTATTTTCTAACTTCTTATATCAAATGACTTTAATCTTCTTCTGATTTTAAATACTTAAAGCATTACATTTATATACATCTATGCATCTTTTCAGTTTATTTTTTATCTTCTCAAAATGAGATATGTTGTTTTCTTATTTTAACTGTTTATCAAATAGTAACAGTCTTTGTATTTTACTCGATCTGTCATACTTTTATATATGTCTCCTCAACTCTGGATTTTCATTTTATTACATCTCACATTGCAGAATTAAATTTGCTATTATCTAGCATATATTGTTTTGAATGACTCATTTTCATTACTACTTTAATAAAATTAATACATGGAACTTAATATTATATCCTAAAAATATTACTTAAAACCATTAAATATATAAAAACTAAATTGTTCCACAAAAAATATTAACATCTGCTGACCCCCAGGTATCAGAATATGACATATAATGGTCAAAGGAAAACCAACATTTGCAGTTTAACAAATGGCATTAGAATTGTCTATAATAACCCATAAAACAGAAAGGCAAATTCTTTGAAGTAATTCATCAATTTTAAATATAGAGGTATATCTGCTGAGTTTAAAACAACTATCTTGTATCACATGGCTTATGTAATTTCAAATGTACTCAAGGACTCATATACACTAAAAATCAATCAGAGAGAAGACATGAATTTTGATTTATAGGAGAGATTTATGACCTTTTGTAAGGAGAACATACTGTCATCTAAAGTATATTTTTGTATATGACATAAATATCCATGCAAGCCTACAGCAAGAAAAATTTAATTAGAAAAAATTCTAATTTTAATTAAAGAGCAAGTTTGTTTCCTTTTGATTAGAACCCCCTTTCATGAATTCTTGTAACATTTCTCCAGAAATTACATTTTAGTAACTTTAATAAAATTTAGAGAAGTGTAACTTTAGGACAGGTAAAAGTACACCTATGAAGACAAAGACTAGGTCTTTAATGAGAACAGCAAGACAAAGAACCATTGCCTGTAAGATTACTACAGACTAATCTCGCATTCATTTTAGCTTTCTTTTATACATACAAAATTTTGTTTTAACTTGAATTTAAAAATCCATCTTCAGATCACTAATTTCTCTATGTGTGAGTAGCTCTTATTTTTCTACCTTAACAATGTAAAAGTGAGCATTCATTCTTCAAGTCTTCTCATACACACTAGAGTCTGGTGTTCTGCCAAGGCATTTTGGCTTTTATCATCTAATTCTTGATTCTACCTTTCAATAAAAGAATTATTACTGAGCTCTTATTTATAATGTCTTACATCATTTTTTGCCTGGGGGTAGGAGAGTGACTTGATTGGAACTTAAGAGGACTTTCTAGGGTGATGGAATTGTTCTAGATCTTGTGAATGGTTGTTACATAGGTGTATCCAATTGTCAATATCATCAAACTTTGTACTTAAGAAATGAACATTTTATTTTATATCAATTAGAACACAAATTATACAAGTAATAGGAGTGAAGTTGAAATCAATAACTATAGACTCCACTTTTGAGGAGGCTTCTTTTTGACCAGAGCAGATAACCAGTAATTGATGAGTTGTAGAAAGTCACAAGAGATTTTTTTATTATTATATTTTAAGATGGGAGAAATAACAACAATTTTGTGTGCTGATGAAAATAATTAATAAAGAAATAAATAACGAAGATGCAAGAAGACAGGAAAAACACAGTAATAGTGCTCATGGGTAAGCAAGAGCGAATGGGATCCAGTATATTTGGGATGGATTGACCCCAATAGGGAAGGAGGTCATATATCTCTGATAATGAAAGAGAAAGCACAATGCAGAGGAGTAAATTGTTGTGGTGATGCAAATTGACCAAAGTTATTGTTTGATTATTTTTATTTTATCATTGAGATACAGAAGCAGATATTAGAATTTAAAGAAAAGATAGGACACGCTGATGATATATTTCCAAGGTAACACTGGCTGGATTTAGTAATGTGTGAAAGAAATTTCAATGGCGATCCTAATTTAGTATTTTTGATAGATTCTGTGATTTACTGATTTGTTGATGATACTACAGATGGTTAATCCAAAACTCTCAGAATAAAGATGACTTTCTTAGAATTGTTTCTTCATGTAGTTATTTTAGTTAAAATTGAGGTCATTGGAAGAATACTTTAGTAGATTTTTTAGCTTTTTGTGGAATATAAATAGGAACTAGAAATAGTTTTATAGCAAGAACTTGGGTTATAATATATTAAAGTTTTATAGCCCTGTCAAAGTTACTGGGCAAGAGATTTTTAATTTCTAATATAGAAAATTAATAGTATTTTTTATTCAAAACACTATACTTCTTACAAATATTGCTATATATTTAGTGTTTTCCTACCAAGAACTCTTTTACTTTCTATTTAATCTATTTGAAATTCTTAGAAATGGACTTCAATTGAGTTGAGCTGGATAAGAGTTTGAGAAAAACTCACTGGAATGATAATGGTGACTGGGGCAACATTTTAACTCAGGGAAAATAAGTAAAAGTGTAAATGTATATGCTGTACATATGAGAAGATTAGTATTTTTAGAGGTGCTTTTGCATGTAAATTTTAAATTGGGATGAATTATTAACCATGAAAAAACTATGATAAAGTAAAAAATAATCATTGTAATGAAATAATGCTGTAAAAAAAATCTAAAATACAATATTTTAAGTGTTTGAACATGACGTAAGAGTTTAGTCATGTGGATTAAATTTTGGGTACACCGATACCTATTAAATGCACTAAATTTTTAGCTCACCCAAAATTATATTCTCATTTTACCCCATAAATCAGGTAAAATGCCGGTTAAACAATTTTGAGTGGATAACTCAGTGTCTTCTGACCTTGGCTTAATATAGAGAGTGCTGCTTTTAATGTCAAGTTAGATTACAGCTGTAATCTTTTCAGGTAAAATGTGTTTTCAATATAAATTCTAAACACAACTGATTCCTAAAGAATTTCACATGTTATCTATTTAAATAAGAATATTGTATGTATATGTGCATAATTTCACTTTAAAAAACAAAAGAAAACAAAACACTCTGAGTATCAAGCTTTACATTATCTACAACAAGAAAAACAGTCTCATTCTTTGTGAAATAAGCATCTGTTGCCATGGTGAGAACTTGACTGAGATACAAGTTGCTCTTATGTATAATATTTCAAAATCTTTAATACAATATCTATATGACCAGTGGGACTGACCATACTCAAAGGATTTACTAGCAGCATAAATATATTTTGTGCTTAGAGTAACTAACCATACAGTATTCAATGAATGATCAGTATTCAAAGGTATTTATTATAATTTTATTATAAGTATGATACTATATATTGCAAGCACCTTTAAATGGATACAAAGTAAAATACCCTACAAAGAACATACATATCAGTTGAGGAGATGACATACAGCACATTAAAATTTGAACTGAGAATTAAATGAAAACGTAATACAGGATTGAAAAAGGTCATGAAAATATGAGGTATTTAAAGAGTAATAAAGATAATTACAACTAAGTGTCAAAGGGGAAAACGTCTCAGAGTAGGCGAGATTAAAAAAAAAGTTTTCCAGAGTAGATGGAGCTAAATCAGGTCTTAAAGAAGAGATAAGATTTGGAAGAGCTATATGAAACAGAGCATATATTACCTTTTGGGAATAAATGCAGGGGATCCTAGCGATTTTGGGGCCTGCAGATTGCAAAGATCAGAACTTTTGTGTGAAGCTAAAAAATAGCAACTCAAATAATAGAACTTTGAAACAAGGTAAAATTTATTTTCAAGGCCAAGTAGAAGTCTGTTGTTAAAATTTGGGTACAAATTCTGAGCAAAAATGTGGAACATTTTTAAAATTATATGACCAGTGTACATATCTTTGACATTCTCATTCAGAGACCTTACTTTTTATTGAAGTGTAGTTGACATACCATATTATATTAGTTTCAGATGTACAACATAGTGTTTCAACTTTTAAATACCTAATGAAATGATGACCCTATTAAGTCTAGTAACCATCTGTCACCATACAAAGTTATTACAATATTATTGACTATATTTCTTATACATTATAAGCCCATAACTTCTTTATTTGATTAATAGAAGTTTCTACCTCTTAATTCCATTTACATTTTTTAGTCATTCCCCCAGCTCCTTCTTCTGACAACCATCAGTTTTTTTCTCTGTTTCTATGAGTCTGTTTCTGTTTTGTTTTGTTTGTTCATTTGTTTTTGCTCTTTCAGATTTTGCTTTAGATAAGTGAAATCAAGTGGTTTCTGTCTTCCTCTATCTATTTGACTGTTTCACTTAGCATTATACCCTCTAGGTCAACCTGTGTTCTCACTAATGGAAAACTGCATTATTTTGATGGCTAAGTAAAATTTCATTTTATACACACACATACACACACACACACACACATCTGTACATTAATGCTGTATCTTACAATTTTATTGAATTCATCATTAGTTAAGAGTTTTTTGTTTGGTACTATAATTTTCTATATATAGTATCATGTCATCTACAAATAGAGACAGTTTTACTTCTTCCTTTCTAATTTGGATGGCTTTTATTTATTTTTCTTCTTTATGACTGTGGCTAGGACTTCAAATACCATGTTTAATAAAAGTAGCAAATATAGACACTCTTGTCTGCTTCCTGATTTTAGTATACGTGCTGCTGAAGCGAGCACAAGTCTGCTTCCTGATTTTCCTAATTTTAGAGGCAAAGGTTATACTTTTTCAGCACTGAGTATGATGTTAGCTGTGGCTTATCATATATGGCCTTTAATATGAGGTGTGTTCCCTTTAAACTCATTTCGTTGAGGGTGTGTGATAAGAGGATGTTGAATTCTGTCAAATGTTTTCTCTGCATCTATTGAAATATGATTTTCATCCTACAGACATTATTAATGTAGTTTAAAATGTTGATTGATTTGATGTTATTAAAATATCCTTGCATCCCTGGAATATATCCCACTTGATCATGGTGTATGATCTTTTTAATGTGTTGTTGAATTTGATTTGCTATTATTTTATTCATGATTTTCGATGTATGTTCATCAGGAATATTGGCTTGTAATTTTCTTTTCATGTAGTGTCTTTTTCTGGTTTTGATATGAGAGTAATGTTGCCTTCACAAAATGAGTTCGAACGTGTTCCTTCCTCTTCGATTTTTGGAAACAGTTTGAGAAAAATAGGTATTAACTCTTCTTTAAATGTTTTGTAGAATTCCCCTATGAAGCCATCTTGTTCTGGACTTTGTTTCTGGGAATTTTTTAATTACTGATTCCATTTCATTTCTGTAATTGGTCTATTCAGATTTTATATTTCCTCTTGACTCATTCTTGGAAGATTGTGTGTTTCTAGGTATTTATTCATTTCTTCTAGATTGTCCAGTTTAATCGTGTATAATTGTTCATAGTAATCTCTTATGATCCTTTGTATTTCTATAGTGTCATTTGTAACTTTTCTTTCATTTCTGATTTTATTTATTCGGACCCTCTAACTTTTTTCTTGATGAGTCTGGCTAAAGGTTTATCAAAATTATTTACCTTTTCAAAGAACCAGCACTTAATGTTACTATTTTTTCTATTGTTTTCTTCTTTTCATTTTATTTATTTCTGATCTTTTACTATTTTTTATTTTCTTTCTTCTTTTTTTTTTAATTTTCTTTAGGCATAAGGTTAAATGGTTTATTTGAGATTTTTCTTGCTTCTTTTGTATTGCTATAAATTTTTCTCTTAGAACTGTTTTTGCTTTATTTCATAAATTTGAAATGTTATGTTTCCATTTTCACTTGTCTCAATGTTTTTTTTATTTCCTCTTTGATGTCTTTGTTGACCCATTGATTGTTTAGCAGCATGTTGTTTAGCCTCCACGTGTTTGTGCTTTTTTCCAGTTTTCTTTCTGTAAATGATTTTTAGTTTCTATTTGTTTTTGTGAGAACAGATGCTTGATATAATGTCATTCTTTTGAAATTTACTGAAACTTATGTTGTGGCCTACCATATGACCTATGCTGAATAATGTTCTGTGTGCACTTGAAAAACTATTCCACTGTTTTTGATGGAATGCTCTCTCTATATATGTATTAGGTCTATCTGCTATAATGTGTCATTTAAGACCAATATTTTATTATTTCATTATTTATTTACTTATTTTTGGTCTGAATAAACTATCCATTGATGTAAATGGGGTAGTAAAGGTCCCTACTTTTGTCATATTGTCACTTTCTCCTTTTATGTCTGTTAATATTATTTTAAGTATTTAAATGCTCTTATTTTGGGGGCATTATATATTGCCCTTCTTTGTCTCTTGTTAAAGTCTTTGTGTTCAAGTCTATTTTGTCTGATATAGATATTGCTACCCGCGCTTGCTTTTGTTTCTATTTTTGTGTGATATCTTTTTCCATTCCTTCATTCTCAGTCCATATGTGCTTTTTGATCCAAAGTAAGTTTCTGATAGGCAACATACATGGGTCTTGTTTTTCCTTTATTCGTTCAGCCACTCTGTCTTTCGATTGAAACACTTAACCCATTTACATGTAAAGTAATTATTGATATGTACTTATTGCTATTTTGTTAATCATTTTCTGGTTGTTTATGTGTTCCTTTGTTTCTTTTTCTCCTCTTGCTCATTTCACTTCTAATTGATCCATTTTTTAAAGTTTATATTTGTTTTTTTTTTCTTTTTATATTTTGTGTACCTACTATAGGTTTTTGACTTGTGGTTATCATGAGGTTCATATGTAACAATGTAGGTATATAGCAGTCTATTTTAAGTTGATTGTTGCTTAAGTTTGAACATACTCTAAAAGCAATATTTTTACTCCTTCCACAGTTTACATTTTTGCTATCATATTTTATGTCTTTTTATTTTGTCTATCCCTTATCTAATAATTCTAGATATAAATGACTACTATTTTTTGTCTTTTAATTTTCATATGAGCTTTATATGTGGTTGATATACTACCTTCACTACATGTTTGCCTTTACCAGTGAGATTTTTTTCTTTCATATATTTTTTATTTCTAGTTATAACCTTTATTTTTCACTTCAGTTATTGTGTACTTTAGGTTTAATTCGTACTTTCTTCTAGTTTTTATTTCTGTCTTCATCCGTTCTTCTCCTGAGTTCAGTAAGCATCTTTATAAGCATTATATTGAACTCTTTATTCAGTAGATTGCTTATCTCTGATCCATTTAGTTCTTTTTCTGAGGTTTTGTCTTGTTCTCTTATATGGAATACATTGCTCTGTCTCTGCATTTTGCCCAATTTTCTGTGTTTGTTTCTATGTGTTAGGTAGATCGGCTATATCTCTCAATCTTTAAAAAGTGACCATATGTAAGAGATATTCTATGAGGCCCAGCAGCATAATCCCCTTTGGCCAACAAAACCAGGTGATCTAGGTTGTCCCCTATGTAGGCCACATATGACCTTCTGTTGTGGCGGGTCCACTGACTGCTATAAGTGAGCTCAGTGAGAGGTGCTGGCCCATGTCCCTGCTGAGAGCACTACTTGCCTTCTGCCTCTCTGGTAGGCATTCCAAGATTAAAAAGTGGGTTTCCTTCCCCTATAGTCTATGAACTTTTTATTTGATGTATATACACTGGTTTCTAGGTCAAATGAGTCTGTACATGTGCCTTTTAAGAGCAGGTTTTCCTTTATTCTGTAGTTCTATAGTTTCCTGGGTGTTTACTTCATTGGTTTTCAAAGCCAGGTGTTTTCAGAGCTCATCTCTCCTGTGCAGAATCTAAGGTATAGGGTACCTGATGTGGAGCTTGAATCCCTCATTTCTTATGGAAAAATTCTGTACCTTTGAGATCCCTTCTGACAATAGAACACCATGGGTAGAGTGTGAATTATTTTTAATGAGACTGTGTCTCTGCCTTTCCTACTCTTCTTGGTGCTGTCTCCTATTGTGGAGTCCGTGTTCATCCAGTTTCCATGGCCCCTTCGTAGAGAATTCTTCTATATGTAGTTATATTGATGTGTCCGTGGGTGTAGGTGAGCTCAGGATCTTTCTATTCTATCATCTTGAACACGTTTCCTCTTTTGGAGGCTTTATTTAACTTACAAACATTGATTCTTTTGTGATTTAAGATTACAAATCATGCTGCCAAAAGTGGTAAAAGAAACTTGTGTAGACAATCTTTTCTCTGGGACTGTATTAAATAGTTTAACAAATATTCTAAGGTAACTTACAAAAAAACAGCCTCATAATTGTTACATAGACTCAGCTTATGCTCAGAGTCTGCTAGATATGATACCAGTTTCTCTGGTCTTCTGCTAACGTTCATTTCATTATCCCACTTCACAAAAGGCTGGTGAGGTGATTACCATGAAAACTACTCTTTACATTTCTTTGGATAAGTCATGTTCATTGTTAGACTGAATCTCAATTTTCTTTTACTCTATCTTTTTGTTCTATCTATTCAGAAACTTTGGTCACAATTCCTATATTTACTCCATTTTCAACCATTCACTCCTTCAAAATCCGAAATTTTGTTAATTTAGATCAATGATGACTTCTTACTTATCCAACTCAATGCACATTTTTCAGTTCTAGAATCTTAGTGAACATTTCTGGAGCATTAAGCAGTACTGATTGTGTCCTCCATTTTGAAAAACTTCTGATTTTTGCTTTCTACAGCAAGAATACACTTTTCTAGTTCTCTTCATGCCAGAATGATTTTTCACCTTTGCCTCTTTATGGGTTCTACTTCTTCATTTTACTCATTAACATTTGAAATTCCTCTGAAGTTTCTCCTCAAATTTGGACATGGACATTCTCCTTGTGCAATCTCTTCTAGTGATATCATTTTAACTACACATACATACTAATGGCTAAAATATATTCATATATCTTATTAACTGCTGAACATCTCAACTTGCATGTTCTACATTTAAATTCTTTATTGTATTCAACATTTTTCATGTATAGTTTTCTCTATTATTTGTTTTGAACTCTGTACTTCATTCTAGATACTATGCGATCAATTATTTTTCTTTCACTGTATACCTAGTTTGTGTCGATTCTGCTATTAAACCTACCTATTGACCTCTAAATTTTGGTTATTGAGTTGTTCTTATAGCCATTATTTTATATTTTTATATATTCCAAAACCTGTATGACAGTTTGCATTGTAATATCAGTTTTCTTGAATATGTTAAACACAGTATTTTTAAGGACATCTTTATTAATTATAAAATTTCTGCCTCTGTTTATTTTGTCTTTTTTTCTTTTGATTTTTTCTCTATTGGCATGTCTCTTGGTTTTTAAATACATGCTGATATGTACAATAAAATTTAAAAGATCTGTACGATGTTAAAATTTTCCAAATATGGAGAAAATTATGGAACATAGCAGATTCCACCTCCCCTATAAGTTAAACATTATTTTCACCCAATAGTAATGTAGTGTTCCTCCATTAATTGGTTTCCTACTATATTTGGTAATTTGCTCTTCCTTAATAATAAAAGCTGGAATATAACAGGAGCTTTTTGCCTTTTTAACAGAGAATATAGTGCAATGAGGTAAATATTTAGGTAGTTATTTATTATGAATTCTGCTAAGTAATATAAAATAAGGCAAGCATCAATTAGACAAGCATGAGTGTGGGGAGTTTAGTCTACTGGAAACTTAAATCAGGATGGGAGTAATGCAAAAAATCAATGGAAACTTCCTTGACACTAAAATAATTTTTAATATATCTTAAACATTTAAATATGTTAGCCAGGAAAGTCAAGTGTGTGAATATAGGCAGAATGGGCTCATTCAAAGTCTCATTCAAAGCAGAAATGACAGCTTGAATAAAGGGGAAAGACTGCATGGTGTATATAGGAAACTTCAAAACTATAAGGTAGGTAGTAGTAAAGACGGAACTTGAGAGACAACATAAAACAAACCATAAAAGACTTTGTAATTATTTCTTGTTCTCTGGCATATGTGAATGTGTTGGTGGGAAGCCATTGATACCTTTTAGACAATAAAATGAAAAGATCAAGTCTATGTATCAGAAAATTATCTACAACAGCAAAGTAGAAGATGAATTATCAGGGGATACTAGCAGAACCAGAGATGCCTATTAGGAAGCTGTTAAAGATAGAATGGGAAGATGTAAAATTTGAAGACATATTGACAGAAATTTTTGAAGCATGTGATAAACTCCAAGCATGGATTCAAAAATCTCTATGCATCTTAAGCAGAATATCAATGAAAAGCACATCTAGACATTTTATAACAAAACTATTGAAAGCACATCCCCCGAAAACAAACAAAGAAATAAATAAATAATAAAAAAATAAAAAAGGAGAAAACTTAAAATTATCCAGAGGGAAAAAAAAAAGACAGATTTTGTTCAAAAGAGAGATGGTAAGTCTGAATGCTGATGTTTCAACAGACCCTATGTAGTCTAAGACATTATGACATCTTTAATGCACTGAAAGAATATAAGGCTAAATTTGAATTCTATACCAAACGAAAATATCCTTTAAAAGCAAAGGTAGAAAAAAGACACTTAGATTAAGAGAAAAAGAGAATGAATTTTGTCCATCATACCTGCTCTAAGGAAAATATTAATAGAAAATCTTCAAATAAGAGAAGAATATATCCAGAGACTTATAGAAATGCTAGAAAGAATAAAAAGCCACAGAAATGATAAGAAGTTAAGAAATGTTAAACAAATATTATATCATAGGGCTTAAAATATTTATAAAATTAAAATACATGGAAATAACATAAAAGTTACATTGGATCAAACAGAGCTAAATAGTTCTAGAGTTCTAGCCTCGTTTCAGAAGTGATAAAAACACTAATATATATAAGGATATACAAAAGGTAAGGGCATGTTTTCATTTTTAGGACAAATACTGAAAATCAACTTAAAAATGAATACTATTTATGCAATAAAAAGAAGAAATGGAATAGTAAAACATACCTGAGTAGTCCAAAATGAGAGAAGAGAGAAAAGGCACAAAAAAAAACAGGATAAACATACAAAAAGTTATCTGTTAGATAGAAACTAAACTTTGTACAGTATTTGTATAAAACATACTCAAATTCTAAATAAAAAGGAAACATTATCACGAACATTAAATAAAACAATATCATTTTTACATGAAACAAATCTTATAAATAAGTTTATAGAAAATTTCCAATTGAAAGTGTAGAAGAGATATATTCTGCAGTCATCCTACTCTTCTTCCACTCCTTGCAAATGCACAAAATCTTGTATGTCCATGTTAATATCAGACAAAATAGACTTTAGAGAAGAAATGGTAGAGAAACATAGAGGACCTTATATTATAATAAAAATGGCAAATCTATGTACATGTAACCATATGGCTTCAGAAATATAAAGAAAATATTAGCATTATTAAAAGGAGAAACATAAACATGTCTACAGTGGGAATTGTAACACACCTCTCTTAAAAACTGATATAAAAAAAAAGCGGACAATGAATTATCAAGTATATAGAAGATCTGAGCAAAAATATAATAACATTAACCTAATTGGCATCTCTAGAATATAACAACCAATGTTGACAGAATATACATTCTTTCAACTGTGCATAAAACACAGAAGCTGATTATCTGCTGTGCCATATATCAAGTCGAATCTAGTTTACAAATGGGGCCTTGAACAAAATCTAACCATAGTCAATTGTAACTCTGAGCAAAATCTATAATGATTAACTATCCCTCTGCTGAAATCATGTCCTTCAGCATAGAAGACTGGTTATATACACTTCTTAGTTGAATTAATTGTAAATATTCTAATTAAGGATATTCTAATTAGAATCTGTTATTGTTTGAGAAAAGTATTTTATTTATCAGTCAGTTATA
This sequence comes from Pteropus alecto, assembly GCF_000325575.1. Classification (NCBI taxonomy): domain Eukaryota; kingdom Metazoa; phylum Chordata; class Mammalia; order Chiroptera; family Pteropodidae; genus Pteropus; species Pteropus alecto. The sequence goes on from NW_006441955.1 coordinate 20,706,755, forward strand.
TTCTCAAGATATAATCTGTATTCCTCCATATTAGAATACTGTTGGGAAAAGTGTAGGAGATAGATATGCAACCCCAAGTCATTACTCAATATGATAAGTTAAATCATAAAAATAGCGTTTGATTACAGTCACTGTTTTTTTTTTCTTACTCTAATATTTGCACCATATCTAGTACATAAGAGATCCTAAACAAATATTTGTTAATTTATTGACATGAACAAAATTCCACAAAAATAAGACAGTGAGTAACTACACAGTGAGGAGAAATTTGTTTACTATTTTCTTTACTATTTCACTGGCGGAGCACAATGAAGTTCTTAGAAAACACATTAATTCTCCAAAATAGTGACTAGTTTTAAAAAAAAGTTAAAAG
>NW_006441955.1:20707153-20726039 GCF_000325575.1 Pteropus alecto
AAGAGCGTCAGTTTGGGCATTATAGTAGCAGACTCTAACACTGTACCTCTCACATGCCCTCCTATTTTCTGGGTCCCAATTCCTCCAAATATACAGTGAGATAATTTGTTTTTAAGGCCATTCAAAATCATTTTGAAAGTAAATAGCAATTAGATGAAGACAAATTATTATTAGAAAATATATATGTATGTGTATTTATAATGTATTATTTGTACATAACAGAAATATAATCAGCACTTAATACTTTCTGAATTAAAATTATGGGTTATAATAAACACACACATACACACCAAATATACCATGTATTAGTTTTGATATTCTAAAGTCAACCAAGGAAAATTCATAGTAAGTTTTTTTTCCTTTTTTCCCACTCTTAAAATAACCAACATTAGCTTTTCTCTCACTGGGGAAAAAATGGTATAAGTACCACTGTAGTAACCCCACCTCACACATTTTAAATGATTTAATGTGTATATTTCTGACTATAATGCATTTAAATTTTTTAAAAGTTTCCCAGGGCATAATGACTAAATGATCTCATTCTCTCACAAATCAAACCAATCATACAGGTTTTTTTATTATTATTATTCTTTTCTATGAAGTTAATCCTCACTGAGCTTTCATAAAGACTTCTTTAAGCTTCCCAGGTGAGGGAGAAGCAGCCCTAATGAGCATGAATCGGTGGCATTTGATCCCCACCACAGTAAAATGCCGACACAGATATCTTTTACTCTTCCAAAGGCTTTTAACCCCTAGAATAAAGAACTAAAAATCTCCAACATCAGCAAGCCTTTAAGCTAGTTCCTTCTTCTATCCAACAACTTACTGTCCATTATTTTGCAAAAAACAAAACTACAAGTGTTTTATGGGTTTCATTTGGAGGGAATGTGGAAATTGTAGTAGAAAAGGGACCTATATTTCTGCTATTAGAGTTCCTGGTTTCTTCCATTTGATCAGGGAAACTTTCCCTTCCAGAGCATATTGAGCCAAATTGGCAAATAGAAAGAAATGAGTTTATACCATGTGTCAGTGAAGTTACCACGTAAGTGTGGTTTCTTATATAAAATATTTTGGATGAATTAAATGTTCCTTTGGGAAATATCTAGAAAGGACACAACACACATAAGGCAAATAGAAACAGCAACTATAAATTAAGTACATTCTCATTACATCTTAACACCCCCTGACTAGAAACAATAACCTCTTCCCCAATAAGTACACAGTCTCAAAAAAAAAAAAAAAAGATTAGTGTACCCAGAAGGCAAAGTAAACAGATATATCTTGTTATATGTTTGAACAGTTGTAAAGCTGTACCTCTGGCAGATGATGAGTGAGAGCGAATTAGAAAGTTCTAGGTGAATTATAGAGGTAAGAATCTTCCATCAAGGAGGCCCAGCTGTGTGCCTCAAGGTGCTTGACCCTGGCTACAGACAGCAGTGGCAGTCAAGCAAATGATGGCTGTTGCAGAGGTGAAATAAGCAAAATTCTCATAATTGAGCTTGTCTATGGTGGGAAGTATATTGCACCATCACGTCTTTTAAGCTTAAGTCCAAATCTAAGTCTCATGATATAAAGCTAAATCTGTAATTTTATGTATGTTGCACATATACGTTCACAATACACAGCACACACACAGTATGATAATTAGTGTCGATACGGGATCTTTAAAGGTTTTTTTTTTTTTTTATCTCCTCTTAAAAAAAATAACTGATAGCTAAAAGAACCACAAGTAATTATATGATAGTATCTCAACAAACTTGAAGATATCTTTCTGACACATATTCAGTTCTTGAAGTGTTCTGTGCCTGCTCTCATTAAATTTTATACAACAGAAAACCTGAACAAGTTTGTGCAATGAAAGTAAACAATGATTCACTTTTGCGAGGAAATGGAGATTTATGGAAAAAATCACTTGTATGTGACAATCACTGACATCAATCCTTAGTTCATGAAAAGTGACTAGGGTGTTTCTTCCCTGTTCATCATAAAGCTACTGTTTTTCCTGTCTCAGAAATAAAAGAAAAATAAATAATGATCACATTGGTGTGAAGGAAAGAAAAATATTTATAAAATCAAACCTGAATTATTAAAACATGCAGAATAGACACCTGCAATTATTTCACAGAATAACATCCATTCTTTCTTTTTTTAAATCTCTACTTAAAAACTATTTTAAATACACATATTTAAAAATAAAATTACCTACCCAGGTATTCCAAACGAATTGAAAAAAAAAAATGCGACTTCATGAAAAAGTAGGCCACTGATATTTGATTTAACTACTTAAAACAAATGTACAATACTTAATGGCTCACTTAATTTCTCACTGCTAATAGCTTTCCCTTTAAGTTGTAGCATAAACAGTCCCTATGATAAAACTACATTATTACTATCAAACTTTTTCACTTCGTGAATTATGCTTCTAATATGAACTTGACGCATATTTATTTAGTAAAGGGAGTTTGTTATAAGGACTCATAGAAGTGATAAAAGAATTGTATAAAATTCAAAGAACAAGGGCAATAGCCATGGTAAGGTCCTTAGAATCCAGATTCTCTAGAGATAAAGTTTTTGATTTAAGATAATATAAAGACTTAGCAAGCAGCACCTGGCTAGAAAAAACTGCCTCAAACAAATGGAAGTCATCAGTATGTGGTTTATAGCTATCAAAATTGCAGTGCTTTCCAAGGACTGATACACACTGGAGCCTGGCCTTGGCCATTCCCTAATACACATTTCCAGAGAGAGAAACTGAACAGATGAGAGATCGTAACAAGCGAAGAATACAACTCAAAAGAAAAAAAGAAAAAAAATAAACTAGATCACCTAGCAAGCTGCAGCAGAAGCATTAGAACAGATAAATAAAATTTAAAACAAATGACAAATATATTTAGGGAGATAAAAGATTTGAAAATAGGAGAAAATAATATCAGCTTGATATTTTTAGTTGGGTAAGTATAAAAATGATAGTTGAAGAACAAAAAAAGATAATCCAAGAGATAAAGATAAAGCCATGTAATAAAAGAGTGATTGGGAAGATCAAAGTAGGATCTCTCGCAGAGGATGACAGAAAAGAAATAAGATGGAAGATGCTTCTTTTAAAAATCACAGGTATGTTAGATAAAAGTTGAGGTTCAAAATTTTAGATAATAGGAATTTCAGAAGAATATGAAAATAAAAATGGAGAAATATTCAAAAGAAAAAAAGAGATATAAATTTCCCAAAGGTAGAGATGGGTCAAATATATTAAATTTAAAACATTTATAGAGTTTCAAAAATTAGAGATTAAATAAATCTAAATATGTTATAGTAATATTTAAGATTATAAAAGACAATGAAATTTAAAGTTTTAATGAAAAATTGAACATGACACTCAACAGAATCACTGGAATCAAGAGAACAATTGAATACCAATTTTAATGTTTTGATTTAAAAGGATGTTGACCTCATAATTTATATTCAGAAACTAATTTAATTTAATACAATTTATCATAAAATATTACCATGAATGAAAATATCAGGGACTTGTCATCAAGACCCCTAATAAAAATACTATAAGTGAAAATACTCAGATGATTAGAAAAATAAATCCAGAAGATGATGCAAGAGATATAAGAGTAAGAATGGTGAAAAACCTTGTTAAAATCTAGTGTGAGGAAAAGAGAAAGTATTTCCAAAACAAAATAAGACTAAAATTATAGACAATGTCAGCATAATTCAATTTGGAGAGAGCATATATTTGTAAGAGAACTTATTAAATGTAGTATTTCGTGTAAATACATATTAAGCTGATCTTAAAGATAAGAAAAAGAAACATAACTTTTAAACAAGCAAAAAAAAAAAAACTCAGTGTATTCAATTTAAATTAATAAAAAAGGACATAAAAAGAGATAACAATAAAAGGAAAATAATAGAATAGCAGAATTAAGTCAGCATAACGACTGTGGACATGCTAGTTAAAGGCATTGAGATATAGGTAAACTTTTGTAATCAGAGTAATTCATATTAAAATAAAAAATTTTCAATTTAGATTTATTAAGTGAAAATTATAAAGGGAGATAATTATGTCAAGCACCAGCAGGAAGTTGGGGATATAAAAGTCCTTATCCTCTCTAGTAAGAAATGTAGACTGGGGCATCCTTCAATAAGTCATCCTGACACTGTTTATTTAAATAAAATAAAATACATCCAATTCTGGATGTATATCCCAGAGAAATCTTCTTATAGGTTTAGGAGAAGTCACCGTCTAGGACATTCATCGCCACATTATCTATGGTCAAAATTTGGAGATGATCCATAACATATCAAGTAAATATGGCAAAAATGTAATGAACATGAACCATGGATCCTTATGCAAAAATAAGAAACAATGTTGCACAAATTAAAAACTAAGTTGTATACCTACTAGCAGGAAGGATTTTGAAATAATGCTTATCTTTTTTAAGAAAGAAATACCGAGAGGAAGAACAGAATGCTGTGTATATTTTCCAAAATATTTAAATTTAAAGAAATGTAAGGAACCATGTCAGAATTGTTACCTGAAGGAGACAGGTCAACAGTGAAGAATTTCTCTGAGCTTCAGGAGTATAATTAAATCAATGTTTGTCCCTAAATTAAAAAAAATACAGTAAATCTATTTTTAAGACATGGAATTGGGTAGATGGATAATAAAATTAGCTATACAATATGTAAAGATGATATTGGTAAGTATGGCTTTAAGATATAAAATTGTTGCCCAATACTTCACTCCCAGATTAGATTTAATCCCTCATAGTCATTGACAGTGCTGAGCATGTATAGACTGACTGTGTGCAGATCTGTCCTTGTATGGAATGTAAGCACAGCATAAAATATGTTCTCTGAATGCAAGTATATATCAAAAAGAAGAAAAAGAATAGCTAGTCCACTCTTGTTCTGCTTCTCTCAAACTCAATCTTTAAAAAAATCACTTTCATTCCCGAGGGAAATGTAACTGACAAGGTAGAAGGAACAGGTATGAGTTGCATTATGGATGTACCACCACAAGACATGAAAAATGTGTCTCTCCCAGATAACTATAACTAGCAACCTGTTCTTCAGATCTATTCTCTGAAAGGTAAGGCAGTGGTCACCCAAATAGCTACTAATAGTGGCCACTAGTATTTTCTCACCCTATGTTATTAAATGATATATCTGAATAGAACTTTCTCTATCCAAATATGAGCAAAAAAGCAAAACAAATTTACAAACTTGGACCTATAAAAATCCTGCAACATAAAGAAAAAGGAACTGTCTTGAAGACACAAATGGAGATCATAAATTTGAAAATAAATTACATGACAAAAAAGACAATTTAAAGAACTACTTGGAGTTATTAAAATAGATTCGATTGTGAGAAATGAAATGAATAAGCTGAGATTAAAACAGAGACAATAGACTAGTTAAAATAAGTAAAAATAATGACAATACAAAATAAATTCAAAATGTAAAACTAAGGCAAATCAAGTGAATGATGATGAAAAATTCTACCAGAATGTCGAAGAAATTAAAGGTGAGAGGAGGGTTATAAAAAAAATTGAATAAAAGTGACACATTGACTAAAGATTTAAAATAATAGTTGAAAAAATAAAACGAAAATATAGAGGCAGGTCTTAAAATTAAAAATATAGTAAATTATAATAATAAAATACAAAATATTTAACTTCACCAATAAACAAAGTAAATGAAATTAATATGAAATACAAAATTTACCCACAAAATATAAAAGGCTTTAAAAATTATAATGATCAAGGAAATAAGGGTTTGGTTCACTTGTATTAGATTATATTAATATAATTCTTCTGAATTTCAATTTGATACTATATTTTAAAAACTATTTTACACTTGATTATTTATTTCTGTAGGGAGATTATGATAAAGTTATAATCAGTGAAAATTATACATGTAAAAGATGCTTACTGCAGCATAATGTATAAAGTAAGGAATAGAAACACCAATGTATCAAGCAATAGTTTATCTACATAAAAAATTATCATGGACTCATTCAAAAAACTTTTTTAAAGACTGTTAAATGGTGTAAGTATTTTTCATGATATAATGAAAATAAGGTAAAATGTATATGTTTTTAATCTCGATATCATTTAGTAATTTAGTAAGACATAATATATGTTATTATTAGATACATTATATAAAAAGGATGGGTAGAAAAGAGATCCCTGCTATCTGATGAAATCAAAGGTGATTATATTTTATCTTTACAACTTTGTTATTCTCATATTAGCTATACTGAACTTATTTTAATGAGAAAATTTCATTTGAGTATAAAAGGTAAAGATTATAGAATACAGCCAGAAGAGATAATTTCCTTGAACATGTTGATTTTGAATTGCCTAAAAAACCCCAGAAAATATATTTAATTGGAATTTAGAAATGTTTGTTTCAGTCATGAAGATCTAGAGGGATCCATTTATCAATAATCCACATCAGAGGTGTGGATAATTGAAACAGAGTGTGATAATACTGAAGACTTTATAGGACAGAATTTGTATATGTGTATACTCTCAAGAATCCAAATATATAATGAAGAGTAAATTAGCAAATATTATATTTCACTTCAAAACTCATTTACTTTTTTTCACATTGTTATTTTACACTTTTGTATTCCCCAAAACAAAAACTGATACATCTAAAGACTGAAAGCAAAGAAGTACAAAAGAAAGAGAGTCTCTGAATAAGAAATGGAAATACACTGTCAAGTTGTAAAGATTTTGGCAAATATGTACAGGTTTTTCAGCAGCAAGGAAAACTTTGTATGCTCGGAGTTGCAGATTATATCTATTTTTTTATTTAGGTCATTAACCAAGAGCATTCAAATACATTTGTTTAACATTGCCCTGTAGAATGAACTAAAGCTAGCATTTTATACATGCATAGTAATGGGATAAGAAATTATTAACAAATATTTACTTCTATTCAGGGATATTAAGACCAATAATAAAACCTTTTGTTTAATTCCATTAAACCATATTTGCTTTGGTTATAAAACCCATCTATCCAAAATGGTACACCCACTTTAGAAAACGATTTGGTGATTTTACAAACAGTTAAACACATACTGTACAACCCAGATATCTCACTCTTAGAATTATACAAAGAAAATTAAAATATATGTCCACACGAGAATTAAACACAAATGCTTACAGCAGTTTTATTCATAATACCTAAAACTAGAAAAAATCAAAATGCTCATCAAATTTGAATGAATAAAGTAAGGTAAATCAAGACAATGGAATATGTCGCTAGTAATAAAAAGAAACAAACTAGTTATTCATGAAAAATTATTCATAAATATCAAAAGCATTTTGCTAAGAGAAAGATCCCAGAGATAAAGCAACACATACTTAATCTTTTCATTTATATAAAGTTCTAGAAAGGCAAAACAATTGTGACAGAATCAAATCTGTGGATTCCAGAGACCAGAAGTAGGAGGGAAGGAGTTAATTATAAGATGGCATAAAGGAACTGTTACAAAACATTTTATATTTCAATTGTTAAGGTAGTTACATAAACATATACATTTGTCAAAAATCATTGATTTGTAAACTAAAAATCAGTGAATTATATTGCATGTCAATTATACCACAATACAGCTAATTTTTAAAAAATAAATTTGACTAATTCTGAAATCTATACTCTTTGTATGCTAATAATCTTGACATAACTATATCATTAGTCATGTCCTAAACTGTGCAAAAATATTTTCTGTTTACTTTTAGCATCTGGGTGTGTGTCTATTGACATACTACCTATATTTAATTAGAAAATAAATGGCTTTATGTGTATTTTGCAAACACGAGTTTCCTCATTCTGGTCTACTTGGCATATCTTTTAAATAATGCAGTTAATATTGTGTTTTAGAACTGTTTTTGTTTGTTTGTTTGTTTGTTCAGTTTTCATCTATCAGCCACAGGTAATCTTTGAAGTGAAATGAGTCTCGAAATATCATTGTGAAATCTTTCCAATTTTGATTTTACCCATGTTGCACATCTGTCTAATTATGAATTAAACTTTATGGAAAACATTGTAATTATTGGACTGTGGTTTATTGCTTTGATTAATAATTGTCTATGATTTTGGCTAATTGACCTGAAAATTATACCTATTGTGATTAATGAGTAATATCTAGGTAACTATCAAATAATACATTAGTTTGATATTTAATTTTCTATATTCATAATGAGATATAAGAGAAAAAATACTGAAAATAATAAATTTTTAAAAATATAATTTAGGATTCAGAGCTTCTAAATTTAATTTAATAGAATTTACATTTGATTAAATATATATGTAATTTAATATCTGTTGTATTCAGAAAAAAGATGGCTATTCACTGTTTTAAATTCATATAGAAATTGCTATTCAACTTTGCTAAAAGAAAAAGTATAAAAATAACTAATATTTATTTAGTGCCTGTTGTTTTTGGTTCTAGTCATTCATTTATTTCTTCAGCAAGAAAATATATTTTGAGCTCTTATCAATTACTATAGTCTATGATGTATGCTGGAGCTTCAATGATCAAGAAAGACATTAAAACTTCTTGTCCAAGATAGTACACAGAACATATCCTTAACCATTTATGGGAGGACTCCTAGATATCCCTTAATGTCTCATCATTCCTCTAATTTTTAGAAAGGAACATCGCTGCATAGAATCAGGGCTACATTCATCTATTTTCCTTATAGTCGGCTGTGACCATTTGGCAAAGTTTTGCAATGAAGTCTATAAACCAAATTATTGAAAGTATCTTCAGAGTGTCCTCCTTTATAATGACTGAAAAAATGATAGTAGTCCAATGTTAGATCTTTTATGGAGCATAGGTCTGAGATTTTAGAGAAGCTCAATCTAGATACTTCTGCACTGTTTTCTCATCTAGGCATGATGTTCTCCATAGTTCCATTGGCAACAATTCCTGATTGTATACTCAATATTCTATTATTGCTGAGGTCCCCTAACCCTTGTAGGCAACTGATGGAGTTCAGGAAATGCTACCTCAAAATATTTTATCTTGGCATATTGAATACTTTAAACTGAAGAAGTTTGAGAAAACAAAAGCAGAAAAGTCTCTCTCTTACTTTCCCCTGTCCTTCTCCCCTGAAGTATATCATAAGACCTTCATGTGAGAACTTTCTCTCTATACCCAGAGGAAAGGAAAATTCTCATCTCCAAGACAGGGATGCACTGAGAATAATCCGAATGAACAGGCCTTGCTAAATTTTTCCCAGTTTCAACACTTAGTTTGTACTCTTTGCAATATTGTATCTTTCCACAACTTCCCACTCGTCATCAAACCTAGCACAAAAATACACAGGATTAACCATTTTGGGAGAGTCTTTATTTCTTTATGAAGAATCCTATATCATGTAAAAATTTATTAATTTGTATTTTTTTTCTGTTAATTTGTCTTATCAGTTTAATTTTCAGACTTGTCAAGGACACTAAGAAGGTTGAGAGAAACTATTCCTTCCACTATAGTTCCCCAATCTTAATTAGGTTATGTCAAGGTAAACAGAACCTTCTATGGCTTCATTTAGAGCTGAGGAAACATAATTTAACAAATACAGATATAAGGATCGTAGGCCGTGTTATTATTGTCATTTCTCCTTGCCCTGAATTTATGGCCAGAGTGATTTAGATAAACAACAGTCTCTGTTCATGTACACTTCTAATTAAAAAGAACATATGTTAAATTCTTTAAAGCATATTTTCACTTGTTTTTACTCTTCTTCTAATATACATGGAGCATTCACCTGGAAAGTTAGAGGCCATCCCTTCTTTGAAGGCACCTCAAATTTATATGGTTTTTTTTTTTTTTTTTTAGTTGACTTAGTGGTGTCTGGTAGCCAATGTGTATTGGCTACAAGGAGCAAATTAGAATATATCTCTTCCCAACAACACATTCTCTTCCCAACAACACATATTAAGTTGGTAGCTTGAAAAATCTGCCACAGTATGTTTATACCACAGGAATTCACAAATACTAAAAAAAGGCCTTTTATTTTTTTTATTTTTTTGAGAGACAGTTTGCTAACACATCACTAAGTCCACATACTCAGTCTGGTGAGAGAGAGAGACCCTAGGTCTCCATGGTAAGATAATAAAACACCTACTCATTTATTTTAATTTCTGTAAATACTAGTGTTCCTATCATACAGATTAATTGGAAAAGGTGATGGAGTAAGAGTTAAAAGGCAAATGTGGTCACCTTTTAGATGGTCCTGTACATGTTATCTGTCAGCTCTTTTATTATAAAAGAGAAAAGCCCTTTTATGGATTGCTACAAATTATAGACCTAATTATGGATATGAGGGAAAATAAAGAGGTTATAGATATTTAAAGTTTAAAAGAATGGTTCTCAGGAGTTTGAAGCTAAAATGGACAAGAATGACAGAAAGATATGCTCAAGTTCTACATATTCATATAACAAATTAAGAAATTAAAAGATTGGTCCACTGATCCCAGAGCACAATAAACAAACAAACAAACAAATATCTAAGTTACAAATATATTACAAATATAATTTTAAAATGTAAATTGAGAGAAAGGAGGAGTTAGGTCATTAAATTTTGATCTATTATTGTAAGAGAACAATTGCTAACGTTGTAAATAAAAAGCCCAAGAAACAATGACACAAGCATATTTTATGCAGTTATGAGATCACTCCAAAAAAATATAAACAGTTTAAATAGATCAGTGTAATTTCCTCTAAGAAGTAAGATTGGATTTGGGAGTTTGGGCCAGGATTATATCATAATTACTTTTGTATCATTTGGTATTTTAACCATTTTCATATATATTACTTTGGAAAAAAGTTGATTTTTAAAGGAAGTATTTATCTCTCCTATATTATTAGCAGTATATTGAGGAAGATGTGCAATTAAATTAAAAATTGAAATACTTTAAAAAAAAGAGGTATCATGTGTGGAGGACAACATAGACATATTGCTTTTCTGAATTAGTGGGTCAGAAATGGCTGTATAAAAGAAGTGATGTTTAAGTTCATACTTCAACAATAACTATAACTTAGTTAAGTGAAATAAAGCAAGAGAGAAGGAAAATATTTAAGAAGTAATTTAGAAAATCATTAAAAACATTTTTGATCAGAATAAACAAGTCACAGAGGCTGAAGAGTCAAAGTTTCTCCATTCCAGAGAATAGTTGAGGAAGAATTCTGAAAGAATATAATGATTAGCAGACTTGAGACCAAAAACATTACTTTATAGTTGTATAAGTCTGAGAAATTCTGAGACTTCCTCTAGTGGTGCTAAGCTGTCAAACAATTACAAGAAGAGTCCTAAAAATGTTTTTAATTGGGTGTTGACTATTGAATCATGGTGAGATGGAGATGAAAAGGAGTAAACGTTTGTGGAAAGAAGCAAAGTAGTGGGGAGAAGGGCCTGTAATCTCTGGATGATCAAGTCAACATATTGATGGAGGAGGTGAGATTAAAGAATGAGAGTTTCTAGAAAAATAAATTCAGATAATAAGAACCAATAAGCAAATGAGCCTGTAGAAAAGATGTCTATCTCAGAAAATGAATAGGTCAAAGAATTGAAATGACAAAAAAGTTCAATAGATACTGAAGACACACAGAGATGGTGAGATTAAGGGTGGAGAAGAAAGAAACTCAAATGAGAAAAAGAATCAAAGAATCAAAAGTGGGCCTAAGGGATAGATATTAGCAATGAAAAGAGATGGATAATGATAGAGGCAGGTAACAAGAACACAGGTTTTCTAGAGATGTAAAGATCAATGGAATGAAAGGAAGGAGAATAACTAGCCTGCCTACCAGCACTTTTAAATTAATTTATCCACCCAGTAATTGATTTATGATTTCCTTATTTATTCATTGATTTTTATATTTATTTGGTTATTAAGAAAATTTTATTCAACACTATACACCAGGTTTTGAGAAAATTTTGAAACTTAGAGAAATACTCACTGCTCTTGAGTTTTCTCAACCTAGTTGAGTAGAAAGAGGAAAATTATATGATTATATGGATATCGAAAGGATTCAGTCAGTCATAAGAAGTCCATGGAGAATATTGAGAAGTTGCATGTAAATAAAATACTTGCTTCTGAGTAGGATTTTACCATAAGAACTAGGGAAGAATATAAGGACATAAGAAAGATATTCAGAAAATTTGTTTAGAAAAGGTCTTCAGTAAATTTAAGAAATAGCAGTGGCCATGAGGCAGTCTCCATAGCACACACACAAAACAATCATATTATTTTTTTGAATGAATAGACCTTGATTTCAATAGAATACCATTGCTAGCAATTACTGCAATATAACAAAGTAGTAGCTCTTGCCAGATGCATCGAATTTATCATCTATATTCATGCCCATGTGGAGTTCAGGTGATCTCAGTTTACTTACTAACAAGATTTTTTATTTAACTGTCTGTGTACTTAAGTGTCTAATTTATCTTTGAGCTAAGAGGATATTAATTAACACTTTCTGATCTGTGCTTGATGTCTTTTCTTCTTAAGGCTTAATTAAATCCATTCCTTTTTTTCCCATTGAACATTGCTTATATAAGATACTTGTGTACTGTTGCTGTATTGTCATTTTTTAGTTATATATAAGATTTTAAATATTCCGTGAATCATTTCATTCATCTACAAAAGAAAATGTACTGAGAAGTTTGTTAATTGACAAACTTAGTTAAATGTGAGTGCATATTTCCCACTATCTTTTTTTTTTTCAAGTCTAGGATTAGCAATTTTAACTTGAACTGTTACATTCATAGATCTTCAAATGGTAGAAAAGCTGTAGAGTAGATGATAGAAGTTAATACATCTTCGAAGATTTATTTTAAGGACATTTAACAACTGAATAAAATATTTTTGTGAATAAGGAGACCATATTTCTGTTGTTATTTTTTTATGGATTAAAGATCAATTTTCTCTCCATAAATTTGTAAAGAAGAATAATAATGAGAGTAAAGAATCTTTTTCTCTTTTGTTCTCACTCTCCCAGTTGATAGACCTGTGATATAACCTAGACAGAACCATTATCCTATATTGCTAACTGATATCTTTCATTCAATTATGTATTTACCAAGTATTTCTAGGTGCTAGAGCTACTGGTTCTCAGAGTTAAACAAGACTGAATAACAAACCTTCATTACATCTATAATCTTTTTTTTTTACTTTTGTTTCTGGTAAATATGAAGAACTTTGTGCTATCCAAGTATTAATGTGTGAGAAAAAACATGTCTGTCCATTTTTAATCTCCATTGATTTAATGTAAAATCATTTATAACCTACAACTGAATCATAAAATCCTGCTTTCAGAAATGAAACCACAGTAATTTATCTATACAGCAACAGTATACAAGTATCTTATATAAGCAATGTTCAATGGAAAAAGAGGAATGGATTTAATTAAACCTTAAGAAGAAAGGACATCAAGCACAGATCAGAAAGTGTTAATTAATATCCTCTTAGTTCAAAGATAAATTAGACACTGTTATCTGCTCCATCATTTTATTGAAGCCACCATTTCAAGATTCCCTGAGCTACATATGACTATTCAGTATGGTGCTCCATTCTCATCACGCTCCTCAAGTTTTGCATAGAACATGTTTCTACTTAAGCGCCTTGGCTTAAGTTTTCCTTTCTTCCTAATACGATACCATTGTCTCTTTCCATCATCATACACCCTTCTCCATCTGGAAAATACTTATTCTTCCTTCAAAGTCATCTCTTTTAAAAAGCTTTTCTTAATCCACACCTACCATTCTCACTGTTAGACAACAGTTCATTTAGACATCATTTACATAACTCATTTCTATAACAGACTTACCATATTTAATTTTACTGTATCTACAAAGCCTTGATAGATTATTAACTGGGAGAACTTGAAACATTCAGTTTCTCTGAGCTTTAATTCCCTCTTCTGTTAGAGAGGAAATTAAGGTTACTAGTAGTTCCTAACTAAACAAGTTGCCGTATTTATCAAAATACTCACAGAAATATTCTTATAATAAAGACCTCATAAATGTTTTTACTATCACTTTTGTGGTAGTGCTATTCTAGCTGTTGTTATCACCAGTAGTAGCTGTGGTAGTAGCTGTACTTATAGTAGTAGTAAAAATGGGTTACTTTCTCAAGGTCATTTTCTACCCTCAAAGTTATATACATTTATGATCAGAAAGTGACATATATGGATAAATGATTAAAACACAAAATGATAAAAATGACAATAAAATTAGTACAAAGTTCAACAAAAGCACCATCAGGAAGTTCTCTAAAATTTTGTCTCGGGAGTAAGAGAAAGTTTACAGAAGTAGCATTTACTCTTTAGTACTGCTAAATCAGCATCTCCAGGAATGTGTTGTGGGACAATTTTTTTTTTATTGAGGTATAATTGACATACAACATTTTATTAGTTTTAGATGTATATACTGATTTGATAAAGACACTGCAAAATTATGACTACAATAAATAGTTACTATCCATCAGCATATATAGTTACACATTTTTTTCTTTTCTTTTCCCTTATGATGAGAACTTTTAAGATTATTTCTTAGCAACTTTCAAATAGGAAATAGATGATTATTAACTATAATCACCATGCTATACATTACATCACCATGGCTTTTTTATAACTGAAAGTTGGTGCCTTTTGACCCCCTTCATCCATTTTTGGCTACCCCTGCTCCCCTTTGCCAACAATCAGTTCTATGTATCTGTGAGCTTGTTTATTTGCTCGTTTTTGTGTTTTAGATTCTGTATATAAGTGAGAGCATAAAAAATTTTTCTTCCTCTGTCTGATTTATTTCACTTAGAATAATGCCTTCAAGTTTGATCCATGTTATCGCAAATGGCAAGATTTCATTCTTTTTTATGATTGAATAGTATTTTAATATATGTGTATATATAAAATCACATTTTCTCTATCCATACATGCATTGAGGAACGCTTAGGTTGTTTTCATATCTTGGCTGTTGTAAATGAACATGCTGCAATGAACATGGGGGTGTGAATAAATTCCATTTTTTTAGCTAATGAGCCAGTAAATCTTATGCAATTAACATTTTAGAAACCATGACTATAGAAGCAAAAAAAAGTTATTTAAAACTTACTGTAAAAGAAATTTACTGAGATAAATTTTAAAGGTTAATAGAGTCTAAGACTAAAAGGTATGAGTATCTACTGCATGGGAAATAAATGAGTATCTAAAAAAGCACACTGTTTTCACAATTTTGTGTAAAATAGAGCTGCCTTGATAACAGATCATATGATATTATTGGTTTCCCATATTTTTGTCAATGTAAGAATGTCCAAACCTGTAGAATATTTTTATAAGAGTTCATAAAAATTTTTTTAGCCAAACAGAAGACACACCTGGAAGCGAGATCTCAACAGAGTAAGAAAATGCTCCCTAGAATGACAATTTTGCAGTTCTTTTTTACGTATGGAATTAAGGAGGAAATGTAAGGAAGATGACATGGCGAAAGAAAGCAAGGTGGTGAAATCTCTCTAGTTTGATTGCAGGATAGTTAACAAGATTGTGTATTCCCTTCGGGGTGGTTATACCTCAGAGGGGTCTGATAAAGAGAATTGCTCAGGCATTTCAAAGGTGTTCAAGAACAATGGACATGTCTTGCTTAAGACAAAGAAAACTTTTTACCAAAAAAGTTAAAGGACTAGGATCTTTAACTACCAACCACGACCTACCCAGTTAGAATTTTAAGATCAGATTATCCTGTGAGGTTACTTATGGTCACTAGAATTGTCAAATTTATTAGAGTTCTTTTTTTCCTTCACATTTTTGAACGTGTTTTTAATTCATTTCTGTTTACAACATATCAATTGGAAAAATAAAAATGGCTGACTTACTGAAAAATAGTCCATAAAATATGACTATTAAATGCCTAGTGAATATACAGAATATAATGAAAGTATTTAATTAGTAATTTCTCTTTTATTTGCAAAATTAATAAGGTGGAATTAAGATAGGGATAGAAAGTTTTCATAGGTTTCATGGCCTATCCTGATAAGAGACTTAGAATAAGATTAGTGTCAGAACTGTCATATCATAGTCTCATATTTAACTGAAAACAAATACATTAAGCTCTGTGAGATACATAATTTTATAGAAAACTTTTACCTTCGAGGTGGCAATCTTTTGGCCTTCTGAGAAAATAGCACAATGGGGCCCTTAATAAGCTTGTTAGTTAAACTCATATGTAAAATATTAAAACTAAAAAGAGTCTTGAGTAAGCTTGACAAACTTTTGAAGACCAAAGGGGAAATAGTCACTGACCTTTTACTCCAATTTATTACAAAGATACCAAGAAGATAAATTCTTTTAAAACAGAGTAAACCCAAAGAATGGACCTTCTGAGAGTCAAAACAGCCAGAGCAGTCAGAGACTTTCCTCCAGCTATGCAAAAATGAAGAGTTTGTTAATGGAAAACAAGCTTAGGTGAGTTTTGATTACCTCTGGGAAAACAAGAAAAATACTATATATAAAATTAGAAAAATTTTAAATTGCCAGAAGACATATATTTGTGTATGGGCATGTCTATGTGTTTTAAAACTTTTTACTGAAACATGACATATGCTTGGAAATATCTAAGAATCTTTTTACACGGCTTGATGAATTTTCACACACACACGCGCGCACACACACACACACACACACACACACACACACGTAAACAGCAACTGAATCAGAAAACAGTGTTTCCAGAATTCCAGAAGTATTCCCTGTGCTCTTTTCGAACATCTTTACAACAAAAGTATTTTTTTTTTCTCTTTTTATGGAAGCAGATTTATTTGGAATCCTACGGGATATACTCTTTTGGTTCTGGCTTCTTTCAATCTATATCATGTTTTTAAAAATCAAACATTTTATTGCATATAGTTGCAGTCAATTCAATTTCATGACTCTATAGTATTCCATCATCACATTAACACCACAATTATTCATCCAATTAACTATTATAGTCAGTCACTTGGGTAGTTTTTACTTTTAGAATGTACTCATTGTGGTGCTATAAACTTGCTGATCCATGTCTGTTGATGAATATATATATGTATGTGGTAAATATAGACATAAGATATATTTTGAATATATACCTTAGAATAGAATTTATGGCTTATAGGATAAGTAAATATTCATCTTTAGCAAATACTAACAGATACTTTTATAAAGTAATTGAACCAATTTACTTTTCATGCAAGAGTATAGGAAGATTCCAGGAGTTCTACATTCTTGCCTACATTTGGCATTCCCATAATTTTCTTTTATTGTAACTATTTTAATGGCTCTTTTTATGGAATGTGATCTGCATTTCCTTAATGACTAACATAGTTAAGAACCTTTTAATATCCTTATTGGTCACTTGGATAACCTATACTTTGAAATATCTGTTCAAGTTTTTCTTCTTTAGGTGTTCTGAATACAGCACTTTGTAGAATGAAGCTATTACAATACCTTCTCCCACTCTGTGGATCACTTCATTCTCTTAATGGTGTCATTTGATCATGAACAGAAGTCTCCGATCTTAATATTGTTCAATTTATCCTTTTTTATTATGCCCCCAAAGAACTTTCTTTGTGCCTCTTTATATCTAATCACCTCTCTTTGTCCACAGTCTCTGATTTCTGCTGTCATAGTTTTGCCTTTTCCAGAATGTCATATAAAGTGGAATATACACTTTTTAGCCTATCGTGTCTTAATTCTTTGGCTTTTTTTCCTGCTGTTTTCCCACGCAACTTTGAAATTCAGTAAACTCTTTATATTCTTCCAGTTTTTGTCATTTTAATAGAAAATTATTGATCTTTAATCTAAGTATATTTTTGTTAAATTTAACTAATACATTATAAGATTCTGAAACCTTACATATAATGAAAATAAATATTCTTGAAAAGAAAATGTGCATATACTTACTTAATGGCACCACAGGATTGATGAATTGAAAACTATGGTTAATTAAATCAGCAATGATCAATGAAGACAGGTATCAGCTAAAATAGTATGATAGTACATATGAGGTGTACATATTGGTTCTGCTTATGTATGTTTGTACCCACTCATGTCTAATACATTTATTTGATGTCAGTATTTTTATTGAAATCAGGGAAAATCTTTTATCAAGAAATCAGGGAAAATCTTTTATCAAGATTATAAAATATTAATAATCTAGAATTCAAAAAGTCAAAATATCTGAGTAACCATTCATTGCACTTAGTAACTTTGTTATGTAGTAATAACAGTCACTAAAAATATTTACTTCAGATATACCTATAAAAAAGAACCTGGGAGGATGGGATCAGAGAAACATTGTTATCTGTTTGTTGTCACTCATCTTAAGGCTGAAAGAAACTCTTCAAGAGTTGTACCTGACAGACAGATACATTGTTATACTGTTGATCCTCATTATTTGCAGATTCTATATTTGCAAATGTGCTTACACACTAAAATTTATTTGTAACCCCAAAATCAGTACTCAAGGCTGATTTTCCAATCATTTAGAGATGCAAAGTTTCAAAAAAAATTGTGTTGATAGACATGCATGCTCCCAGCTGAGGTAGAACAAAGCAATGCTCTGCTTTCTTGTTTCAGCTCTCATACTGTAAACAATTGTTCCATACGGGATATATGTAATGCCAAGTTTTTGTTTTGTTTTGTTTACATTTTACATGCTCTTTGTTAGTGACTTTTCTGTTAAATAACCCCCAAGCTGAAGTGCTCTTCGGTGTTCCTAAGCACAAGAGGCTGTGACGTGCCTCAGGGACAAAATCTATGTTAGATAAACTTTGCTCAGGCTTGAGTTATAGTGCCATTGGCCATGAATTCATATGTGTGTGTGTGTGTTTGTGTGTGTGTGTG
>NW_006441955.1:20726105-20765448 GCF_000325575.1 Pteropus alecto
TAAATAAGGTGTCTCAAAATAAAAGCATACAAAATATGTCATGTATTGGTTTCTTCATAAAAATATTGTAACCAGAGGTTCACAGGAATCTAATCTTATCTTTCTCCTGGGGCAGCAATTCAGTATTTGCTGATTTAGTGCTCATGAGAACTTCCTAGAACCACTGTGAATGAGAATCAATTATATTTATAAATACAAGAGATTTTTAAAAACTGAAGCAAATATTTTACAATTTTAATTTTAAAAAAATAAAATAAATATGATTTTCAGGGAGAAATTAGTTAACAACTAGTAAATAATATATTTAATTCATTTTAATCATCTATATTACAATAATATATTAAGGTCATAAAACTATATGTAAAGAAAGGTAGAGAATTTGAAACCTCAGAATAAGCTACTACTTTAGAACCGATATTTGCTAATTATCGTGTGTGCAAGCATCATGTAATTATAATTCGTAGGCATTTAGAAAGATAAAATTTAGTCTACAGCCATGCCACCCTGAGCAAGCCTGATCCCATCTGTTTGCAGAAGCTAAGCAGGGTCGGGCCTGGTTAGTACTTGGATGGGAGACCACCTAGGAAGACCAGGTGCTATAGACGTAAAAAATTTAAAAAATAAGGGATTGTAAACTGACAAGATCTTTGCAATCTGTGAGGTCAACCAAGGATTGCCACACCTAAAAAATAAAAAATGAAAATTAAAAATAAATAAATAAAATTTGAACAAGTAAATGCACATATTATTGTTTTAACAATTTATAAACGAAAAAGATAATTGTACAATCTCAGTACTAAAATTAATTTCAATAACTAAGGATGTTGCCATTTGTCTCCTTCTACGTTTACCCACAGTGGCAAAATAAAGAAGCTGAGTGATTACTTGATTTATTCCATCAAATTACAAATATATACCAATAAACTCAACAGTCTATGAAATGTCTGTGCTTATTCTGCAAGAGCCTCTTAATAAATATTATCTAAGATCTTGTTTCATTCCTAATTTTATGTGTCAAAACAAATATTTTCATTAGCTTTAGTTGATTGTCAGAAGGTTTCACAAATATCTATCCATGCTAGCTGTTACCAAGTTTCAGTGGTATCTTGGTTGAATCACTTATAAACACATTTGTGCCATTTAGTTTACTTATAAGTTTTAAAAATTTCTAATTTGTATTTTGGGTACAGTTAAATTATGAACATTAAAATATTTTATTTTTCTGTGTTATCAGAATAAATGTTGGGAGCGAATCTTCATGACTTGGTATTCCTTAGCTCACAGTTCACAGTGTATGCTTAGAAATAAATGTGTACAACAAAAAAGTACAATATTCTTGATTAGACTAATTTTGATGATACAAAGACGTACTACTTAGGAGATATAAAAATGTATTTATTTCGACCTATGATATAGTGGTAGACTTTGAAACATTTAAATACTAATATTAGGGGGAAAACAAGCATGTTATCTTTGTATTAGAAATAGATAAGTCTGTTCTAAAAAAATACTAAAAAACATTTGTTCGGCACAATTAGATCTATTTACTAAAAGGATCATATATCTGCTACCTTAAATGTTATATCAGTTGTTATTCTTATTTCAATGTTTTAATCCTATTTCTCAACCTGACAGCCAGCCTTGGGAGACACTCTTGGAAAGACAAGGATCTTGATTTCTTACAGCCATGGATTAAAAAATTCATATCTCCCTCTTATTTGCTCTTTGTCATTGGGCAAGTTATTTTATATAATTAAGATATAATTTCTTCTTGTTTATTTCACTGTATATTGATTATTATTAGTTCACTTTCTGCCCTAGACTGTAAGCTGCTTAATGGTAGTTAAACATTTGATTACTTTGGTCTGACCATGGATTTGCTCTATGCATGGCACGAAGCTTACTAATATGCTTATTGAATACAAATAAAATGTAGTGAAGAGGTAATAAGAAGAGAATGAGTAAAAGAAGTAAGAAATGTATCTTCTTTTTGTATGAAAATATTTCATGTTATGTTTTAGCTTTTAACATGCATTTTCATTTAAACTATTTTCTGTTATTAATACTTTGAGAGGTCATTAGACTATTATCTGAGCCATACACAAAAGTAATGTTCCTGGTTTTAAAATAATTTTTAAGTAGTCATTTTAGATATGTTACGCTTATCTGTTTATCTGACTCCTTATTTCTCTTAACTCTTTTCATCATGAATTTCAGTGAATTTTACAAAGACTCTTGACTTGTCCCAGCCTCATATCTAAGGAACGTGCTTATCACTCAAATTGTCTGAGAAGGCCTCACATTTTCAGTCAGCACAGCAGATTACACACTATTCAGGACTTCTCCAAAAAACGTCTTACACAGAGAAATAATTTATATAATCCTTCACACTTATTTGATAGTTTTATTAAAATAATTAAAGATCATATCATTGAAGAAGGATGAAGAGTGGTAGATAGGATAAAGGTAGCAGACCAAGCTTCTTCTAAAACCTACTCTTCCTCCCTCAAGTCACTAAAAATGATAGAGAAGTTCAATACTTACAGTACACATGGGTGCGTACACACACACACACGCACACACACACACACACACCTCTTTTTCTGTTGTCTTAGAATCTGAACTGAAATATCGAAATTGAAAAGAGTAGGTGATAAATGCCACAACATTCTAAAGCAAGGTGACTAATTTGATCTTTTGAAAGTCCTTTCTGGTCTCCCACTTACAACCTATAAACAATAGGGGGATCTTTGTTATGGGATAGCACAGAGCTTATGTATATGCCCAGAGCTTATATATATGTTCTCAGGAGTTTTGAGAAATATAAAAATTAGAAGTTGAGAGAAAAAACAAAAACAAAAACATAAAAGTTCACAGAGATGGTGCCCTGCACATTCAGAGTTTAGTACATTAGATTTGACTAAGTTTTCCTGTGGGTCATTTTCACACCAAAGAAATAATGTGATATAAGCCACCTTCATATATTTTCTACCCAAGGAAATTACCAGAAGTAACAAGAGGACAACATCCTCTAAGGAGATGTCACAAAAAGCCCCTGACTCTTGTTAAAGAATATGAAGTCCCTATGGTCTATGGAGGACAGTGTATCAAGAAATCTGCTATAGGGAAAGTAAGCATTTGGATGTCTTCCATTACAGAAGACATTCGACAAAAAGAAAAATACAGAAATCACTAGCTAAGTAAAGAGCTTTGCTCTATTGTTCTTTTTTCTTTAATATTTCTTCTATCTAAAGCCATTACCCATAATACATAGATGAAGAGAAGTATAACGTAATAAAAGAAAATGAAAGAAGAGAATATTTTCCCATCATCTACAATCCTGAAGTATAACCACATTTAGACTGAGGGTTAAGACTTGGGAATCAAAGGAAGATTCCATAAATGCAATAAAATTATAGATTTTTAAAATAAATGCATAAAATTATAATTGACTTAAAATAAACTAGACATATTTAAAGGGTATGACTTGGTGAGTACACATGCAAGAAAGTATCACCACAATAAAGATATAAAACTTTCTATCATCTCCAAGTTTTCTTTCTAATCCATCTATCTCTCTTCTAACCATCCATAGTAAACTACTGATTTGCTTTCTGTCACAAAGATTAATTTATATTTTCTAAAATTTTATATAAATGAAATTGTAGTTTACACTTTTTTGGCTGGCTTCTTCCACTCAGCATAATAATTTTGAAATGTATTAATATTATTACATGGATAAATAGTTTATTCATTTTTTAGATGTATTGAAATATAATTGACATATAACATTGTGTACAATGTGATGATTTGATACATGTATATACGGCAAAATAATTACCACAATGGGGTTAGTTAACACATCCATCACCTCACATAATTACAAATTTTTTGTGTGTCGAGGATATTTAATATCTACTCTCAGCATCTTTCAGGTATATAATAAAGTATTGTTAACTAAAGTCAGCGTGCTGCACATTAGATAGCCAGAATTTGTCTTATAACTAAGAGTTTGTACCCTTTAACCAATATCTCTCCATTTTCCCCATCCCCCAACCCCTAGAAACCGCCATTCTACATAATATTTCTCTAAACTCAATGTTTCAGATTCCACTTATGAGATCATGCAGTTTTTGTGTTTCTTTGTCTGACTTATTTTACTTAGAATAATACCCTCAAGATCCATCCATGTATCAATGATATATACAGGATATATGTCCTGCCTATATATATAGAGATAGATAGATACATACTTTTTTTATCCATTCATCTGTAGACAGAAACTTAAGCTGTTTGCATATCTTGTCTATTGTGAGTAGCACTGCAATGAACATGGGATGCAAATCTCTCTTCAATATACTTATTTTACTTCTTTCAGATACATACCCCAAAACAGAATTACTGAAAATATGGTACTTTTATTTTTAATATTTTGAGAAAACTCCATACCAATTTCCATAATAATTGTAATAATTTACAGTCCCACCAACAATACACAAGGTGTCCCTTTATCTACATCTTTACCAATACTTGTTATCTCTTGTCTTTTTGATAATTGCTATTTTAACATGTGTGAGAATATTTCATTGTGGTCTTGATTTGAATTTCCCTCATGATTAGTGATGTTGAACATCTCTTCATGTACCCTGTTGGCCATTTGGATACCTTCTTAGGAAAAATGTTCATTTAGTTCTTCTGCCCCCTTTTAAATGAGATTATTTGTTTTTTGTTTTTTTTTCACTATTGAGTTGTATAAAGTCCTTAAATATTTTTGATATTAACCCTATCAGTTATATGGTATGCAAATATTTTCTCCCATCCTATAGGTTGCTTTTTTATTTTCTTGATTGTTACTTTTTTTGTGTTCAGAAACTTTTTAGTTTATTGTAGTCCCTTTTGTTCATTATTTCTTTTTTGCTTATTTTTTTGGTGACATATCTAAAAACTTGATAGGAAGACTAATATCCAGGAGATTTTCCCCTATGTTTATTTCCAGGAATTTTATAGTTTCAGGTCTTACTTTTAAATCTTTAATACATTTTAAGTTAATTTTTGAGTGATGTACGATAGGAGTCCACTTTCATTCTTCTCCATGTGATTTTCCAGTTTTTCCAACATCATTTATTGTGTTCTTTTCCCATTTAGTATTTTTCACTCTCTTGTCAGATATTAGGTGATCATATAGTGAGGGTTTATTTCTGGGCTCAAGTCTGTGCCATTTACCTATATGTCTGTTTTTATGCCAATACCATGCTGTTTTGATTACTAGAGGTCTGTAATACATATTGGAGTCAGGGATTGTCATACCTCCAGCTCTGTTCTTTCTCAGGGTTACTTTAGAAATCCAGAGTCTTTGTGGTTCCATGCCATATTTAGAATTGTTTTTCTATTTCTGTGAAAAATGCCATTGGAATTTGATAGGACTTTCATTGGCTCTATTGTTGGTTTTTTGTAGTATAAATATATTCTTCTGATCTATGGACATGGCATATCTTTCCATTTATTTGTGCCTTCTTCCATTTCTTTCACCAAATTCTTAAAGTTTTCAAATACAGATATTTCACCAACTTAATTAAACTTATTCTTAAGTATTTTATGCTTTTGGATACTATTGCAAATGGGATTGTTGATTTTACAACTTCTAACTTCACTGATTTTGTTGATTAGTTATAACAGTTTTTTCAATGGAGTCTTTAGGGTTTTCTATATATAATATTATGCCATTTTCAAAGCCAGGCCAAGTGCAGGTAACCTTCTTTCTGCTTTCCTTAAGGTAGTGTTGTAAGCTCAAGCTTTTGATTTCTCCCAGTTTCACAGATTCATGCCAGTTTTCTGCACATATCCACCAGCTATCCACACAAACTTGCCTTATTCACATTGCATGCATGCAAAAAGAGCTGCCCATGGGATGGGGTATGTGTGGATGAAGTGCGCCAAGCATTGAGGGTGCCTATAAGCCAGTTGGAGGTATCCACAGGCAAGATGCCCCCAGTGGTTAATCGGCAGGCTTCCAGATGAAGTCCATGAGGATGTTAGTAGGATCCAAGTCCCTTTGATACATTCTTTTCTTAGCTTTGTCTGTTGTTCTCCCAGGTACTTACTGCTATAGTCATATAGTTCACAATTTAGTACTCTGGATGAGTAAGAGAGAAATGGGCCTCAAGGCATCCTGCACAGCTGGGGAAGACAGACACTCACTCACAGTTGCTCACATCACCCTCCACACACATACACAGGAGAAATCACAGGCTGCAAGGGCTCTCTTGGTACCACACTGAGCTGTACCATATTGGGGAAAGTGTGATACAGATAAAGTCAAGCTTACCGTCTTCCTACCATATTCAAAACATCCAATCTCGAAGTTTTTGCTACAGTGGTGTGCTGGAAATTCTCCTCTGGACACCTGCAATTCTTAAAGACTGTCTTATCTATGAATGATTTTTCTAGATCAGTGTGTTTCTACCCTGATGCCTAGGGAAGCTGAAGCCAGTTCACAGGCTACTTCAGGGTTCGCTGCTGAGACTGAGGTCTACATGCCTATTACTAATGCATGGGTGACAAGATTACTGGACCCCTTGGTGTATGGAGCTAAACAGAACCAAACCCAAACAGGGCTGTAGCTAAGTCTTCAGGAGGGACTATAGCACAAACCATGCTCTGCAAGTCTGTCTTGCGAGATGCAAGTCTGTCTTCTCAAAATGCCTCTCCTGGTTCTTGTAGTGCACTGAGGTTTTATAGTCTCTTACCTGAATCCTACAGATCCCACAAATGCACTTTTGTCTGTGAATGAATGCCAAACTATTGTTGTTGAGAGGGGGATACAAATGAGAAATATTTTATTTGGCCATCTTACTGACATCACTCTCATTCATATTTTAATGTCAGCTAGTATTCTACTGTGTAACTATACCACAATTTGTTTATGGATACACTGACGAACATTTTGAATTGTGTTTTATAAATAAAACTGCTATGAACATTTATGTACAGATATTTTTATGGACACATAATTTTTGGCAAATATTTGGTGTGGAATGACTGGTTGCTAATGTATTACTCATCAAGAAATTCTAAAATGGCTGTACTAGTTGACACTCCTAGAAACAATGCTTTAGAGCTTCTTTTCCATTCTTACCAGCATTCTCTCATGTCAATCTTTTAAATTTTAGTCATTCATTTCACTGTGATTTTAATCTGTATTTCTCTTATAACTAATTCCGTTAGTTATTTTTATGTGTTTCTCGACCATTCTTTCATCTTTTGAGTATTTTTTTTTTATCCATTTTATTGTGTTGCTTGCTTTATTATTGGGTTTTAAGAATTCTTGATATTTTCTGTCTATAAGTCTATTTCCCAGTCTAAGGCTTGCCTTTCATTTTCCTAATTATATCTTTTAAATAACAAAAGTTCTTATTTCTGAAGTACATTTTATGACCTTTTGTCTTTGTGAACCATGGTCACAAAACTTCCCCTTACCCAACTATTTTTTCTAGAAGTTTTATAGTTTAACATTTTATATTTTGGTTTTATGATCCACTTCGAGTAAATTTTTGTGCACAGTATAAACTAAAGATTTATGTTAACTTAAAAAAATGAATATTTAGTTAACCCTGCACTATATTTTTGAAAATGTTTCCCTATTAAATTTCTTTGGCATCTTTGTTGAAAATCAATCGGTCATATATTTGTGCGTATATCTATGGATTCCATTCTGTTCAACTTATCTTTATGCATATTTATTTTCATAATACCAAGCTGTCTTGATTATTATAGCTTTATATTAAATATTGAAATATGGTAGAGAAATTTCTTCATCTTTGTCCTCTAAAATAATGTTTAAATAATTCTAGGGTTTTTTTTTTTTTTTACATTTCTGTATAATTTTTCAAAGAAAAATCTCCCAAACTTGTCAATTTTTAGAAAAATTCCAGCTGGGATTACAATTGTGATTGCACTGAAATTGATCCACTTGGGAAGACTTCTCATAGTAACAAAATTGAGTCTTCCATGTATCTCTTCATTTATTTAGATATTTAAATTCTCTCAGCAATTCATACAGGTTATAGTGTTGAGGTCTTGAATTTCTTTTGTTAGATTTAGTCATATGATATAGTTTTTAGTATTGTCATTAATGTATTACCTGTGTAATTTTATTTTCCAGTCATTTGCCACTACTGTACAAAAACATAATTTATGTTCATATGTTACCATTATATACAGCAATTTTCCAAAACTAATTTATAAATTTTAGTACTTGTTTTATATATTTCCTCGAATTTTCTGTTTACCATTATATATCTATAAAAGGAGACAGTTTTACTTCTTTCCAATATATATGTCTTTTATTATATTTTTACTGCATTTTTCTTGCTTAAAATCTCTCATACAATAATGAATACAAGAGAGGAGGAATGCATGTATTCTTGACTTATTTCTCACAATAATTGGTAACAGTTCAGTGTTTAATTATTATGTTACCAATTTTATTTAAATGCTCTTTATCACTTTAAAGACATTCCTAAGTATTTCTAGTTTGCAGAGAGTTATTATAAAATGCTTTCCTAACAACTTTTTAAATAATAATATGTTTTTTTTCTTCTTATTCTATTAATGCATTGAAATACATTGGTTGAGTTTCAAATATTAAACAAACCCTACTCAATCATATCATCTTTTTTATGTATGATTAGCTAATATTTTGCACAAATATTTATGATCTGTAATCTTTTCTTTTTACTTGATTATATATATATATATATATTTTTTCTGTAATGTCTTGGTTAGGTATAAGTATTAGGAGTTAGCTGGACTCAAAATAAATTGGGCAGCATTCCTTTCTCATTTATTTACTAAAAAAATGTAAAGCCGATGTTATACTTCCCTCGAATATTTCATAAATTCATTAGTAAAACTATTTGGGAACAGACTTTTCTTTTGGAAACATATCTTGATAACAAATTTATTTTTAATAGTACAGAGCTATTCAGATTTCTAATTTTTCCAATGTCAATTTCATAAGCTGTGTTTTTCAAGAAATGTGACTATTTTTAAGTGATTAATTTTTGTGCATAAAAGTTTTAATATCTGCATGCTAATCTTTTTTCAATCTGGTATTAGTACTATGTATTCTTTCTATCTTATTTGATCAGCCTAGCTAAAATTTATCAATTTTGATGACGTTTTCAAAGTACTAGCTTTAAGTTTTGTTAATTTTTTTTACTAGTTTCTTGTTTCCACTAATTGGTTTCTGCTTCTCTTTACTATTTCTTTCTTCTACTTAGCTGTATTTCCTTTGCTCTTTTTTTGCTGGCTTCTTCTGGTGTAGCTTTAATCCATTAATATTAGATATAGATATAGACACTGATGTAGATATTTTTTAAAAAATAGCATTTAAAATTCTGAGATTTCCTCTGAAGATTGCTTTAGAAGCAACTCAAAAATGTGTACATCTTGTGCTTTTATTTTCATAAATTTCAAAATATTTTTTTTATTTTTTTTTGTAATTAAATCTTAGACATGTAAATTTCTATGTGGATTGCTTAATTGCCAAATGTTTGTGGTTTTCCCAATTTTCTTATTGAATTCTAATATGATTCTATTGCATTCAGAGAAAAAACATTGTATGATCTTTTTAAATTTATTGAAATTTGTCTTGGGATTCAATATATTGTCTGTATTTAGTGATTGTACCATGTGAATATGCGAAAAGAGTTTGCGTTCTGAAATTGTATATGGAAAGTTCTATAATCAATGAGATCAAAGTGGTTAATAACATAGTTAAGATCATCTACGTATGTACTTTTTTTAAAATATAGATATTCAAACAATTTCTAAAAGAGATTTATATTATTGGCTCTTTCTCCCTTTATTTCTTTTCATTTCTGCTTCATGTATTTTAAAGCTCTGTTATCAGGCAACATGTTTATAGTTATGTCTCACCAATGACTTCTTTTTTTTATTATCTAAACCATTCACTGTAATTGTTGGAATTACTCTTTAAACTACACTCAATTTATAACTAATATAAAGATAGTCATTCCACTTCAGCTTTTATTCCAGATATATATATATACAATATATATAATATATTATATAAAATTATATATAAACGCACTCCTTTTCAAACTCTTTATTTTTAAGGTTTGTTTATTTCTTGAAGCATGTAATTGGGTCTTTTTATTTACTCCATCCATCTTTGCCTATTAGACTATTTAGAATAATAACATTTAATTCAGCTAATGATATGCTTGGATTTATGTCCATCATTATATAATCAGTTTACCTTTGTACTTTCTTGTTTGTCTCTCTGTTCCTTCCTTTCTGTCTTCATTTTAATTATTCATTTGTTTTAGTATCTCATGTTTAGTATATTTAATGCTTTGTGAGCTTTTTAAATATTGAGGTGAAGTTTGAATAACATACAATTTACCATTTTAAAGTATATAATTCAATTCATTAACAATGTTGTGCAACTACCACAGCTTTCTAGTCCCAAACTTTTCTTTCAACCCAGAAGAATACCCCCAAGAGGTCAATGAACTCTGAGTAAAATCAACCTAAAAAATTTACAATAAGACACATTTTAATTAAACTGTCAAAAGTCAAAGAGATAAAGAGAATCTTAAAAGGAGCAAGATAACTCATGTATAAGTTATAAGTATACACCAGGTCCAAGTAGAATTTACTTCTGGAATGCAAGGATGGTTTAACATATAAAAATATATCAATTCAGCACACTTCATTAATAGAATGAGGGAGTGAAACACACTATTATTTCAACTGATGTGGAAAAAAGCATTTGACAAAATTTAGCACACTTTGATGACAAAATCACTCTACAAATTAGGAATAGAAAGAAACTAGCTCAACGTACAAATATTTATACTTGGAAAAGCCACAGGCAACA
This sequence comes from Pteropus alecto, assembly GCF_000325575.1. Classification (NCBI taxonomy): domain Eukaryota; kingdom Metazoa; phylum Chordata; class Mammalia; order Chiroptera; family Pteropodidae; genus Pteropus; species Pteropus alecto. The sequence goes on from NW_006441955.1 coordinate 20,737,012, forward strand.
AGTTGTTTACTCCTTTGTATGATACCACTGTAAATGAATTGTTTCTTAATTTCCACTTCAAATTTTTTATGTTATTATATATAAACACAACTGATTTTTGAATGTTTTTATATCTATAACTTTGTTGAATTCTTTTATTAGTTCTGTTTTCTTTTATATAAAAAATATATAGAGAAAAATATATAGAGAATATATATATATACATATATATACATAGAAACTATAGAATTTTCTATATACAACATTATACTGTCTGTGAACAGATATAATTTTACTTCATTCTTTCCAACATGTATGTTTTTCTTTCTTTTTCTTGCCTAAGTGCTCTGTCTAGGACTTCTAGTATTGTGTTAAATAGACATGGTGAAAACAAGAATTCTTGTCTTGTTCCTGACCTTAGAGAAAAAGTTTTCAGTTTTTCTCCATTATTACTAAAAGTATATAAAATGTATGTATTACAGAGTCAACATCAGATAAACCTAAATTAAATGTGAGTCTACAAAATATTTTATTTTTACTCTTAAAAGCTATAATATCTTAAAAGATAAAGAAAAATTTAAGGACTGTTTCATATTAATGGAAACCAAAGAAAAATGACCAAATAAAATACTTGATGCTATATAAAATTTAGTCTGGAAAGAAAAAATATATAAAATCTATTACAGAACATGACATTTGAATCTCTAATATATTTTAAATAATGGGCAAATTGGGGTACAAATTATATGGGACTTTCCTTGCAATATCTTTACAAACTTTCTATAAATTTAAAATTATATCAAAATAAAAAGCAATAACAAAATAAATTTAAAACACTTTACCACATGGATCAATTTTTAAAACCTTATGTTTAGTGAAAGAAGCCCAGCACTTCTACCCTAAAAAACATATATTGTATGATTTCATTTATATATAGTTCAGAAGCAAGAAAAGTAAATAGAAGGTAATACCAGTAAGAATGGTGGTTATTTTTATGAGAATGTGGTATTGACTGGGAAGTACAAAAAGGAACCTTCCAGGGTCATGTGTAATATTATAGGTTTTGGACTGGATAGTTTAATCACATGTTTATATATATTTAAACCTATGGACCAATACACCTATTATTTGTGCACAATTAGTTCTCATAACTAATAAGCAAACTAAAAAAAAAATACAATATAACTAATTTAAATCACAATCAAACTATATTTCAATATCTCACAAAATTGCAGCAGAGTTTCCAGGCTCATCTTCTGCATGGAGCCCAATCAGCTGAAATAAATGAGGATGTTGTTAATCTGGACCATTTCTCTCAGGCTATCTGCTCCATCCTTCATCTATCTTTTAGAATGTGTTTGTCGTATTAAATAATTTTGATGAGCAGATACAATCTGCTTATTACAGCATCGATAAGTTCACATTTTATAGTTATCTACACTCAATCATTTCTGAGAACTGAGAAATGAAGGAAATTCAGGGTTATATTCTTAACATTTCTGGGTCAGTTAAGAGTCAATCATCTTTTATTTAAATAAACTCTGGAGTGTCTTTTCCATTTGTGTGTGTTTGTGTGTATACTTTAAATATGAGATTACTTTTAAGCTGTATCTTAGTCTAAAGAATTTCACACCATCCAAATGAAATGAACTTAGCCTGCAAACACATTAAAGGGCCCTACAATTCATAACCTACCTTTTTTATAATTGAAAGAAAAGAAAGACATTCTCCTTACTAGAATTTTTTAGCCAGTTTTTTAATGATATGATTCTTTTATCTAATTCTAGGTCTATAAGTGTGAAAAATGGTAAAAATATGTGTTTTTATAGTGCATACTTTCAACATCGGGAAGTCTTGTCCTTTAATAGGTTAAAGGGCAATTAAAGTAAGCAATAAGAATCCATTTTTTTTTTTTGCATTTATGTCCTGTTACACTAACAAAGATTAAAATATACATATACATTCTCCAACATATATTTTATTTACACATACACACACACACACACACACACACACACACACACACATATTGGAAAGTTTCAGGGCACCCCTCATGTAATGTTAAGGTAAATGTATGTTAGTATAGTGCTTTTAGAAGGTAATTCGGGCTAATGTGTCTAAAGTCTTTAAAAGGTACACTATCTTTGATCACAATTTCACACTTGGAATTTATCCTAAGGAAAATTAAGTTTTTGCAGAAGAGGTAGAAGAATAGTATCTCAGAATTATGTATAAATGAAGGAAAAATAATAAATTAAAAAAAAAAAACAGAAGAGAAATCCAGAAGCAACTTAAAAATTAAACTAAGGGGTCATAAGCATACATTATAGTATATTATTATATGTGATACTATAAATTTTATTTAAAATAATATTTATGAAATAAGGAAATTGAAGCACATAATGTTTAAGATCTTTGCCCACTGCCACAGAGATTTTAAATGGTTGAGGTAGGATTGAAAGTCAGGCAATGTGTCTCTAGATTCTGTGTGCCTGAGTCAATGACTCTATGCTTTTTTTTTCTTTACTGTTATAACTTTAATATTTATGTCATTCAAAAATCATTAACCTCAAAAATGATTTATATTACTAAATAAAATGAAGAGCATAGAGAGTGTGACTATAATATAATTGTGTATATGTGTGTCTGTGAGAGAGATTAAAAATAAATGGAAGGATGCACACAGTTTTCTTCATTGAATAATGGAATTATGAGAGACTTTTTAGATTGTTTATGTTTTGCTCCCTTCAATTTTCTAGAGTGAGAATGCATAGTAATATTCATTTGAAAGAATATTCTATGTAAATAAAAGTAGGCAGTGAATTATAACTTGCATTGAAATAAGAAAATACAACAAAATAAATCACAGTAGAATACTAATTAAGTAATGGAAACTCAAAACTTGCAGGTTATGTTTCATTTGCTTGTTTGGCTTGGTTCTTCTGCAAAAAAATGCTTTTCAGAAAATAATATTTAGAAAATCCTCAAACTAATATGGCTACTCCATACAACCTAGTCTGTTTTATATGCATCTATGTTATTATATATTTATCAAATAAATGAAATGGTTTATGCCTTGACAATTGTCACTAAGAATATTCGAGTAAAAGAACAAGAGTAACAGAAGGGTAGATTGTGGGTAAAACCTGATAAAGATATTAAGGGAAGTGAATTTCTTTCCTCATTGACAAAGTACCTGATAGCTATTTGATCCAGTTTGTGGCATTCAGACTACATTGCTTAGGTTCAGGTAGAGTTATTCTCTTTTCCTGGTAGCTGTCAATTTATTGATTTGCTTGCTGCCAAAACAGATTTTCTTTCAATGTCGGCCTGTAACCATCACAATAGTTCTTTCTTTGGTTGGTCCATAGCCATCACATTAGCTGTCACACTGAGCTATTGAGCCTTGGGAAAGGTCTATGGATACAATCATGCTTCATTTACTGCCATTACATTTCTACCACTGCTACATGACTTCATAAGCAGGAGACATAATGCTGAAAACTATGCTATGTTTCCATCCTGGGACTGACTCTGCCAAATAAAATTGATAGCTCTTCAATTTCTTGCTCCTATATTACATATAGTCATAGTATGCTTTGATTTAATGCAGGATCCATTCTTATTAAAGAGATATTTGGCCCTGATCATTATGTGATGCTTAATAAAATAATAAAGTAGATGGTATTAAAAACAATGCAATATAGTGAGTATTTATTTTCACCTCTGCCATTAATTTAAAAATTTTACCTTGGACATATTATTTAATATCTTTGGGTCTCAAATTCTTTATCTATAAAATAAAGGTAAAACATTCTTTCTCAGATAAAAAACAAGTGATTAGACCACATTATTTCTTTAATTTCCTCGTGCAATCTAATGGCTCTTTAAAATGTGTTTATGTGGTGGCATGAGTTTCAGAGTGCTGCCAGAAAGACATCTGGAAATTAGTTCCTTTATAGAAGATCCAAAGAACTGATCTTCGAGTACATAGTTTAGAAAATCTTGCAAGAAAGGAAGAGTGGAAAAATCATCCCTGGATCTGCATAATGTCAAAAAGTATTAGAAGCTGTAGAACTTGCTGTTAATATGGAAAGTGTCACTGCCAAGAGATTAGAATATGTCCTTACACAATGGCTCTTCCATTTGCTATTAAACTGAGAGTAATATCAATAAGAAAAAATTGTGAAATTAAGATTTGACACACCGGGGTTTATATTCGAACTACCCTGTACCAAACAGGAAGTTCCCAAGAACGCAATTGCCCTGTTGGTCTCAGATTATACTGTTTCACAGGGCTGGAAGTTAATTATGTGGATTGTAGTTGGTACTGTGGGTAGAGTACAACTCATAGGTAATATACCATGATACGCAATCATGTCACCTCAGAAAGTTGTAAAGCTGCCAGCAATTTCACTTCTAAAATATATATTCATTATATACAGCACAGTGATTTGTGATACATGAAATATAATCACCAAAACAGAAATCAGTTATGAGGATATGACTTCCCTTCCATCTAAATCACTGGATGAATTTAATTTTCAGTGACTGGTTTACTGTTATTGAGAATAAACCATCTACTATTGCTTTTACACCTCAGGCAGGGTTCCACTTCCAGATATTCTTGGGAAAAGGGTGTTCTTATGACACTACAGAAATATATTCCACCCCAGACTGATAATCTTCTTCCTCACATAACAGAGCAGTGATGTTCTAACAAAAGTGGTGTGTGGATACATAAAAGTTTGTGGATTTCTGTCTGCAAATATAAACCCTGCTGTGGATAAGCCTTACTTGAAATCTAGTTTATCAAAGTGGAATAAGGAAATCAACAAATATGAAATCAAAGATTTCTTATGTAGGTGGGCCTTTCTTTGCCTCAACTCCAGTTTATACCTGGAAAACTCTAAGTTACGATGCTACCATGGTTTTACCTCCATTTTAAAGCCAGGATCAGAGATTTAGACATTACTTTAAGGCTATGACATCAGAATATCCTGATACTTTGTAATTAAATAATGGACCAATTCTTTTAGCTTCTGAAGTAAAATTTATTTTTTAAAATATTTCAGAATTTTAGTGTAGTAAAATATTCTTGCATATCATATTTGCTTATTATCTACATTTTCTGTATACTAATTGCTGAAACAAATATGTATAATTTAAAATTATTTTATCTAAAATTGTATAAAGATGAAATATATTTATATTTTATACATGTTTTAACATGTTACCATTGAGCAAGAGAAAAAATTCTTGCCTTTCATTAGTTCTAAAATGATATTCAGAATTATGATTTAATAAAACAAATAAATGTTTAAATTCTTGATCTAAAGTCAATGTTTCTAAATATATCATTATTAAGTAATTTCATAAAGAATTATTAACTTCATACTCACTCTACTATCAATTCTAGTTTCTCCATGTGCTCAAATTAATTAAACAAAGACTATCCTCTCTAAAAGCTTTTTTCCATAATTTATAAATGTCATAAAAATTTGTGAAAGCTCAATGAGGCATACAAAGATATATAATTTATAAAATGTATAATTTCTAAATGGTATAATAAATACGGGAAATTTTTACCAGTATTATACCTAGATAACAAACATATGGGTACTATTTCTCATTATACTTTTTAAAGTTTTGTATAGTATTTTCAATATAATAATAGCTAAAATTAGTTTAGCACTACCGTATGTGCATATATTATAGTACAATTTTTTAATCTAATTTAGACATTACAGAACTCCTCATTTATTTTCTCCTCTTTATAGATGAAAAACTTGAGGCTTACAGATGTTAACTAATTTGCCCAATGTCAACAAACTGATAGTTCATAGATTCAAAAACTATGCTCTGCTAATTTAGAAAATACAATTAAATTTAGTAACACATATATATAAATGCACACACATGCACATACATAATCCTTCACAAACTTTTCCAAAAATAGAAGAGGAAGTAATAGAGGAGTATAACAATTCCTATATTTTAATACTTCCAATATTATCTCTCATTACATAAGGCCAATGTTTCCCTGTTACCAAATCTAGACAAAAACATCACTATAAAAGTATAACTACAGATCAATATTCCTTATGGGTATAGATGCAAAAGTCTTCAACAAAATACTAATAAATGAAAGCCACCAATGTATGAAAATGGTTGTATACCTTGACCTAATGGAATTTATCCCAGGAATGCGAAGTCACTTAACATTAAAAAATCATGAAATATAATGCATAATATTAATATAATAAAGGACAAAAACATATGACCATGTCATTCAAAAAATTAAAAATGGAAAGGAACGTCCTCAACATGATAAAGGGTGTCTATAAAAATACACAGTTAACACCATGTTTAATGTTAAAAGATTAAATGTGTTCCTTGTAAAATCAGGAAAAATGTTCACTCTCATCACTTTTATTCAGCATTGTACTGAATAGGACAAATTAAGAAAGAAAAAGAAAAAAAGGGCATCCAAATTGGAAAGGAAGAAACAAAATTTCTTCTGTTTCCAGATAGCATAATCCAGTATATAGAAAATCCTAAGAAATCTTCCCCTACAAAAGCAATATAGTAATGAAAAAGTTCAACAAGTTTACAGGATACAAGACCAATATACAAAAATCAATTATAGTTCTATGCACAAGCAATGAACAATTTGAAAATTCAATTAATACAATAATTCCACTTATAATAGTATGAAAAGTAAAAATTTAAGGAAATTTTGACAAAAAGAGCAAGACTTGCACAAAGGAAACTACACAACATCATTGAAAGAAATTACAGAAGACCTAAATTAATGGAATATATCACATGTTTATGGATTGGAAAACCATATTGTTGAGATATGTTGAGATAGCAATACCTTCTAAAATGAGCTACAGATTCAATGCAACATCTATCAAAATCTCAAGTGTGTATTTTGAAAATATTAACGAGATGATTTTAAAATTCATATAAAGAAGTAAGGGACTCAGATATATCAAAGCGATCCTGGAACAGAAGAAAAGACCAAAGTTGAAAGCAGCACTAGCCAATTACGAAAGTGGTTACAAAGCTGTAGTAATCAAGACTATGGTACTGGCGTAGGGTCAGATAAATAAAGCAATGGAAGATAACCTGAATCTAAAAATAAATTGATATTTTTATAGGTAATTGATTGTTAACAAATGTGCAAAGGCAACTAATTGGACAACAAATGTTGCCGGGAGAAGTTGATGTCCACGTACTCAAAAATTGAACTGGACCCCTAGCTCATATCATGTACAAAATTTAATTAAAGATAGAACAGGATTAGTGAGTTAAAACTATTAAACTTTTTAAAGAAAAACATAATAATAAGCCCCCATTGCCTTGGATTAGGCAGTATTTTGTTAGATATGACACCAAAAACTTAAGTGACAAAAATAGAAATAGATAATTTTGACTTCAAAATTAAAATCTTCTATGCTTTAAATGATACTATCAAAAAATGATAGGCTACAAAATAGGAGGAAATATTTATAAATAATATATCTAATATAGCTTAGTATGCAGAATATATAAAGAACTCTTATGACTCATTTTTACTGACTTAAAATATGAATAAAGTATTGAACACACATTTTTTTCCAAAGAAGATATGCAAATAACCAATAAGCACATGAAAAAATAAAACTCCTCAACATCATTATTCATTAGGGAAATACAAGTCAAACACAATGTGATACCAATTCACGTTGATTAGGATGACCTTAAAAAATGTATAATAGCAACTGCTGGCATGGATGTGGAAAATTTTGAATTTTCATATACTGTTGATGGAAATGTAGAGTCGTCAATAGGCCTTAAAAAATAATTTGACAGTTTTTCAAAATATTCCACACAAGTATATACAAAAGAGAATTGAAATCATGTCCTCACAAAAGTGAAAAATACACAATATCCATCAACTAACAAATGAACAAAATGTGATATATCTTTAAAATGTAATACTTATTCAGCAATAAAAAGCAATAAAATACAGATATATGCTATAACAAGGATAAACCTTGAAAATAATCATGCTTAGTGAATAAAGCTAGGTACTTTATTTTTGTTAATGAAGTTGAATAATAGACTTTCAACTTTGTCCTCCTTCAATATTGAGTTGGCAAATATGGGTCTTTTGATTCTCTATGTAAACTTCAGGAAAAGTTTGTCAATACCCACAAAAAAACAGGTTTTTGATTGATATTCTTTGAATCTACAGTTCATGTTGGGAAGAACCAACATCTTGACAACATTTGTTATTAAGAGCATAAAATATCTCTATATTGATTTAGTCCTTTTGTGATATCTTTCATCAGAATTTTATAGTTTTTCTCATATAGATCTTGTCAATGTTTAGTTAGATTTATACCAAAGTATTTTATTTTGGGGGTGCCAGTGTAAATGATATTGTGTTTTTAATATCAAATTTTGCTTATTAATTGCTGATATATAGGAAAGCATTTGACTTTGGTATATTAACTTTATATTCTACAACTTTACTCTAAACACTTAATAGTCTAGGTTTTTTAATGTTTTGTTCTTTTACGTTTTTAATACATTTAAAAATTTTTTTCAATTACAGTTGGCTTAGAATATTATATTAGATTCAAGTGTACAACATAGTGATTAGACATTTATATATCTTATGAAGCAATTACCCCAATAAATCTAGTACCCATTTGACACCATACGTAGTTATATATTCCCATGCTACACTGTACGTCCCCATGACTACTTCGTAACCACCAATTTGTACTTCTTGATGACTTTTCCTTTTCCAACCACCCTCTAACCCCTCCTCCAATCTGGCAACCATAAAAATGTTCTCAGTATCTATGAGGTTGTTTCTGCTTTGTTTATTTTGTTTTTTTAGATTCTACAAGTAAGTTAAATTACTTTTCACTTTTTTTTTTTGTCTTTCTTTGTTTGACTTACTTCATTCAGCACAATACCATCTAGGTCCATCAATGTTGTTTCAGGTGGCAAGATTTTTTTATTTTTATGGCTGAGAAATATTCCATTGTATATATATATATGTATCATCTCTTCCTTATCCATTCATCTATTGATGGACACCCAGGTTACCTTCATATCTTGGCTATTGTAAATAATGCTGCAATGAACATATGAATTTACATGTCCCTTTGAAGTAATGTTTTGGATTTGTTCAAATACCCAGAAATGGGATTATTGGGTCCTTTTTTGTCTCTTGTTATAGCTTTTGTATCATAGTCTAGTTTGCCTGGTATAAGTATGGCTTCTTAGCTTTTTGTTTGTTTGTTTTCGTTTTCATAAAATGTCTTTTTTCATTCCTTTACTTTCAGTCTATGTGTATTTTTCAATCTGAAGTGAGTATCTTGCAGGCAACATATATAGGGGTCTTGTTTTCTTATACATTCAGCCACCCCATCTTTTGGTTGGAGTATTTAATCCATTTACGTTGTAAGTAATCATTGATAGATATGTAGTTATTGCCATTTTATTATTCATTTTTGGATTTTTTTCTTCTTCTTAAAGAAATTCTTCTAACATTTTTTATAATGCTGCTTTGATGTTTATGAACTCTAGCTTATTCTTGTTTGGAAAGCTCTTCATCTGTCCTTCAATTCTAAATGAAGCTTCCCTGGATAGAGTAATCTTGGTTTTTGATCTTTGCTTTTCATCACTATGAATATTTTGTGCCAATTCTTTCTGGCCTGCAAAGTTTCCGTTGATAAATCAGCTGACAGTTTTATGGTAGCTCCCTTGTAAGTAACTGATAACTTTTCTCTTGCTGCTTTTAAGATTCTCTCTTTATCTTTAATCTTTGGCATTTAATGATGATGTGTTTTGGTGTGGGCCTCTTTGGGTTCATCTCATTTGAGACTCTCTGTGTTTTCTAGGCTTGTATGTCTACTTCCTTGCAAAATTAGGAAAGTTTTCCATAATTATTTTTTCAAATAAGTTTTCAATTTCTTGCTTGCTCTCTTCTTCTGGTACTTTTATGACACAAATTTTGGTACACTTGATGTTGTCCCAGAGGTCCCTTAAACTATGATCATTTCTTTTGGATTCTTTTTTCTTGTTGCTGTTGTGATTGGATGTTTTCCACTATTTGACTTTCCAAATAGCTGATTTGATCCTCTGCTTCATTTAATTTGTTAATTCCTTCTAATGTATTTTTTAATTTAAGTAATTGTATTCTTTGTTTCTGACTGATTCTTTTTTGTTTTCTATCTCCTCTTTTATGTTTGTTATCTTGTTGCTGAGTTCCCACTGAGTTCCTCTATTCTCCCTCTAAGTTCACTGAGCATCCATATAACCAGCATTTTGAACTCTGCATCTGGTAGACCAACCACTTGTCTCCATTTTGTTTAGTTCTTTTTCTGGAACTTTGTTCTGTTCATTTATGTGGGACATGTTTCTTCATCTCTCCATTTTGGCTACCTCCCTGTGTTTGTTTCCATGTATTGGGTAGGGCTGCTATGTCTCCTAGTCTTAATAGGGTGGCCTTATGTAGTAAGTGTAGTCTGGGGCTCAGTGGCACAGTCTTTCCTTGTCACGTGAACCAGATGCTCCAGGTGTGTCCCTTGTATGGATTCTGTGTGCTCTCCTGTTGTAGTTGAGCCTTTGGTGGGAGAGATTGACTCTAGGACAGATTGGTCATGAAGACTGGCCAGTGAGAGGCTGGCCCTACAAAGCAAGATTCACTTTTGCAGGGCTCTGGTATCTCTCTAGTCTGCCCTTTGGGTGCATCATCCTTGGATATAGTTCTAGATTGTGCTCTGGCTCCACTTGAAGCTGGCCACCAGGCATGTTGGCCTCAGGGCCTCCTGGTAGGGGTCCTACTGCAGGCCAAGTTCAGCCACAGCCTGTGCCCTGCCCAGGGCCACTTGCCAAGAGTCATCAAGCAATCTGCAGATGCCCACTGCCCACATTGGGCTTGGATGTTCCTCAAAAGCCCAAGTGAATGGAGACCAGCTGGCAGTAGTGCTGGGCTTGTGGCTGCTCAGCATATGTACAGGGCACAGCGAGGCCAGATGTTGCTTGTTTAGGCTTTATGGACATTTGAATGGTCTTAGGAAATTCCACAGCACAGCCAAGACAGGCTTTATGGATAAGCTAGTGGAAGTGGCTTGGGTTAGCTTGCAAGTTGGAAGGTGTAAGGTCTCAGGGTATCACAGGGCAGAGTGAAGGGTGTTAGTCAGGTTGATAGAGACTCAGATATGGCTGTCGCTTGCCTCGGTACGCTGGGGTGGGGCAGAGCTCAACAGAGAAACAATGGCTTCTTCCAGCACTTTTGTCTGGGAGAAAGCCATGCCGCCAGCCCTCTCCTGAAGCCAGACAATTCTGTTCTTCCTCGTATGTCCTTGGCACCTTGCAAGCTGCTGCCCCAGCACTGGAGCTTAGAGCAAGTGAGTCTATCAACAAGTTAGTCCACATGTGGACCCCTTAAGAGAAAAGTCTGTGATTCCAGCTGCCCTCCATCTCGCTCAGTCACAATCTTCACTGGTTATCACAGCCAGAAGTTGTCAGGACTTCTCTTCCTGGCTTTGGAACCCTATGCTGGGAATCCTGTTGTGGTCCCAGGACTCTCTACTCCCTTAGGGGTACCTCTCTCTGAATTGGAGATATCCCTCCAGATTATCATCCATCACAAGCAGGTGTGGGACAAGCTCATTCCACATCTTCATCCCTCCTACCAGTCTCAAGGTGGGTTTTTCTGTGTGTCCCCATTTGTAAGATTTCTGTTCAGCTAGACTTCAGGTGACTCCCAATGATGGCTGTTCTGTAGTTTAGTTGTAATTTTAATGTGGTAGTGAGAGGAGGCAAACATACTGTTTACCAACTCTGCCATTTTAACTGGAAGCTTTAGTAGTCACAGTTTTTTGTTGATGTTAATTTTTTTGTATATTTTCTATAGACGATCATATTATTTGCAAAGACAGTTTTTTTTTTCTTCCTAATCTGTATACCTGTTATATTTTTATTTATTTGTCTTATTCCAATTACCTCTTTAGGGCACTGCAGTCATGTTTGGTCCACGTGTCACAGAAATCAAAATAATATGTTTGCATTATAATTATAATATTATTTTATTTAAATTTTCTAGTCTAATTGTGTTATTAGGTATATAATATCTCTAACACTTTTGATTTTATTTATGATAAAATTATTAGAAATTTGTTTACTAAATAGATTATTCTTCCCCAATTCACTCCCCTTCTTAGTAGCCATAGCTTTATACTATACAATTCCATTTGGTTACCTCAGTTTTTCAAAATTGGACTTGCAGTTGTTTGCTTACCCCAATCATCGGAAAGTGTAATAAACCTAGCACTTCTAATTGACCCTTTATCATTGTTCTAAGATAATGTACATGTTGTCATGTCTTTTAACTTTCTCCATAATATGATTCATGCATAATATAGCTTCTTTTGTCAAGAGCCAGAATTCTAAGATGAAATCCCATCAGTTAGTTGTGCAGGCCCTCCACCATTTCTCTCATGAGATAAGTATACTTGATGCAGAAAAATAAAAAAAATGTTTCCTTGCATTGGCTGGCCAGAGTTTCTGGGTTGCTGAAAATTAGCTCTTACCGAGAAATAGGTGATCTTTTGCTCATGTCATAAATTTGCTCTTAATAACTCAAGATATTCAGGACTTCTGAAATATCAACTAAAATTTTATGTTCCCCAATGTTCAAACAGAATTGTATTAACCAGTCAATGATCCCTAAATCTGTGATTCTGTATTGATTTATTATGGTTTTTCCTTTGTAAGTATAGCCTAGTTATTTTTTATCCATATTTTTATATCAATGCTTGTGGCAGGGCACTGCTCTTAAGAACTGTGCACATGACATTCATGTAGGCAATTTAATTATTCGTTTTTAAATTTAGAAATAATAAAATTATATCCATGTGTTTTTATGAGTTTAGCAATTTGTGTGAAGAGACTATTATTATGTTATGCTTAATAACTCTTATCTTTTAAAAAACTATCTCATTTAATATCACTTAATGAGCCACTAAATATATTCAAGGGTTCATTAGAATCATTTAAATGTTCTGAAAAACATAAATGTGAAGTATACACAGCTCAAGATGGTTCAACATAGTTCATAAGGCATAAAATGTGTCATAAGCTGCTACTCAACTGTATGTTTTACTCACTAGGAAAATCAAGACTTGCAATCTTTTTACAATTGAGCTCTAAATGATGCAACAAGTTTTCCTGCAAAGCGCCTTAAGGGGAACAAACTCTGTCTTCACTCTTTTTTGTATAGGCTGAAATTGAATCCAATAGAGTAAAAAATGTGGTGGAACACTTTCTAACTGAGTTATTTACCCCAAATATCTTTTATTTGGAATAGACAATAAGAATTACAATTTTAAATGTGAATCAAATCTGTATGATTTCACTTTAAAAAAAATCTCAGATACACACTGTTGCTGAATTAAGTATCTCCCTAGAAATGTCACATCAGATTGTATGTGAAATTTTTGCTTTTTTGGCTAAGATTAGTCAGAGACAAACATTTCTCAATTTGAACCTGGAGGTATATCTAACAAAAAGATACATCTTTGATATTCTCTAGAAGAAGGGGGAATAAATTTTTTCAAGAAAAGAATATTACAGTCTGCAATTTAGAAAGCTCAAAATGTATGTGCTAAGAAAACCTATCAAATGCCATACAACTTTACCCCTAAAATTAGGATAACAAAAATGCTAATAATATGTCTATTCCACTTAATTTAAATGCCTCAATTTTTCTATATGCAAGAGATGAGTGGGCAAATTTACTGCATCTGTTGGCCAGAGGCATAGTGAGGAATTTATATCAGTATTATTTTTTTCCTCCTGAAATGAAAGTTGCTAGGACGATAGTAATAAGAATTTATATTATAAGACAGTCTTTATATTCTAGACAGCCTGCATTTTGGACATTTGTACTCTTTGAGTTTTAAAATAATTATTTATGTCAAAACTTTTTTCTAGTTGCCTTTGATAAGCATCATAAATACAATGACTTCCTTGTGCTTTAAAAAAAAAAACTGACTTTGAATCTTTTAATACAAGTTTCTTAGTCACAATAGACTTGTTTCTACTTGTAATGCACATAGTAATCTTGACTGCAGCTTCCTGCCGGGCCTAGGATATCCTGCCGGGCTTCACACGACCGACATTATAACAGTACTGTTTGCAACCCACTGCTTGTTTACTTCATATTCTCAGTTTAAGATTATTCATCTCTTTTCCCACAGATGTTAGTTGTTATTTAGCTCTTATGACTTTTAAAAATATTCTAAACAAGGTCATTTTGAATTTTCAGGTCAAGATGATAGCCAGCCAGTGCTTTCCCCATACTTCCATAGAAAACACAGAAAAAGAAGGAAACTTATAGTAACAATGGCAACTCAGAGAATTTGTTAAGAATCCATCATACCTTAATAGGATTTCTAATAACTAAAAGATGCTGGTATAGAATATCAGGACAGTGCAGGGAATCAGTAAATTAGAACCTACCTCCAATGTGTTTCTCTGCATTAGAGGTATGGATTATTTGCTAATGTGAGAGAAGATAGTTACCTGATACGCCACACTGGATCCGCTTTATGAAGCAAGCAGGCAATAAGAACAACTTCATTTTCCTATTCTCCACATTGGTATTTCTTTTTTTGTCTACATCCCCTATCAAATAAATTTCTCAGCAGTATTACTGGAAGGAGAAGTGAGAAAGCAGTAGAGTACTACATCCTTGGATTAAGAATTAGTGACAGAAAAGGGATGGAACCGAGACTTCTGGGGTGCAGTTATATTGGATTGTTTTTAAGAAAGTTAAGAATTACAGAGTGCTTTAAATTGTCTGAAAAAAATGCCCTCCTTACAAACTGAAGATCTGGAACGGTGAGCAGGCAATCTCTCCTCCATTCAGCAGAGCCGTGCTAGATGAATGACTGCTAGATACTGCAAATACAGCTTTGGTCTAAAGCAACAAACAATCAAACAAACAAAATATTAGTGACAGAAGTGGTACTTCTAACAGCCACTAAGTTGATGCTTCTCAGCATGTGCTCCATGTACCACCTGCATTAGCTTTACTTTGGAAGCTTGTTAAAAGTATGAATTCTCCAGCTTTTTCCCCCACATTTGTCAGTTTTGCTCTGATAACAATCCCAGAACTTCAGTGACTTACAACAATCTGTTTAGAGCTCAGGATTGCTGGCAGTTTGCTCTACATGTTTTCTTGCTCTTGGACATTGCCTGAAGCAACAGCCACTCCCTGGCACATGTTATTCTTCTGACACAGGTCAACATCAATAAATAGATCAGACCTACATAATTTTATTTAAATTGCACCTTTGGATGTAGCATGTGTTACACAGACTTACATTCTATTGTCCAAAGCAAGATACCAATAGGAATGTACTACAAATCATATAGCAATGGGTGAGACTATACATATCTTTACAAGGAAGAGAGAAAACAGTTGTGAAAAATACTATAATCTCTTATACTCTCAGAAAACATTTTTGCAGTAGGCCAAATGAGGCTCATTTTAGCAGTCCTCCCATGTTATACTGGTATATATTTAATTTGAGAATCACCAAGCCATGTAAATAATAATAAGCTTTGTGTTCTTTCTTATATGATCAAGTAGGAATTATACTCAATATTCATGAGGAAATCATATTTTGACAAAAATATTTACTGGAGATATATTTTTAAAAGCACCCTCTTTGTATTATGATAACATTAGTCTAAGATTAAATAAATGGTGATGTAAAAAGACAACATGCTGAAATTGATAGAGATTAGATTATGAAATAAGCAGAGATGAAATAGTATTTGAAGAGATAAGTATTCAATACCAAACATTTAATCTGATTAGAAACATTTGTGAGTATAATTGGCAATGCATAGTATCAAATCTATAATATGGAGAACAATCTTGAGATACCAGCCTTAAATATAGAAGACGGTATAAAGAAAAAATGAAATTGACATAACAGAAGGTAGATATGTAAAACAAATGAGAACTTAATATTGAGATGACTGGTGTCACAAATAAAATATAATAAAATTAATAGTATGAAAAAACACTTTCTATATAGAAAATAAATAAGTTTACATATTGAAAGAGCACAGTGAATAACAAATTGTTGAAATGTCTGTGTGTGTATTTCTACATATATGCATACATATGTAATATATACATGCATACATATGTTTTATATAAATTGAATTTAAAAAAACATTTTTAAATGTCCAGGAAAAAAAGTGGTTACTTTAAACATTTATCAGTACAGACTCGGATTTCTGCTGTGCAATATTGAGCCAATAAAGCAATATCTGCAGATAATTGAAGGAAATGCCCAAATCTCAAATTTCTATATCTAGCCAATTCATTTTCATCATTTAAAGATAACAAAATAACATTTTAATATTTTCAAAGCCCAGAAAATATACCGTCTTTATTTTTTTCTTCTGGTGTATCCCAGCTTTGAGACTATTCTAAATATACCAGAAATAATTCCTTTAGAAAAAGTTATATAATAAAAGACACTAATTATCTGACTCTAAAAACTTTTTAATATAGTAACAAAAAGATAAGATTTAGGGGCAGATGGGAAGAAATAAAAGCAAATTAATTTTTTTACATTTTAACAATATAATATTGGGTGCACCCCAAAGGTCCAATGATGTATAAATTGAAAAATGAAATTAGAATATATTCAAATGATATAGTCTTTGAAGGCATAATTTTGAAAACTATTCAACAAATGGTATTTTCATCTTCTTTGCTTAAGTAAAATATAATAAATAAGTTAAGTATGTTAAAATGTACAAGTTGTTTATAAGTTTGCTAGATATTCATGAAGAAAAAATAGATAAAATAAAATAAAAAGACAATGGATAGCAATGACACTCCAGTAGCAATGAGCACACATAGTACCCAGATCTTGATTTCTAATACCATTCTATAAATAAAAACAAAAAACTAAAAAGATTCTTTGGAGAAATGGCTGATTCTCAACTTGGACAGAGAATACACAAAATGAGACTAGAGGTTTTGTAGTGACAGATAGTAAGACCTATTAAAACACACACATACACACAAAATCAAAAATACAACACATAGACACAATAATGGGGTATAACAAAGGTACATAAGAGTCAACTAAAAGATCTTCCAAAGACCAAAGCAGAAAAAATAAACAAGTATTGAGTGACCAAAAAAAAAAAAAAGTATTGGATTATAGTTCAAAGTATAAAATAAATACCCATGTATACATACTTTGGTTCCTGTGTTGGAAATCAACTGACCTTATCAATTTAAATCTATTTCTATACGCCTCTTTTTAAATTTCAAATCTCAATTTGTCTACTTTTGTGACATTTTTATAAAAATATCAGAGGGTTTTGATAAGCGTAGTATCAGAGTTGTGAAGTTAGTATAAATGATTTAAAAATTAATTAATTAATGGTATTTTAATTGATTAATTAATTAACTAATTAAGGAGAAGATAAGCATCCCCTATGCAGATGTTCAAACACTTTATGTAGATAATCCACCTACAAGGAGGTAGAACATAACTTTCTACTACCTAAGTGTTGGTTGCGCATAATGAATTTCTCCCAAAGTACAGTATGGAAAGGGGGTAACTTAACAGTAGAGAAATCTGTCAAACACTACCTTAAGCCATGTGATGAAGGTCAACATCAACAGTGATAAGTTACATTGATAACATATACTCGATATAATTTCCTAAAAAGGTACTTTATCTCTGTGGTCTTTCTTCAAAAGTCCATAACCTCAAATATTAGAGAAATATCAGACAAGTCTCAAGTTTAGGACATCCTTCAAAACACTAGACCTACGCTACTCAAAATTTTCAAGGTCATGAAAAATAACAAAAGTTTGAGAAGGTCTCACAGACCGCAGGAGGCTAAAGAGACATGACAACTAAATGTAACATGGTATCCTAAATAGGACTGTGGAACAGAAAAGGGACACTGGGCAAAAACTTAAGAAATCTGAATAAAGTATTAACTTTAGTTAATAACATCAGTATGAGTTCTCTGTAGCAAATCAACCATAGTACATTAAAGTGGTATAGGAAACTGGGTTTGGGATATTTGGGCACCCTGTTCTATCTTCACAATTTTACTGTAAATCTAAACCTTTCTAAATAAAAAGTTTATTTTTAAAAATACTAGAAACTTTCACTGAATTATAGATCATAGTGTTATTAGAAGTAAATTTGTATTTTAGTATTAGAAAAAGTTATTTAAAAAATAAAATATTCTTATTTTAGAGATATAGGATGGACTGATTAACAAAGAGGAAGTTAATAAAGCACAATTACAACTTATTTCAGGCTATATAGGTAGGATTGTAAAGACTTGTGAGTTCACCAACCTACATAAATAGATATTTGGTAAAGATAAGAATGGTTTTACTATGTTGTAAAAATTACTTGGTTAACTATTAATGGATAAAGATTGTAGCCCTCCTTTGAAAAAGGAAGTAGCTATTTGTGGTAATTCCTTTATGCTCTCTACAGATGAAGTTGATCATAAATATGTAGTAGGACTAAGATTAGTTTAACTGCAAGAATTTAGTATCTCTAAAACTCTGTGATTTTTTTTTGTTTGTTTAAGCCAATGATGTTTAAGCTAGGTCTGATGCTAATAATACTATTTTATTCACACTAATCTTTTGATAATTAGGGTGACATTAGATCCTGACTTGAATGGTAGTCCCAGTTTAATTTCATTATTTGAGAAAAAGTATTAATAGTATTCCCTTTAATTTCCCAAAGTGTCTAATATTGGTAAATTAAATGCCTAACCTATTGCATTGGTAAAGAAATATTGTACAGAATATAAATCCCAACAGAAATGCTGTAATAGAATCATTATTTAACACCATGCCCTTGATTTTACCCCAGGTGGACAAAGGCATTGAACATATGAATAGCTTCTTTGCTGTTTTGAAGAAAAAGCCATTGTATTTACCACCTATTTGAAAATGTTCTATTATTTTTACAAAGACGCTTTCAATATATTCTTCCTATATTTCAGAGTTAAGAAAAAATGCATTTCCATTTGTAAATTATAATGCTATCTTTGATTTATAATTTAGTCTCCATAGTGCATTCTATATTTTAGACTTGGCTTCCAAGAAGTGTTGAACCAAATTTTGCTTTTAAATTTAAAGCTTTCCTTCAGCCTAGGTACCCTTGTATAAGTATTTACTTCTTAAAATTTGTTGTTTTAGATCTGTTTATATTTCTAGATTTAAATACATAAACTACATTATTTTTTTTCTGAAAATAGGCAGAATGTGTATGTGTGTATAAAATAAACAACGATATTTTATTAACTTGTTTAAGGCTTTATAATATTAAGCTCTAGTAAGTTATAACTTCTCTATTAATATTGTGCACATATTATTGTTTAGCACTTCACAATGCTTTTATTTTATACTTATACTTCTGTCATTTTGTTTTCAAACACTCAAAGTGTAACTTCCAGTCTGAAACATCTATAAGAGGACATTTTATAATGTCCTCTTATAAAATAAGTCATATTTCTCATCAATTGAAAGAGGCATTATTAAAAATAAAATGGGGCAAATTAGACTTAAAGAGAACAATCTACTTGTACATCAAGTATTCCATCCCTAAACTTCTAAAGCCCTGAAATATCCAAATAATAAATCTGCAATTGTTGGGAAATAAAGTTATTTAAGAGACTCAGGATGTCCATCTTCCATTGGTACTATCATACTCCACTGAAGCAGTTGGTACTTAGCCACATTCTTTGGTTCCACCATCTAACTAAATTGTTGTTTTTTCCCTAGATGCGGATGATTTAGCCCCATATTTACTATGGTAAAATAACCACATAAATTTTTCAAGAAAATAAATTTCTAACTGAAAATGTCCACAAAACACAATTTTTTTAATACTGTTTATACAAAAGTTTCAAAAGAATTCAAAGAAGCAGATGCTGATTAATTCACTCATAGGTGAGAAACACCATATTAAAAAAAATTCTGTATTCTAAAGAGAGATACTCTACAATTAAAAAAAGAAAAACATTGCCAAGGGCCCTAGACATAATATTTACATTTAATGTTTGGATAGACATATGTCATGAAAACAAATAAAATAAAATAACTCAAAATTAATAGATCCAAGTCTTTACCAAGTATCACTCAATCAACCAAGCAATCAATCATAATAAAAGATATTTCAAAAGACATAATATTTTGTTCATCCAGTAATTCAACCCAAAATATCACCCTAAATACGTTGCCTTCAATCTTATTTCCTAGTTTCTCTGCCTCTGCTCATCTATTAAGTATTGTAGTACTTAGTCTAGGCTTGCTTTACTTTTCTGTATATGTAATATATTTGAGTGACTAAATCTAGTTTTTTATCCTTAATTACCTTTGCTATCCTAATGTTTCCCAAACATATACTTCCAACTTAACCTCGTCTTTGAAATCGAGACAGGTAAATCTATCTTAATTTATCTACCTATTTATCTATCTAGATCTTTTTATCTATCATCTATCATATATCTATCTCCTCCCTTTAATGGATATTTTAAAGTTAATGCAGAATTCTGCATTTTCTCACCCTACTCAATGTTTCTCCTTCCCCAGGCTTCCATGTCAGTAAATTACCCACTTGTTCAAACAAAAGAAAATCTCTAAGTGAACACTGATTTCTCTTTAACTCACTCACCATATCAAATCTACTGGCAAATTCTGTTATGTGTAACTCCAAAATCTATTCTAACCGATGAACTTCTTTTCATTTTTAGGTCAACCACACGACTTCAGATCATTATCTTCTCTCACATAGACCTTTGCAATAATCTTTTACCTAATTGACATCTGTCTAGTTTTACCAAACCCAAATCCATTTTTTATCAGAAATTGAACTGATTTTAATAAAATAACATAATATCTTCCTTCTTGCTTATAAAATATACCCTCTGCCTCTTCCATCTGTCTCTATCTTGTACCATTCCCCAGATTATTATACTTTATAACTGCCCTTTTTTTTTTATCCTTAATTACTTAAACCTATGCATATTTTGAATCCTCACCCTGGGATGTTTCTCATTATGTTAATATTGTTCACTATCTTCTGTTATTCTACCCTCTCTCGGCAAAGATTACTTCAGTGAAATATTCATATACCACTGAGTCTATAGAATCCATTTAGTTATGCATTATCACGTCACCCAACTTTAATAACTACATAGTACATGCCACTGTCTTTACTTACTTATTGTCTGTATGTTACTACTGAGATATAATTTCCATGAAAGCAAGGATTTCTTTTTCCCATTATTGAATTCTCAGTGTCTAGAAGAATGCTTAGCACACAATAGACATAATTATAAGTTGACAGAATAGATGAATAAATGAGTGAGTAAGGGCTATTTGGATACTTCAATACTTTGCTTTTACTGCTTACTTCTCTTGGGATATTCTGTCCATTACACCACTTCTTGTCCTTTCACATCATCATCATCATCATCATCATCATCATTAGCCAATGTTAAGTATTTCAAAAACCATTATGATTATTTCACAATATGAACAATATTCCTTGAAAACTTAGAGATACTCTACCTATCTGTAAAATATTTTGTTATTTAATTGTTTCTATAACATGAACTCAAAACACCAACTAAAACTCAAATATTAAAAGAAAGTGATTCTTTAGATCTCTCCAATTTTCTTTATATAAATGGCATGTGGTACCAATGTCATAGATACTAGTAAATATTTTGTAATCATATTACTAAATTTTCAGATCTATAGATTAAAATGTTTTAAATATTTTCTGCTTTTAAATGTATTGTTGAAAATGTGACAAATATTTTCACATTTATTAATTTTCTTAAACAATAACTTTGAAGATCTTGAAATAACACAGTTGACCTTCGTTTTAAATTGTCCTTTGGGATTTTAGATTTGCTAATCACCATTCTCCTTTTTATTATTATTATTATTATTTCCAATTTGAAACAAGGACAGAAGATTCTGATGAGATATAATATGCACTCTCAGTTTTCTTACTTTACTTATCTGAGTATCAATTTATTCATTTAACAAATGAACAGATCAGCAAATACCATAAAATATGAAGGTTATGAACTGATCCAATTTATCCTGTAGTGAATATTTACCAGAGAGGAAATTCTTTAAGGTTATTGCTTCTGTAACCAGCTGTCCTGAGGGCTCTACTGCTTTCTAACCCTGATCTTGAGAAATATAACTTCTCTAGGGATCAATTTTCTCATTAGTAAAATGTAAATATTATTATCATTACTAATTATGTCCTGAGATTGCTAAGAATTTATTAATTAGTTAATTTATGGATATCATTTAGATACTACTAAGGTAAAGAAAAACAAGCCATATTTCTTGTTCTGAGTTTAGTGGTGTAAATGAACATTAATTTTTTTAAAGAGAATTTGAACTAGTCATTAAAATTTGACCAAGTACAGAAGTCACACTGCAGAGATAGTGATTAATTTTGTCTAAGCTTCTCAGAGAGCAAAAAAAGAAAAAAAGAAAAAAAATTTGTCCGAATTCTAATATTAACAAAGCTAAAAACTACCTTTTTTGAAATTTTAAATAGTTAATTTAAGACAAATAAAAATATGTAGTTTATATATTTGGATAATAAACTTCTCAAAGTAGTTACCTAATTATGTGAAAACCTGAATACATTAATATATCAAAAAATATTGACATAAACAGATAACTAGTCTACCTTAACTAAATAATTTTTACACATAAGATTTCTTCCCATATCTTGAATTGAGATATTTATCTAAAAAAACACTCAATGATCACCTTTGCACCTTTGTCTGAGTTATAAATTTAACGACGTACTGTGTTATTGTCTTTAGATATGATCCATCATAGCAAGAATTCATTCACATGACCTACTCTCTTTTTTCAGCTTTTCTGCTGTTTATTGTGTTCTTACTCTCTTATTTTGTTTTTATTCTCCTTCACTATTTCATTGTGTCATATTCAGCACTGTAGAGACAAAGACAAAGCCGGAGATTTTCCAGATTAGTATCAGGTATTTAAAATTGAGACAGAATTAGTTTGTTCTTCAAAGGGAGAGGCATAAAGAGTAGATATTTACAAAAAGACCTGAGGACTTTTTCTAGAGGGTCATCAAATGTTAGACATATTAGATAGACATATTAGATAGACATATTAGATAGACATATTAGATAGACATATTAGATAGACATTCTCCATCCCAGCAATATTTGAAAATTTTTATGGAAATTGTAACAGATACCCTTTTAAAACCCTACTTGAATGTTATAATTTAGTATATCTGGAATGGACCTTGGGCCCTATATTTTTAGGAAATCCAATAACTTTAGAGAAGCTCTGTTTTAAGAAGCATAACTATGAAAATTTTCAGCTAGGGAAGAGATTTCAAAAAATAAAAATATTTCTGAGGAAAACTTTCAAAAACACAAGTGACATACAGGTGAGGAAGAATGAGGATCTTTGAAATAAGTCTTTGGATTAGGTTATTAAGGTAAAACTATGAAGTTTGCAAAATACTACTTACATTAAACCGACAATAATCAAAACAGCATGGCATTGACCGAAAAAAAGACACAAAGAGAGCTTCTTTTACATTTATATTTTACTGCTATGGAGTTGATACCTCCAAAATATAAGTCAAGCTTATGGTCTTAACATGTTCCAGACATATGGATTTGAAAGACAAAGACTGCATACATTATGAATGTTGTAGGTTTAACCAAATTAGGAAGATAATTATGATTATTACCTGGAATCAGAAATCATTAAGAGCGGAGATAGTTGTTTCCTAATATTTAGTACGAAGCAGTAAAGATGGAACTCAGAATACATACACTGTTAGGACTTTACCTTTTATAATACTATAATAGTATTAGCTTGTAACTAGTCTGATTGGATCTCTATCACCCGTATATCCTACCTCACATCCATCTCTTCAAAATTTCTATAATATATATATATATGTATGTATTAATAGTACTTCACTTAAATGCTTTAGATAATTTCCTATTACTTCAGTATAAACTCTAAGAGATGTTATTCTAAAATTGTGGTTTTTTGACCTTAACTTCTTTTTCACTACTTTATTTCACAAAACAATCTCTCAGATCAATTTACTAATACACAATAAATAGATCCATGACGGCAATTATAAAATATGAGCAAGATGAGAATACTCTGCAAGATACCACTATATCAAAGCTTCTTTGATATTCATAGAAATTTCTCTTTGATTATGTTCGAAAACATAAATAAATTGCCACTGTGATAAAATTGGGTAATTCTTCCTCATATTAATGTCCTTTAGTACATAACTTTTTAGTGTCCTCCCACAGAGGGAAGGAAACAAAATTTCCAGCAAAAGGCTTGCTTTGAACAAAGGGATGTTAAAAGATATGATTCAAGGAGGGTCTTGGAAAACACTTGCACAATTTAGTTTGCTATTGTTTCTACCATGTCATGAAAAAAGACGCACTTAGGTTAATTCACATGTCCCAGGAAGAGGCTGAGAGAGCCATTTGACCCAGGACACAAAATGAGTAAAATTGAGTTCTTCACAACAGTTCAACTAAACTAGATTTGATAAGCTAAGAGTTAGTCAACACACAAACTCATAAGAAAAGATACATTGTCATTTTAAGCCACTCAATAATAGAGTGACATTTTAAGCAGTAATAACTAACTGAAACTCTTTTTTATCAAAACTCCCAAAACTCTTTTTTATGAAAAGTAACATGAGTACCCTGCCCAACTCTAGAACAACCACACAACACTTTGAAAACTCTTCAGAGGATATCCATAATCCTGTGAGAATTTTAACCCACACACAAAGGGCAGATGAAATTGAAAAATGAACATTTCTGTAAGGCTATTGTCTAGAATGATGAGAATTAAATGCACACTGGCAGCTTATAGCTTTACTTTTTTTAACCTATGTGACCGAAAGGAGAATATTTCTAATTGAGGACCTAGGAAACAATTTACAACATATGACCTTGATTTCTACTTCAGATTGACAAAAAAGTAGCATTGTGTGAGGATCCTCAAGTTTTCTTCTTTCCATCTTTCCAATTGCTTTACAATCAGCATATATATATATATACACACACACACACACACACACACACACACACACAAACACACATACACACACATATATCTATATATACATATATATATACATATATATGTGTGTATATATATATACCTGTGCTCTTTTTCCCATCCCTTCCCAGTTTCTCCTGTTTGTTTTTGTTAATTGACTCTTTCTTCCTCCTTTTTTCATTTATTCAGCTTTAATTGTAAAGAACAAATAACTATAGCTTATCAGATTGATTTTCTTAGCGATAGTGCTATAAACCATATTAACTGTATGCAAAGCCTAATCCTAATACATGTGATATAAATTTATAAAATTACACAATATTAGACTAAACCAGACAAATATTTGATTATTTGACCCCACCTGCTCAGGGAGGCTAAGGTAGAAGCAGAATCATGAATCAGTCACAAGTTCTGACTTACTAAAAGGTAGAGAATACCAGAAAACAGTCCTCTTAGATTCTTGCCCTTTGAATATTTCAGTCAGATCTAGGATCAATAATCATATATCTCTAAGCAATTTAGAACTGTGGTAGCTGTTAATGCAAAGCATCTCTGGCTTTCTATTATCCAAACACACTTCTTAAACCCCTCTGTCTGGGTGGAGCTACATGACCAGTTTTGGCCAATGAAATGTGAATGCAAATGATCATGTAATGTTTGAGCAGAGCATTTAAATGTTGGTATGAGACCCTACAGAGATCTTTTTTTCTCTGTCACTTTGATAACATTGGCAACTTCATTAATTTAGATACTGAAATAAAGTCAAAACCTATGAGCATCTCTGTGACAAATGCCTTGTCCAAGTGTATACATTGTGTGAATACAACTATATATAAAAACACTAGAAGAAAATTCACCAAGTGGTGCCGTTAATAGTTGTTAAGTTGGGAAATTGTAGGGTTTCTTTCCTTTTGTTTTAGCTGTTCTTAATTTTCCAAACTTATTTAATAGTTATACCATCATTTTAAATAGAAAATATAATTTATTTTAAATATATGTATTCCCTTAATGTGCTTAGAACTGTCCCATTTTGATAAAGTAAATAAAAATTATGTAGTAGACATATATCATATATTTTCCATATTCTTTTAGGCAGTTTTTTATCTACTCTAAACCATTTGTAAGACATTTAATCAAGCAGCCTCTTTTTTTACTACCATAGGTAGTTTATTCGTCAGAATCTCCAGAGAAACAGAATATATATATATATATATATATATATATATATATATATATATATATATATATATATATATATAATTTTTTTTCACCTGCAAAATAGGCATGATATAACCTTTGTGGATATTAGTGCCAGAAATAGATACTATAAATCTTGTTATTTTTCTGGATAATATTTAAGAAATTTACCTTTAATATTCTGTTAGTATGAAACTTTTTTTTTTTTTATGAAAGGAAGAAGAGAGAAGGAGGGAGGAAGGAAGGAAGAAAAAGGAGAAGATAAAAGAGAGAGAGATTTATTTTAAGGAGTTATCTCACTTGATTATAAAGGCTCACAAGTACAAAATCTGCGGAGTAAGCCAGGAGTCTGGTGACTCAGGAAAGAATCAATGCAATTCAAGTCTGAAGATTGTCTACACAGAATTCTTTCTTGCTCAGAGGAGGTCAGTCTTTGTTTTAGTAAGGCCTTTAACTTATTGGATAAGGCTCAAACACATTAAGGAGGGCAATCTGTTTTATTCAAAATCCATGGATTTAACTGTTAATTTCATCCAAAAAGCACCCTCATAGAAACATTCAGAATAGTGTTAGACCAATTATCTGGACACTATGGCCCAGCCAAGTTAAGGCATAAAATTAGCAAACACAGATATTAGCTTGGGCTAACAAATCACAACTTTTATATCCCCTAGTAACTGGACCAGGAGTACATGTGACTGAAATAGAGCCAAGGAGAGTTCTTTTCTGGGAACTAGTATGAATTGCAGGATCTTTTGTTTTGGATTCATAAGCTGTGAAAGCTTGGAAAATCTAGGATCCTTCTTTCCTACTCTCCTCAGAATGAGATCAACATAAAGAGGGAGATTCCTGACAGTATTGTTTAAACAAATAGATCCAGGTGTAACTGAAATATTGAAGCCACTGAAATATTGAAATCTTATGACTGTAGAATAAACAGACCATTCTTAAGTATTTTAATAACCAGTACCCTCTTTTTGCAAAAACTTGTTAGAGTTGGATTTCTGCCTCTTAAATATATTTTAAATATAGAACTGACTTAATCTAGAAATTTCTGCCATAATAAAGACATGGTAAAGCTATCAGTCAGAACCTGAGATAATGTTTACTGTCGCAAGATAAAAGCTCAGATATTGGAGATAATGCCCATTTCGTATCTATATTAAGTAGTAGAATATTATCATTGAATACTTGTACTACTTGTGGTATTAAGACCATTTGAATCTGTTTATTCGTGGCAAGTACCAGAAAATTTCCATTTGAGAAACTATGGCTTATTAATTCTCTTTACTGTATATCTGTCCCTCATTAAACAACTTATAAAATTCTTTTAAATTATTTGTATTTAAAATATCTATCTATTATTCCTAGGTAGCACCTACACCTTCTGTGTCCTTTTAAAATAAATAGCATTAAGGAAACTGTTGATTATGTTATGACTAATCTATAGGAACTCAAGTGTAACACGACAGCAACCATTGCTACCTGCAGAGTTTGTGAATTAAAACATAGAGTACTGGCTGTGTCTCATAATTTGGAAAATAACAGGTCAACATTTGCTAATCATTAAGAAATAAGACTTGTAAAGCACGGCATTATGCCAGAACTGTCATGTAAAATATTATTATACACAAATTGAGAAAGGCAAGTTATAAGCTATTGATAATTATAATAGCGATAACTTCAATAATAATTAAACACCTTTTCGATTACTCATTATTCTCATATTTACTATCACATTGGCTCTCACAATGCTGCATTTCATAGATAAAATGTGTTTCTTGCCTTAAGACCCTCTTTTCCTCACATATGAATTCACATTACTCACATCTACACCTTGGAAACAATTCTATCCTTAGCAGTTGAAGTTTAAGGAATTCTGTTTCACAATCAGTGCTGCAAGGTCTCAAGTCAACTCTGTGGCCACTCTTGCTCCGTCTCTAGCTCTATAATAATAGGACATCTATTCTGTACTTGTTACCAACTTCAAATTCAACTAGTTCAATTTCCTAAGTTTTTTTGTGCCTAAGAAT
>NW_006441955.1:20765459-20785691 GCF_000325575.1 Pteropus alecto
AACACCATAGGAGCCTTTTTGCTTGCCTTAATTCTTAAAGGACTGAACTCCAGGCTTCCATGCAGGGCTCTGTTGCCTCTAGCCAGATCCTGATGCCCACAGCATGGTGGAATGAAGAATGGAATTTGGAATTAAAATGAAGTAGATTTGATATCAGACATTTAAACATATTGTGCATCAGTTTCATCATTTGTAAAATGAGTCACTTGTTTTGTGCCTCAAATTTTCTTTAAAGGAGATGCTCTCTTATTGTGCTTTGTGCAATGCCTAATATACAATAAGTCATCGGATATTAGCAATTTCCCATTTCTAACTTTTGACCATGTGCTGTCACTATAGCTTACTGCTCAGTGTTTCTTATGCAAATCATTTTACTGTTTTGTTATATTTTACTTGTTATCATATTACATATGCTTCTTTATATTTTATGTTAATAAATTATTGTTAATTAATATCTTCTAGCTCCACACTAACCCAACACAGTGGGTATGCTATATTTTAAACTGTAGCTACTCTGGACTATTTCATTGCTCACTTTGAATTGAAGATTTATAAATAGTATAAATAACTTTAAAAAGTGTTTGATTATATATATACACACACAAACACACTCATACATATAGGTATATTTTCTCTGTATTATTTAATGGACTGGGACCTGCATACTTCTTACAATGCAAATAATAAGTTAAAAATTAATCTTAATGAAAGAGGATAGTATATTGAAAACAAATAAGATAAAATATAAAACTTGTTAAATATAATTTGCCTTAGAAATAATTTAATCTCTGTAAAAAACAATACAATTAGTATTGCATGTTTATATCCAACCACCAAATTCAAATCACTAGTTAATTTAGTTAATTACATAGGATACTTATTTGAATGAAAAGAGTATAAATAGAATGCAGATTTTGTAGACATTTTCTATGTTTAATTAAAATATATTGTAATAAAATTTTTAAACTGTATATTAAATCTTTTAAAAAATGCTTTAAGAAAGCTTTCTCATAATGTCTTGGTATTTATTTCATAAGAGGCTTCTATAATTTCACATTTATTAAGCATTTTCAGGGAATGAATCGATCTTTGTAAGTAGCTCATTAAGGACAGTATTTGGACATATGTAAACATCCATTATACCATCATCACTATAATCAAGGTACTAGACATTTCCAATAGCTTCCAAAGTTTACTTGTATCCTTTTGTGTGTGTGTGTGTGTGTGCGTGTGTTTGTAAGAAAGAGTAACGCGAGAACTGCCCTCTTAACAAATTTCAAAGTGCACAATCCCATATCGTTAGCTATATTCACTAGGTTGTACGACAAATGTTCAGGACTTACTTGTGTAGCATAACTCAAACTTTATATCAGTTGAACAAAAACTCTCCATTTTCCCCATTCCTGAGCCTCTGGCAACCACTATTGCATTCTCTGCTTCTTTTTGTTGGACTATTTTAGATAATAACTAACATAAGTGGATTTATGAAGTATTTGTCTTCCTCTAACTGGTTTATTTCACTTAGCATAATGTCCTTCAAATTCACTGATATTGTCACAAATGACAGGATTACCTTCTTGTTTAAGGCTTAATAATATTCCATTGTATGTATATACTAGTAACCATATATTGGTTACTGTTAATGATGTTATAATGACCATGGAATGCAGTGAAACAGTACTATAAGAGAAGTTTATAGTAATAAAAACCTATATGCTAAAAAGAAGAAAGATCTCAAAAAAACAATCTAACTTTATACCTCGAGGAACTGAAAAAAGAACAACTAAGTCTAAAGTTAGCAGAAGAAAGAAAATAATAATGATTAGAACAGAAATAAATGAAATAGATACTAGGAAAACAGTAGAAAAAAGCCAACGAAACTAATTGTTTTTTTGAAAGATAAACAAAATTGACAAATTGTTAGCTAGACTAAGAAAAAAAGAGTACTAAAATTCATAAAATGAGAAATGCAAGAGGAGACATTATAATTGATGCCATGGAAATAAAAAGTCAGAAGAGACTACTATAAACCATTATATGCCACAAAATTGGATAACCTAGAAGAAATGGATACATTCCTATAAACATTCAAACAACCAAGACTGAATCATGAAGAAATAGAAAATCTTAACAGACATTAATGAGTAAGATTATTGAATATATAAACATAAAAACTATATATATATATATAGTTTGTATATATAGTTTGTATGTTTGTATGTGTGTATATATGTGTGTGTGTATACATATCTATCGATCGATCGATCTATCTATATACATATTATATTGATTGTATTTTTCTGAAAAAATCCTGACTAATGCAATCCAATGGTCAAGGGTAACTTCAAAGAACCTAGCATATATTATGTGAAAAATTTATAGAATTTGGAGGTGATCATCTGACAGACCCAGAGCAGTAGAGTGTGAGCTTGAATTAGTGCTTTTATGTTTCTGAATAAGTAATGATCGTAAGTTACCCCATCCTAATTATGCCAGATTTCTGAAACATTCACCTCACAGGAATAAATTTTCCAGAGGTAAGATCTTCCTGGCACAGGCTGGCATTAAATATTGCATTAAAAGAATAAACTGTGTACTATTCTGCTTGCTCAATGTAGGCCATAATCTTAGCAAGAAAAAAAATCTTTGCCTTTCATCACATTGTACTTTTGTGGTATTAATGTAAACAAATTATCTTTTATGAAAAAATTGATTATCAGTGTGGTCATAGCAGAAAACTTAAAATAGAACTTCTAGGAGTATCTGATAAATCCTCATTCTTATGATGTATTTAATTGTCCTGAGTTGAGAAGACAGAATATGGTTTAGGAATTCCACCATGGAGCTCTCAGATACATATTTTTAATAAATTGTCATAGAGGTAGTTTCGTGGCAAGGTCATGAACTGATATGAGCGATCAGGATAGAATATTTGGATATTATTCAAAGAACCATGATCTTTTTTCCATGAAAAAGTTCAAGAAGTGAAAGATGGCTATGATATTCTAGAACCCATCTGTCATTTCAGAGCACTTCTATTGGCTAATAAATTACTGAGAGAAAGGAAAATAAATTCTCTATCATTTCAAACCAACCTCCAAATGGATAGTTCTAAAATGTAAGACATAATTTTATAACGCATTTGGTAGAGGACTTTGTGGATCTTTCAGTCAGATGACAGACTCACTTGGTGTTTTCATTCAAGTAGCGGTCCAGGCAGAGCTAGGCTAGGTTCGTTCTTTGTCTGTCTGTCATCTGTCTTCCTCCCTCCCTCTCTTCTTACCTCTTCTCCTTCCTTTCAAGAAAACCAATTTACGAAAGAGGCAATGAAGAGCCTGGTGAAACTCTACACCAAGGCAATGACATGAGAATTCTTTAGCTTTGGACTCAAAGGAAATATAATTGATTGATGGGAAAAGAGACTAAATAGACCTATTGCCTAGTTACATTTGTATTAGTAAATGGAGGTGATAATGGTGGTGGTAGTATTAGTGACAATGTGGTATTTAGAACAGATGTGGAATCTGGGGTAGAAATAAGCCCTAGAAAATATATTTCATGTGCAAGTAATTGCATAATAAAATAAACATATTTACTGGTAACTAAAAATGGGAATTTAATGGACACATAATACATTTTATTCACATTTAAGGAAACAATTTTGAGAATTTAATTAATGTGATCTTTCTAAATGGCCCTGAACAATTTCTGAATGATCACCAAAATGACAGAATCACACGTGCTGGTTTTAAACTATGCTATCTACCATGTTACTGTACATACACACACACACAATAGTATCCAATAATATCAGAATTTGTAGTGTGCACAATAAAAATATTAAATAGCTGTATAACCAATTCTGATTTACATTGTCCATTGGCTTTTAAGTGGAATTAAATCTTTTGGTTTAAAAGTATGATGCTTTTTTATTACATATTATAAAACTTACTATAATATTTTTATTATTCTCTTTTTTCAGATAAATATGACAAAAGAGAAATAAGAGAATTGTGCAGTCTTGAATTGACATGAGGCCACTGTGTTCAGGAACAGCCTTAGTCTTTATTTAATTCCAAATTTAAGTTAATGGTATCTGAAATTTCTCATTTAGCCAAATATTCCATGACTTTCTGTATTTCTTTACTACTTTAACTATGTTAGCATGTGACTCTACGTGATGCATCTTTTAAAAAGAGTGTTTTAGTAATCAAAGACTGGGTTGTAGTTAATGTATTGAAATTCTCTGCCTGGTTTAGCAGTCAGAAAGCCACATATTATTTGGATAAGACCCTTCAATAAAATAGCTCTATATAAATATTATAAATTAATGAATTCAGCTTTTCAATTCACTTTGAGATGCACTACAATATTAGACACCATATCTTTTACTTCATCCTTTTGCTATTTCTATTTCATGTTCTATTTGATTGATTTCAAATTGATTTATTTTATGGAAACTAAAAATGATAAAATGCCATTTTTTGTCTAAATAGATATTATGCCTTTTTTTCCCAAGGGTACCTAATTCTTGTTAAGGATGTATAATGATGATATTTAAGCCACTAAAGTGAGATTGCAATTTGGAATTTCATCAGCTTAAGGAAAGAAAATGATTTTAGGGTAAAGCAAAGAAAATTCTATCTCAAACTGTCATATTTCCAAATTTTATATAGACAATATAAGTTTGATAGTCCATCTCCCTATTTTTTGTACTTTTAAGAGATTTTAAAATGTAGATAAAATCACTATGTCTTAGCCAGAGTTTAAATTATTATCATTATGATCATTAGGCACGAGAAAGAGGGGATAGTGGGATTCATTATTATTTTTTTTTTTTTAAATCTAGTTTCTGAGTTATTTGAACAAGAAATAAAAATAAGCTCTATATTTTAACTGTCAAGGCAAAGACTCAAATATAATATTGTGGTTGGGTAATTCAAGAGTGGATTAGTTACAAAATTTCTGATTTTCAGTATTTGCTCTTCAAAGTCCTGCATAGGAAGGAAGGGTGCCTGGTCTCACAATGTAAATTTAAAAAATAATGTGGAAAAAATCGCAATCTGCATCTCATCACTTTACTGGGATTCTAAACAATTCTCTGTTTTTCTCTGTTTGAAGCTGCACAGACTGAAGGGCTCCAGATGTTTGCAGAGAAGGGCATTTGCTTTCACCAACATTTCCCTGACCACGGGGGATTCCCATTTGGCTCTGGACAAAGGCAACAGAGGCATTGTGTCATTCCAGGTGTCATGCAGCTAACCTCTAGAGATGTTGGGCTTATTATGTAGTCTGCCTATTGCTTAAGTGCCTTTCCCATGAACAGATTTCTTTAGTGCACTCAGACAGTTTACAGAGTATGGCAATAAAATGCTTAAGTTAACATTATTAAGAAAATGTAAACACTGTTTTGATAGATGTTGTGAGTCTACTCAAAGTACAGAATTGGTTGCAATGGAACAGCTGGCTACTTGCTGATTTAAAAAGAGCAGAAAGGCTGAATGCACTGTCTTTTATCTACTTCTTTCTCCAATAAAATCAGGGGATGTCTCTAGAGTGTTAGTTCAGATGCTTCCTGGGATAAAAGGAGGAATGCACTTGATAGATATTTAGAACTCAAATACAAGTTCTGCATCAATAAAGTCTATTTAGCTGATTTTGATCCTTAGTCTTCTATCTAGTTACTTGATGAAACTAATTATTTATAAATACAATCACTTCTTATGTGATATTTTGTCATAATGCTAATCTTAAACTACACACTTGGCTCATAAAAGTTTTCAAATTTTATTTATTCTGAGAAGACTGCTTTTATTTATTAAAAGTTTTTATTTCATTCTTATGGTTGAGCTGGCTTTTCTTTCTGAGAATCTATTTTCAGTAGCTCATAAATTTCCCCTTGGAAAGTCTCATCCTAGAAATAATATTTTCTTGATATTTTTAGAAAAAGTGCATTTGTTAATTTTTGAAAATCAGATGTTAAAATCAGTGGGTAAATGGAATACTTAATTTCCTGAATAGCATACACACTGGCACTATCTTGTTTTCTGATTAGAGTTGGCTCTCTGGGGCCAATATTCACACTAGTAGGTATTTGGCTTTCCTTCCTTCACAAAACAGCTAACAGAAGGTAGAAAAGCTTATCAGTACTCTGTGTTCAGTTTTCTGAAACTCAAATAAGCAAACCAGAAGCTTCACCTGAACATGAGCTCTTTTCATCAGCCAAAAATAGACGAAAGAAAGTTACCGGGACCCCATCGACCCTGATTAAAAGGTTACTTCCCTCCACTAGGCTTTCTCTAAACCTTTATTCTTGCCTTTTGTTGGTTACCATAATCTTCAGTGCTCTCTTTATGGATAATTTTATTGTCTGGCATTATGAATTCTACTATGCCCTTTGAGAAAAGAATGCTGTTGAGACCAATAAAATACATTCTAGGTCAAGATTTATTTTATTTGCCTTTGAAGAACTTTAATTATCAAAAAATAGAAAAAAATAGAAAAAAATCATCTTAACAGTTTTTCACTGATATACCTCTTTGGAAAGTTAGGAAGTCTGTAGACTGAATGATGTCTCTGAATCACAACTGATTCCTGACCCAATGCCACTTGGTGCACCTGAAGCAGATAAAACTACTTGATTCTCTGAAAAATAAAACACAATTTGCTCACTGGCAGCTCCTATTCTACCTGATGTTGTACCTTATGGTTAAAGTTATATGTTCAGTTGTATCTTGTTAACCTAGATTTTTCTCTTCATTACCTAGTTGATATTTACAGGTATTTTTTTTTCTGCATGAAAATATTGCTGAATTACTTGTATTTAGACTAATTGACATTTCATTAGGCTATAAATATTTATAATCATAGAGCATCAGATGTCCATATCTGTATCTATATATCTGTGTCAACATCTATATCTTTCTAAATATATCTATAGATAGATGATAGATTTAACGTAGAATCATAGGAAAAGGTTTATAGTCTAGAGTGCAAGAAAAAGAAAGGACTATAAACCTTGAACTATGCCTTATTATGATGAAAGGAAGTTCCTGAAGTTTCAAGTATTTGCCTGGATCACGTAATTTGTTAGTGGCAAAGGTGATCTTTTAACTTGAATCCTCCCCTAAGATCTAGTGTTATCTAAGTATGTGGATGATGATGATTGATGATGACGATGATGATGATGATGATGATAGCCCAGTCATAAGAAAAACAATGATAACGCCACAAAAATAACACAAACACCAAAAATAGTATGCTTGTGGAAAAGTAGCTCTGTATTCTATATGCATTTTTTAGTTCAATTAATAATTGTAAGAAGGAATCTATTTTCATTATAACAGCAACATTATAGCAATGTGTTTTGTGGTATAAACAAGACTAACTTGTGAGATTTGGGGCAAGTCATGGCTTCTCTGTGCATGGCTAGTCATCTTTAAATGTAATAAGCTTGGTCAGATATTTGCTGATATTTCTTTACAGTTTTGAGCTTCTGTGATTCAATGATCTGAAGATAATTACTGAAAGTGATCTTTTTCGAAATGTTTAAAGCTTTTATTTAAGTAATTTTTATCTTCTACAGATATATTTAAATCAGATAACACATCTGTGAGGGAACTAAAAATATTGAGAAACATATAATAACACTTTGTCATATAATGTTCGAAGACATAGAATATTTTAGGCATCCTAGTAATAGCTGTGTAGATAACTTATGTTAAGTTCATGGAAGGTTGTAAGATATATCCTGATTGAACATTTAAGTTTGAGAAAATTTCATTTTTCAAAAAAACTATAGCATACCCATGCCTATAATATTCATGGCAGATAAATACCATAAACATTGAACAGACTAGAAATATCCAACTGGAGCTCTGATTGTCATGTATTATATTTCAACCTTATTACACATAGTTGATGTTATCTAGACAAACATCTAAAATTTCCATAGAGTAAAACCAAATGTAACCCAATAATCTTTGTTATCTTGTTATTCTTTGAGAAAAAAACAAAGCAGTTTTCTTGTTTTTCTTTTTAGCATGAGTGAAAAACGAACATTAAAAATAAAAAACACACTAACACTATATTATTTCTCTGAATAGATGTAGATAGGTAGATATGGATATTGAAATAGATATATATAGAGAGAGAGCAATATATAGACAGATGTATATCTAGAGATATAGATCAACAGAGATATAGTTATGTAGATACCAATTGCTACAGCAATCTCTCTCTCTAGAAAGAAAACAGAATATAAGCTTTGCTTTTTATTTTTAGTGTTTTTTTGCCCTTATCTGACTATATATAAAGATGTATATATAGATACCATATATACATATATAACTGTATATATAAGAAACAGTATTTAACTATATAAATTTCATTTTATCTCATTCCTGAGATAAATAAATGATAGGTAGATGATAGATGATAGATAGATAGATAGATGATACATAATAGATAGAATGATAGATACATAGAAGATAGATAGGTAGATAGATGATAGATGATAGAATGATAGGTAGATAGAAGATAGATAGATGATAGATTAGATAGATAGAGAGATAGATAGATAGATAGATAGATAGATAGATAGATAGATAGATAGATAGATAGATAGATAGATAGATAGATAGATAGATAGATAGATAGATAGATAGATAGATAGATAGATGATAGATAGGTAAGTAGATAGATAAATAGATAGATAGATGATAGATGATAGATAGATGAGAGATTGAGAGAGAGAGAAAGAGAGAGAGAGAGAGAGAGAGAGAAAGAAGATAGTCTAAGGAGTCTGCTTAAAAACAATTGCAGAATGCAAAAAGTAGTCATGTCCCCCCCCAAAAAAATCTTTAATTACTTTCAAGATATTTAGCCATCCAACAAAAGTTTAGGATACATGTTTAACAACTGTTAACATTAGTACAAAGATTTTTCCATGTGCAAACTCCATATAGTAACAGCATAATATAAAATCAGTGCAATAGGAAACAATCCAAAGGATATGTCCGTGTTAACCCTGGAGAAAGTCTTTCCCTTTATTTCGGAGCAGTGACAGATTCTACAGATTACATAATACTATTGTGTTTCAAATTTAGTATGAAAAAATCATATCTTGTGAAACTTATTATATGACTCTCAAATAGGTGATAAACTCAGAATAATGGGCTTTAAAAAATAAATTGAAGATTAAATAGATAAACAGTCACCCTGATCCAATTGCAGGCCTGATTGGATCTTTTAGAGATGGCTATTGCTGCTGACCTTGTTGATGATCTTGTGAAACTCTCTAGTCCAGATGAAGGTGATGATGCTGTTTCTGATAGATACAAGTAGAAGCAAATGGAAGAAGATAAGTTAAAAAATTCTATGGAGGTACTCAGTCATGCTCTATAACACCTGTTAGAAAGAAAATCGCTATCAAATAAATACATGTAGAAGAGGACTCAGAGTTATGAATCCCTGTACCACTCATGTTATCTAATTCCCTTTGAATTTATACTTATATCCTTGAAAGGAAAATATTTTATTGTTTCTGATTATTTCTAAATTTAGATCCACAGAAGTCAATGGTCAATGAATTTGTAAAAGATGACAGTATAACTTAAGAAAGCATACTTTATGAAAGCGACAACATTCACAAATCCATGCATTGTATGTTTTTCATTTCCTACTAATCTTTATGTTCATCATGTATATCCTTTGATATGTGAATTAGGGAAGCTCTGAAATTGTTAGACACTCACTTCAGGTTACATAGTAGATACTATTTGCAACTTCAAACCTCATTTTCTCTATACTTTCCTGGGATTCTTTTTTCTTTTCTTTTCTTTTTTTTTTTACTGTCCTTTATTTTTGGTCTAGCTTTAGTTAACTAAATTATAGTTTTTAGTCTAGCTTAAAGGGCCTGATAAAAAGTAAGTTCCCTCTAGAGGGCAGGCCACTTCTATGTATAACTTGTCCTTGTCCATGTTCTGTAGATTAAGTAGTGATCATGGATGCCATCTAGATAGTCTCCTAAAAAAGTAGGGAAATCCCTCTCTCTGTACCTTCTGTTCCAGTTGCTCCAATAATACTCAGAATTGTGGAAACCAGCTGTCAAATGTGACATCACCAGGTGTTACCAGAGTAAGTGGTTACTATAGGCATAACAATTAAGTCTTGAGCATGAATTTGTCTATTTGTGAAATATGAGTGCTATTATGAGGGAACATCACCTTTCTAGCATTCCTTTCATTGTTCTGAGAAAGCATTAATGTCTGTGGAGACATATTCAGGGTTCATGACTTAGGCTGGATTAAAATGTGTCTTCATCAATATAAGCTGCTAGAACAGAATACCACAGACTGTGTGGCTTAAACAACAAACATGTATTTCTCATAATTCTAGAGGCTAGAAGTCTCCAACATCAGAGTGCCAGCCTGGTCAGGTTTGGGTAAAGGCCTTCTTCCTGGTTTATGGTCAGCCACATTCTTGTATTCTCACATAATTAAGAGAGTATGAGAAAATTCTATGTCTCTTCCAATAAAAACACTAATACTATCATGGGGTCTCCACCCTCATGCTGTAATTACCTTTCAAATGCCCCACCTCCAAATACCAACCTGTTAGGGTTAGAGTTTCAACATATGAATTTTAGGGTGACACAAACATTTAGTCTATAACAAAATGCTTTAATCAAAAAATTAAAAAGTGGTTGACTCCCATTAGCATAATACCAATGTGTTCTTAGATCAAGCAATATCTGAGAAGGTTAAAATATCTGAGGTTTAATATATGAGAAGGTTTATCCTACGTGGTTGAAGTTCATCTGCCTTATGGGCCTAGAATTTGTAGATAATTTAAGGGGAAGAATCAGTCATTAGTTAACTAAATCTCACTCTAACTTCCACTAAAGTAGTTTTATCTATAAAGGCAAGATGTTATACCATACATGATTAGACTTTTAGAATGTGTAACATGGAATAAAGTGAGAAAATAGAGGTGGTTTAAAATGTATTGATCCCCATTTATATATTATGCCAAAAAATCAGGGCTTTAAATATATTATCTCATGTAATACTTATAATGACATGATCTCACATAACGATCTATCAAGAGGCTCTCACTTTCAGACATAATGAAATAACAGGTAGAGAAACAAAGTGATATGAAACAATGATTTACAGATAGCCAAATTCTGTGGTTTTTCTTTGTTGATGAGGCAGATTCAGAGTTTGAGACTGATATGGCTAAAATTTTCAGAAGAGGCAGAAGGGAGTGTGAGAGAGAGGAAGTTGCAGAAGGAGGGAGAGAGAGAGAGAGAGAGAAAGAGAGAAAGAGAGCCAACACAAGCACAGTGGTATTCTGGAGTGGTTCCTTGAGTTTTTGGCTGAGTACTGATTTGTGTATGTATGTGAGGAGGATACCAAGGTCAGGGAAATACCGCCAGAAAGTAATAGGAAAAAAATTTTGGAGCTCACACAAATTACTCTGTATTCCTATCAGAATGAAAAATCCATGGGACATAAGATAAATTTCTCAGAAAAGTTTTGCCAAAGAAGGGTTTTGCTGCTGAGATGAGGGAAACTTTGCCCAAAAATAAAGGCTTTCAAAAATTCCTGCTAAGAAAACTTGAAGGGCAATCTTAGGTGTATCAGACTGATTGTAGGAAACTTAACTACATGAAAAAAAAATCCTACAGTAGTTAAAGGAATAAAATATAATCCTGCAACCAACATGGTAATACATTTGGCATGAAATAAAAAAAAAATCAGATATGCATAAAAACAATAAAATGATTAGGAAGAAAAAAAAATTGTTAAGAAATAAATCCAGAAATAACAGAGAGACTTGAATCAACAGATAAAACATTAAAACTATTATAATTATTTTTATATGTTCAGGAAAGAAAAGAAATTTCTGAACATGAAAATAAGAGGTATAGAAAATTCAGGGAAAAAAATTCATACCAAACTTTTCAAGGTGAAAAACACAATATTTGAAATAGAAAATTAAAAAGTTAATGGCAGATTAGAAACCACACAAGGAAATATTAGTGAATTTGAAAGTCTAACAATGGAATATATTCAAAATTTAATAAACATAAAGAAAAATATTGAAAAAATAAACAGCTTCAGTGAGTTCTAGGACATTATCAATTATTCTCTTACATGTATAACT
This sequence comes from Pteropus alecto, assembly GCF_000325575.1. Taxonomy (NCBI): domain Eukaryota; kingdom Metazoa; phylum Chordata; class Mammalia; order Chiroptera; family Pteropodidae; genus Pteropus; species Pteropus alecto. Next base: position 20,777,631 of record NW_006441955.1, read on the forward strand.
GGAGTTCCATAAAAAAGAAAAAAATTGAAACAAAATAAGATATAAAGGATAGAAATATAAAATATGTTAAAAACTATAAACCCAGAGATCCAAGACATTCAAAAACTTAAAAGCAGAAGAAATAAGAAAATCATGTCAATGTATAACATAATCAAATATGTGTAAATTCATGATAAAAAAATCAATTAAAGAAAAGGTTTTAAATGAGTAAAAAAGGATAACAGACTTCTCATTAGAACTATGGAAACCAGAAAGCAATAGAGTAACATTTAAAAAATGCTGAAATAAAAAAAAGTAGCAAATATACTTTTCAAAATTGAAATAGAAGTTTTTTTTCCCCCCAGACAAGAGCTTAGATAATTAATGAGAAGCATAAGAGCATTATAACAAATGTTAATGAAGTCCTTTGGGCAGAAAGAAAATTATAAAGATTGAAAATTTAATCTACACAGGCCAGTAAAGAGAATAAGAAAAGGTAAACATATAGGCAAATATAAAAGACATTTTGATTTCATTGTAAAAATATCTCTTTAAAAGATAATTGGTTCTTTAAGAAAATATATATTGTACATTTTAAAAACTATGTAAAATTAAAATGTGTAACAGCAATAATATAAATACTCTGAAGGGGAAATGGAAGCATATGTTATGAGTTTTAAATCACACATGAAGTATTATAGTATTGTTTGATTATAATAAGTCAAAATGTATATTTTAAATCTTAGAGAAACAATCATTTTAGAAAAAATTAATGAGTTATATTTAATAAACCAATAATATAAGTGAAAGTTAATTCTAAAATTTACTCAATCTAAAAAAAGGCAGATAAAGAAGAAAAAAGAAAAAAATAATGGTAGAAATAGAAAACAAATAGCAAAAGGGTACATATAAATATAATTATATAGATAATAGCATTAAATGCAAATGTTCTAAACACTTAAGTAAAAAAGATTTCTAAATTAGATTTAAAAAAGCAAGACCCAGCAATATGCTCTCCACAAAAATATACCTAAAGTTGAAAACATAGGTAGATTTATAGCAAAAAGATGTATTATACTAACACTTTACAAAGGTGAGCTGGGGTGGCTATATAAATAAAAAAAGAAATAGTCTATTAATAAAGGAATAATGACATAAGAGAACCAGGCTATTGATAAAGAAGTCAATTTATTAAGAAGACATAATCTTAAATTTATAAGGAAATGATTAGAGAACATCTGTGTACAAGGAGCAGACCTGATAGAACTGAGAAGAGAAATAGAATATTTACAATGGCATCTGGATATTTCAAAACCCCTATCTCAATATTTGGTGAAACAAGTAGATCAAAATCTTGGTATGGTATGGGTATGGAAGACGTATAAACACTATTAATCATATTTTTGATAACTATAGAACATTTTATATAAGTACAAGACAAATATTCTTTTCTTATGCACATGAATAAACCATCTCAGGCATATAAATATCATGAACTATATTCTGGACCATAAAACAAATCTCATTTTTTATAAATATTAAAATTGTACAATACATGTCTTTGACACTCAACGAATGTAAAGAATACATAAATAACAGAAAAATAACTGGAATGTCTCCCAAATATTTGGAAAAAAAAACTTTTAAATAAGTCATGGGTCAAAGGAGAAATCATAAAGAATGTAAAAAGTAATTCTTGTTTAATGAAAATGAAGAAGCAAATATCAAACATTTTCATTAGAGATAAAATGGTACATTTAAAGTGATTTATAGTATCAGAGGGCTATTAGAAAAATGGAAAGATTTCATATCAATTATCATAACTTCTACCTAAGGAAGCTAAAAAATAGAAGATCAAAACCAATTCAAATTAACCTATACACACACACACACACACACACACACACACACACACACATGCAAAATCAATAAAAAGGGACACAGAAAATAATAGTGGGAAAAAAATGAGAATAAAAGCAAATATAAAGAGAAGTAAATTTATAACCTTCAAGATATAATTATCAGGAAACAAGGAAAGAAACATAAATTACCCATGTATAGATTGAAAGAGATGTCAACACTACAAATATATTATAGATATTAAAAGAATAATAAAGGAATATAATAAGCACATTTTCCCATAAATTTAATAATTTCAATTAAATAGACAAATTCTATCAACAGCACAAACAAAACTCATAGAAAAAGGAGAACTCTGAGTAATTTTATATCTTTTAAAGAAATTGAAGTAATACTTAAAAGCCAATGTAAATTCCAAGATCAGATGGCTTTACCAGTGAACTATAGTATTTATAACAAATATTTAAGCAATGATTCTACATTAGAAGAGGGTAAAAGAAAATCAATCCAAATCACTCTAATGAGCCAGCATTACTCTGATACCCCAAACTGACAAAGATATTAAAATAAAACAACTAATTAATATCCCACATGAACACAGATTTTAAATTAATAAAATGTTAACTAACCTAAAATATCTAAATTTAAATGCTACATTATATGCTGAAATATTGCTAAACTCACCTATTCTAGTAATTTTTTTCTTGTGTAAATTTCTTAGGATCATCTAAGAAATATCTAAATTTGATAATATGATATGACAGGAGAGTTTTATTTCCAGAACCCCAAACTGATTTAACTTCTGAAAATATTTCAATGTAACTCACTATATTAAAAATTGTAAAAGAAAAATTATGTGGTCTCAATAGTTGCAGATACACATATGACTAAATTCAATACATTTATGGCAATAATTTTCAGAAAACTATGAATACAAGGAAACATTTTCAATATGATAAAGCAGGGATCCCTAACCCCAGCCTGCAGATGGGTACTGACCCATGGCTTATTAGGAACAGGACTGGACAGCAGGAGGTGTATGGTGGGCGAGCCAGCAAAGCTTCATCTATATTTTCAGCCTCTCCCCAGCACTAGCATCACAGTCTCAGCTCCACCTCAGATCAATAGGCACTAGATTCTCATAGGAGCAACCCTCCCTGGTACCAAAAAAGTTGAGGACTGCTGTGATTAAAGGACATCTACAAAAACTTATAAGTAACATCAAAACTAAAGAAGACTCAATACATTTCTCTTAAGATAGGTATAAATCAAAGACGTCAACTCTCAAGATTTATTTTCAACTTTCTACTGGAGGTCTTGGCCAATACAATAAGGCAGATAAAAGAAATAAGACATATACATATTGGAAATCAATGACTAAAACCATATTTATTCACATACAATATAGTCATTTTTGTAGACAATCTTAAGAAATTTTCACAAGAAAAAATTATGAGAATAAGTGAAATCAGCAATATTTCAGAATATAAGGCAAAATTTAAAATCAATTTTATTTTATATAACTATAAAACTAAAATTTTAAAAATTATTATTGCAATAGCATCATGAATATGAAAAAGTTAGGGAATTTTAAATAAAATGCATGCAAAATTCACATACTAAAAACTTTAAACACTGATGAGAGAAAATAAAGAATGCATAAATAGGTGGGGAGGTAAAGAATGTTTAAGGATCAAAAAATTCAATATTGTTATCAATTCTTTCCAAATTGTTTTCATATTCAACACAATTCCAATCACATCTCCAGCACATTTTGTTTTTTTTTTTAGAAATTATTAAGCTGATTCTAAAATTTACATGCCAAAATTTTTGAAAAATGAGAATGTTGGAGAATTTACCCTATTTGATTTCAAGAATTATATGAAGCTAAATTAATCAATAGAGGAAAGTATTCACATAAGAATAGATTTACAGATAAAAAGTAAAATAAACTGTCCAAAAACAGACCAAAACATACATGGCCAATTGATTTGACCTGAGGTAGGTATCAAGGTAATTCAATGAGAAAATAATCTTTTTAACAAATGATGATGGTACAAACATTCACATGAAGTAGAGAGAATTTCAATACTTACTTCACTTCATACACAACAACTAACTTTAAATGTGAGCAAAAATATTATTAAATCTCTAGAAGAAAATATAGAAGAAAATCTTAATGATCTTGTCAGTTTTAATAATTTATTTAATAGGACAAAAAGACATTATTTACAAAATTTTTTGAATTGCCTTTCTCCATATTAAAAACATTTTCTAAAAATAATATTACAAAATGAAAAGATAAACTACAGACAACCATTTCTTTGCCAAACATATATACTCACTAAAGAATGAGTGCCTAGAATGCATAAAGAACCATTGCAATTCAGTAACATGAAGACAAGCAAGAATTTACAATCTGATCAAATTATTTAAAGATTTTACCAAAAAAGATAAATGGGTAATAAATAATGGAATTTGAGAGCATTAACCCTTAGGATAATGCAAATTATGACCATAATATGACACCTTTACGCAACCGCAATGTGCTTCAATTGAAAAAACTGACACGTCCTAGGGTTTGGAGGATGCAGTGCAGCTAAACTCTCACGCATTGCTTGTTGAGAATGCAAAATGGTGGAGCAACTTTTGAAGTTCATTTGGCAAGTTTTTTTTAAAATTAAATATACTATTTTATTCAGAAATTTCACTCCCAGACTCAAGATAAATGAAAAAATATATATATTCACACAATAATTTTAGGCTATTATTTATGGAAGATTTATTTAAATTTGCCCAAACTAGAATTAACCCAAATATCTATCGACTGGTGAATGCATAAACAAATTGTGGTATACTCATTTAATGGAGCCAGAAGTTCCCAACCTTTGTGACACCAGGGACCAGTGCGCCTATGAGAATCTAATGCCTGATGATCTGAGGCGGAGCTGAGAATGAGGATGTTTTTAGTCTTGGTTTCTAAGGACATATCTTTGCTCTTAATGATCTTTCCTAATTCTCCCATTACTGCCCTCTAAGTATCACTCTTCCATTGATTTCTTGGCTGCAGTCTCCAATTGCATTAATGACTAAACCAAGATGAGCAAAATTTTTAACAATTTTGATATCTTAATTGTCTATATTAAAGTTGTGTGTCTCTTCTGCAGTCAGATTTTTATCTTCTTTTTTATTTATTTTATTTTATTTTATTATATTTTTTATGCCTACAGCACCTGGTCTTCCCAGGTGGTCTCCCATCCAAGTACTAACCAGGCCCGACCCTGCTTAATTGGTTGACCTCACAGATTGCAAGGAACTCATTAGCTTACAATCCTTTATCTTTTTTAATTTTTAATTTTTTAATTTTTTATTTTTTAACACCTACAGCACCTGGTCTTCCTAGGTGGTCTCCCATCCAAGTACTAACCAAGCCCAACCCTATTTAGCTTTTGAGATCAGACAAGATCTGGCTTGTTCAGGGTAGCATGGCCATAGACCTATCTTCTTAATTTTAAATGCAGTCCTACTTTGGCACTTTCTTATATTACTTTTGTCAGAAGTCATTTTAAATCATTGCTACATTCTGTCAGTAAGATGGTATCATCGGCATATCTTGTTATTGATATTTCTTCCACCAATTTTCACTCCTCTTTCCTCTGAGTCTAGCCTACTTTTTCTGTATATGTTTTGTGTACAAATTAAACAGATAAGGAATTAAATGCACCTTTGTCTGACACCTTTGCCTATAAAAAAACTTTCTGTTTCTCTATATTCTGTCCTGACAGTGGCTTCCTGTTTTAATTAATATTTACAAATATTTATTTATTTGTCTTTAATGTGGAACTTTAATGTTGGAATAAGACTTTTCTTTGAGAGCATAAACTGCAGTTCCATGTGTGTTTATAGAAAAAACAACACTGTAATGGCCTTAACTATGATATTATGTTTGGGATATTTTAAGTTCAGGTAAAAACTTGAAAGTATTTGTGAAGAAACATGAGTGGAAACAATTTAGAATCTTTATATTTTCCCATGCTTTGACAAGTATCTTGCATATAATGAGACAAAAAATTTTAGTCATTTGTCTTTATTGAAACTTTACATTTTCCAAAAAAAGATAATTCTTTCTTTTAATACTTTATTACATAATTAAAAACTTAGATTAAAATAACAAATATGTCCAACATAAATATATTTGGGAACAAACACATTTACTATTTTTATAGAGACCACTCAACTTCTGAGAGTCGAAGTATGCCCAGACATTGCCCAGTAGTCTTGAGCTCTTATGCTGTTTCTACTTCTGGTCGTGAAGGGATAACTATTAATGGACTTGCCCTCCTGCCATAACAAGTAGAAAGCTGGACAAACTATGTAAAACAGCTAATGCCATTTGTGACAAAATGGGTGAATAGTGAGATTATCATGTAAGCAAAATAAGTTAGATGGAAAAGAATGAGAACCATATGATTTCACTCATGTGTGGGGTATAAAACAGAAAGCAACAAATTAAATGAAACAAACTCATAGACACAGATAACAGTATGGTGGGTATAGGAGGGAAGGGGGTAAAGACGGTCAATTATATAGTGACGGAAGGAGATTAGATTTGGGGTGGTAAGCAAACATGCACTAAACTCATAATGTACTATAGAATCATACCCTTGAAACTTATATAATGTTATTAATTTATGCCATCCCAATAAATATATATGTAAAAAAAAAAAAATTTGGACAACAGGCTGTACAAGACTCTGACCCTCAGAGAAAGAAAGCAAGAGAGAGAGAAACCCTATGATCTTGTTTTTTTGTCTGCAAAGAGGAGTTCACAGGAAGGGCGTGTCCATCTCACTGAGATGAGGAGACAGAGATTAAAGTTTGGTAAGGCCAATGTGGCTGGAATTGTTGGATCACAGTGTGAGAGATGAAAGAGCTATGTGAAAAATTGCTCCATAAATTGGCATATATGTATTTGCTTAAGTCGTTTGACCTAATGATAAACCACACATTTGTAGGAAAGGATATCATACGTTTTTTCAAAGAACAACTACAGAGGAAAGAAAACTACTGAGGAGCTGAGAGGTGAAAAATCCTGAGTTTACACATTTGAGTTCTGACCTGTCAGAGGAGAGTTCTCACTGAATCTGTGAGGCCTGAGTGCAGAGCCTTTCAACTAGGGGCAATTTTGCCTCTTAGGGACTGTCTAGAGACAATTTTGATCGTCACAATTTAGGGGGATACTACTGGCATCTAGTGGGTAGAGGACAGAGATGTTGCTGAATATTTTATAAGGCACAGCCCAACCTTCTACCATGAAGGATAAATTATAGAGAGAAAATGTATAACTAAATAAACCACCTTAAATATAGTCACTAATTTAAAAATAAATATTTGAAACTTAACAGTCATTGAACACTGGATTTTTTCTATTGCTAGTTATATGTTTAGTGAAAATTTTGGGGATATCTGTGTGTGTGTGTGTGTGTGTGTGTGTGTGTGTGTGTGTGTGTATTTGCAACAGTCTTGTTAGTATAGCTTTAAATTTCCCATGACTTGATATTATCTTCGGTAATCTAACATTATCAGATCTCATTTCATGTGCTTGGAAATTATCAGCCAGAGTGCTATGTTTAAAGCAGAGAATGTTTGTCAGAGACAGATAGTATAGGAGGCCAATGTATCACTGTCAGTAATACTGAATGTCTACACAAACCACAAAATTAAATACCTTAGAATAACATTACAAAGTGCTATGTTTGCATAGGCATCAATTTAACTTAGAAAAAAGAGTCCCAGAGGGGATTAATTTGCATAGCATTTACATTGCCACTCTCGTCAATTAGTGCAAACAGAAGCCAGCTCAGTAGATGCACATGAGGCTAGACTAAAGGAAATATGTCAGTTTATTTTAGCTTTCCTAACAAAAGGTACATATGCAGTATTGGAGAGAAACAAGTAGAAAGGTCAAACATAAACTGAATATTTCAGTGCCTTAAATATTTCAGGACATTAAAATATATATGTATAAATTAAAAAATAATCATAAGGTTGTATAAAATTTGGGGTTCGCTTTGGAAATCTGTTTTTTAAAAAATATTTGGAACAGAAATGAAAGATTTGTCATTTGAGAATGAATTCTATAGCTCTTAAAACAGTTGAAGCATTTTACCTTCCCAATAGAAACAATACAGAGCTTGCAAAGTCCAGAAGCAGTATGGATAT
>NW_006441955.1:20785714-20830973 GCF_000325575.1 Pteropus alecto
TACAACATCATAAACTACCAACTCGGCCTTGGTATTATCATTTTATACATTCTCAGTGTGCTTGTTTTTCCTATTAAGGCTTTGAAAATTTGTATATATATTGAAATTCAATATGACGCTTATGAGCCCAGAGCATCTTTATGTGATTGTTACCCAAGGTTAGAATGCAATGATACACAGGCGTGATTATTTTCTCATTTAGTATCAATAATGTCAAACCAAGAATTTTTCTTCTTACTCTCTCTGCCTGTATGTGATCCCTTTTTATTTATCCACCTTAACTTTCTATGGATGGCTGCAAGCATAAGGGCCAAGTTTGCAGTGCCGGCCAAATTCTTCTCTTTGTCTTGACTTGGGAATGAACTGAGCTGACCGCTATCTGATAATGAAATTAGAACCGGGTGGCATCACCAACTCTTGTGCTAGAATGTCAGGTGCTCAAAGGCAAAAGCTATAACTTATATCTTTATGTAACTACAAGGTAGCACACTGCTTAGAACACAGAAAATGCTTAATGCTTATAATAACAATAAGTTAATACACGAGTGGCTGAATAAATCTAGTGTATTTTATTTATTTTGTAAATAAGAAAAATAAATCCAAGGTATTTAAATAACTTCCCCAAACTTGTAGCTGTGATAAAAAAAATATATAATAAAAGCCAAATTCTTTAATATACTTTTTTCCTTTTGAAATTTACTTTTAAAAATGTGTGATGTATTAGATATACCAATGAATGTATATAATATCATTTCATGAATTAAAAATTTTTAAACTTATAAAATGTCTAAGATTTTGAAATAGAAAAGGAGATAACTATTTTTAAATCCTTTCCCCAAAAGTTACTCTTCAGAGTTTGTTTATCATTTGCTTGTTTTTCTCTGCACATTTTCACAAAATATACATATTTCTAAATAATATTTTAAAATTTAACCTGATTTGAAATACATTCAAATGGAATGATGCTTAATATTAAATTTTGAGATACATTTATATTGACTCATGGTGTTTATTCATTTGCATTGCTCAATACTATTCCATTGTTTAAATATGTCGTATTTTACTTATCTATTCCATTGATAGATATTTTGTTTATTTCCACTTTGAACTATTACAAGCAATAATGCTGCAAATATGTATGTACAGATTTCTGGGCACATGGTGCAAGGATTTCTCAAGATATTTCGTTAGAATTGCTAGGTCATAAAGTACACGTATATTACACTTAAACTTTTTTCTACATTAAGTGCATAAATTTACATACCTCTGCACAGTATATGAGAGTCCTCAATGCTTTACATCCTTGCAAACATTTAGTATTAACAGACTCTTTTTCTAGATGAAGGGTTATGATCATACTGCTATTTGTATTTCTCTATTGTCGAGTTTAAACAGTATTTTCTTTATTTATTGGATATTAATATTTTTTCTTCTGTGAAATGCCTGTTAAGTATTTTGCCAAGTTTTCTAGAGATAAATGATAGCTTGTCAAACTCAGGATTCTGGAAGTAAATTCCTGCATTCGAATTCTTTCTTTGCTACTATCTGTGGGACTGAGGCACATTTAAAAAATCTCCCTGACTAATGTAACATCTCTGAAACAAAAATAACAATAATACCTAACTTTTAACTATTTTGAGGATTAAATAAATTAATATACATAATTCACTTAGAAAAGCATTTGCACATAGTTATGTTCTGTGTTAACTATTATTTCATATAATTCTGCTTATATTTTTGTTAATATATTTTGAAGCTAATTTATTTGAAGCATACAGATTTTTCAACTTTTTTATTTCCAGAGTTTTCAATTTGTTCTTTTTCAAATCTAGCTGGTCGGGTTTGATAGTCTCTCATTTCTTATTATGTTAATACTTTCTTAAATTTCTTTAAAAATAGAATTAAAATTTTTGCTTCTTTTAAATTTATTTTATTTTGGGCCTAATTATACATTTTGGGGGTATTTTTCCAATTGTGGCTAGTTTTATCATATTTTTAGTGATTTTCTATAGTGAACTCACTTTCCTTAGAACTTTGTGGAAAATATTTGAGACCTAAGTATGAAATTAAATGATTTTTTCCCAGAGATAATTTGCTTGAGTTTCTCCCAGGTGCTTAATTATTTCCATGTTTTCAAGTATGAGGTTTGGGAATTTGGAGAAGGGGACATACAAAAAACTAGGGTGACTGGTGATCTGTTTTAGAGTTTAGAAACAATGGCGAGACTAAGTTGAATTCCCAAATTCTTACTCTCCTATGACTTTCTTATTATTTCATATCCTTCACTGAAGTTTCCCCTTGCAGATATCAGATGTGAGGTTGAGGATGATGAAGCTAGGAAGTGAGATCGGTGACTTCCATCTACTATGTCCTCTGGCCAGCTTCTGGACTAGCAATTATTGCTCCCAGTTTCTTACTTTCTTATTATTATGAAGTTTAGTTGTTGTTGTTGTTTTGTTGTTTCTGCCTTCCAAGAAACTCTTTAAATTTCCACTTGTAAGCCATGTCTTAACTATATATCTTTACATTTACTTTCAGCATTATTAAGCATACTGTATCTGGAGGAGATTCTCTAAACATTTAATCCTCTGTACAAGCATACTCTCTTTTTCCTCACAAGATAATTTTATATTTTTAAAATTATGTAGCTGATGAATATCAATACTTACTTAGTAAGTTTTTCCATACAGTTTTATTACAACTGTAGAACATATGATTGGCATCTGAATTGAATACAAGACAACAGAACCCATCAAAAACAAGCTATAATTTAAGCTACCTAATATATCAAGAAGCAAGGATTGGAGAGAAATGCATTTGAAAAAAATGCATTTACTGTGAAACTTACTAAGCACAAATGATTCTACATAAATTTGTTTCTCCTGAGAAATAATCAATTAGAAAAATTAAGTCAACACAGGTGAAAATATTAAGCTTGAAATGTCTGATTTTCCTTGAAATTACAAGTGGATAGCCCTTTGTATTCAAAACAAAAAATAAAAATTTCTAATACATGCAAGTATGGATATTTAAGCCACATTTATGATAAATATAAATTTAATAACTAAATTTTATGTAAGAATTATGTGAGTATAGATATTTCTGATGTTCAATTTCCCTTTATATATCCAATTAACCTTTATTTACTGAGAAACCATGGCATTCTAATTTGATTGGCAGTACTAGAGCTGGCGCCAGTAAGGGGAGTTCAGAAACTCTGCTGGAAAATCATGGTTTATTAATACATCATTAAGCACTTTAAATGGATTCCAATGGTGTATGTCTAAGGAAGGAAATAATTCAACATTTGTTAGTTACTGACAGAGCACAGAATTGAAATTTACATTATAAATCTTACATTAAAAATCCTAATGTGCTGGCAATCAAATTATACATCACACAATGATAATGTATGTCATCTGCCTTTTTACCAGGGAAAACTATAAATGTTAATGATTATATACTTTTATTCAGACAAAAGCATATTATCATACAGTAATATGATCTAGAGACTGTTAAGTGCAAATAAAATAAAAACTAAATTTATTTGTAATGTACTTGTGATAGGTATTTTCCCCTTTTATGATTTAAAACTAAATGATACCATGTATAGTTAAAGTATACAATCTGAGTTGTACTTTGCTTTCAATGATCACACAATCAATAAGGATATCTGAGATTTTAAATCGCCATTGTATTTTTCTCTTGCTAACATTCTAAATCATTTCCAGGAAAAAAAAAAAAAACCCTCTCAAACTCCCTCCATTTGGCAACCATCAAAAAGTTCTCTGTATCTATGAGCTTGTTTCAGTTTTGTTTGTGTATTTTATTCTTTAGGTTCCACTTGTAAGTGAAATCATGTGGCATTTGTCTTTCTCTGTCTGACTTACTCCACTCAACACAATACCCTCTAAGAGCACCCATGTTGTTGCAGATGGTAAGATTTCATTCGTTTTTATGACTGGGGGAAAATTCCATCATATATATGTGACACTTCTTTTTTATCCATTCATCTCTTGATGGACACCCAGGTTACCTCTGTCTTGGCTATTGTAAATAATGCTGCAATGAACATGTGAATCCACGTGTCTCTTTGAAGTAGTGTTTTAGGTTTGTTCAGATAAATATCCAGAAGTGGGATTACTGGGTCCTTCTTTGTCTCTTGTTATAGTTTTTGTTTTAAAGTCTATTTTGTCTAATATAGGTATTACTACCCTAGTTTTCTTTTTTCTTTCATTTTAATTAAATACCTTTTCCATTCTTCTACTTTTAGTCTGTGTATCATTCAATCGAAAGCAAGTCTCTTGTAGGCAGCATATTTAGGGGTCTTGTTTTCTTATCCCTTCAGCCACCCCATCTTTTGATTGGAGCATTTAATCCATTTACATTATAAGTAAATTGTTGATAGATATGTAGTTATTGCCATTTTATTATTCATATTTTTTTATCTTTTTTTTTCTTCTTCTTAAAGAAGTGTCCCTAACATTTCTTGTAATACTGCTTTGGTGTTGATGAACTCCTTTAGCTTATTCTTGTCTGAAAAGTTCTTTATCTGTCTTTTGATTCTGAATAATAGCTTTGCTAGGTAGAATAATTTTAGTTTTAGATCCTTTTCATCACTATGAATATTTTGAGCCAATTCCTTTTGACCTGTGAAGTTTCTGTTGAAAAATCAACTGACAGTCTTATGGATAGCTTTGTAGATAACCAATTGCCTTTCACTTGCTACTTTTAAGATTCTCTCTTTATCTTTAACCATTGGCATTTTAATGATGATGTGTCTTGGTCTGGGCTTCTCTGGGTTATCCTTGTTTAGGACTCTCTACACTTCCCAGGCTTGCATATTTATTTCCTTTGCCAGGTAAGGAAAGTTTTCCTACTTCTTCAGATAGGTTTTCAAGTCCTTGCTCTCCTTCTTCTTCTTCTGGTACCTCTATGATGCAAGTATTGGTACACTTGATTTTGGTCCAGAGGCCCCTTAAACTATGATGATATTTTGGATTGTTTTTTCTTGTCGCTGTTCTGACTGGATGTTTTCTGCTACCTTATTTCTAAGTCACTGATTTGATCCTCTGCTTTATCTAATCTGTTGATGTATTCTTCGTTTTAGTTATTATATTCTTCATTTCTGACTGGTTCTTTTTAATGTCTCCTATTTTCATTTTTATGTTTTTTATTTCTTTGTTAAGATTCTCACTAAGTTCATCTACTTTTCACCCAAGTTTATCGAGCATCTTTATAACCAGTGTTTTGAATTCTGAATCTTATAGATCACTTGTCTCCATTTTTTAGCTCTTTTTCTGGAGTTTTGTTCTGTTCTTTCATGTGGGACATGGATTTTTATCTCCCCATTTTTGCTGCCTCCCTCTGCTTGTTTCTATGTATTAGGTAGGGCTGCTATGTCTCCCAGTCTCAGTAAAGTGGCTTTATGTAGTAGATATCCTCTGAGGTGCAGTGGCACAGTCTTCCCTGGTCAACTGAGCTGGGTGTTCCAGGTGTGTTCCTCATATGGGTTGTATGTGCCTTCCCGTTGTAGTAGAGTCTTGATTGCTGTTTGCATATCAGTGGAAGGGACTGACACTTGGGCTAATTGATTGTGAGGACTGGCTGGTGAGGGGTTTACCCTGCAGAGCTGAATTTGCTTTTGCAGGGCTCTGATACCTGCCCAGTCTGCCCTTTGGGTGGGTCATCCATGGATATAGCCCCCGATGGTGCTCCAACTTTCTCTACACCCAGCTAGTGAGTGTGCTGGCCCCGGGGCCTCCTGAGAGGGGCCCCGTCGCAGACCAAGTTCAGCCACAGTCAGGTCCCTGCCCAGAGCCACCTGCCAAGAGTCACCAAGCAATCTGCAGATGGTTGCCACTCAGATTGGGCTTGGAGGTGCCTCAAGAGGCCAAGCCACAAACTGAAGCAGGCTGCTGCTAGTGCTGGGCTTGCGCTGTTCACCAGGAGATAAGAGGCACGCAGAAGACAGATGATGCTTGTTTGAGTTTTGTGAATCTTTGAGAGATTTTAGAAAAGCCCATGGCATGAGCCAAGACAGGCCATTTATATGGAAAAAACTTGAGAAATACTTGGGTGAGACCACAAGTTGAGAGGGACAGGGTCTCAGGGATTTGCCAGGGCAGGGAGACCAGTGTTAGTTAGGTTGATGGAGACTAAGATATGGTGGCCGCTTGTATCTGCATGCTGGGAGGGGGGTACTTAAAAAAAACCAAGCAAACAATCAAAAAAAAAAAAAAAAAAAAAAAAAAAAAAAACCAATGGATTCTACCTGCACTTCTGTCTGGGAGAAAGTTGGCCCTCCAGCCCTTGCTCTGAAGCCAGACAATTTAATTCCTCGCTATATGTTCCTGCCACATTTCAAGCTGCTGCCCCAGTGCTGGAACTCAGAGAGAGTGTGTCCAACAGCGAGTAAGTTTGCACATGGGCCCGATGAATGTCTATGGCTCTGGCCATCCTCCATCTCACTTAGCCATAATCTCTGCTTGTTTTCACAGCCAGAAGTTGTAGAGACTCTCTTTCCTGACACTGGTACTTTGAGCTGGGATCCCTCCCTCCTCCAAGGAAACCTTCACAGTCGAGATATTCCTCCCAATTCTCAACCACCACATGTGGGTGTGGACTCAACCTTTTCTGCCTCTTCACCCTTCTTACCAGTCTTGAGGTGGCCTGTCTGTGTATTCGCAGTTGTAGAACTTCTGTTTAGCTAGATTTCAGGTGACTACCAATGATGGCTGTTTTGTAATTTAGTTGTAGTTTTGATATGGCTGTGAGAGGATGCAAGCACAATGTTTACCTACTCCATTGTCTTGACTAAATGTTTGGTCTAAGAAAACCAATAATTCTTGAATTTAGAAAACATTCACACCTTTATTTTAATTTCTAATATCAATCTAAAACATGGCTACATTTGTTATTTTTTTCTCTTGTTCATGTTTGAATCTTTAGATAATTTAAGAAAAATTATTCATACATGTTTCTAATTAATTTATACTTATATATAAAACAGAAAAATGTTTTCTTTAAGATATTTGATTTTTCCAAGCCTTAGAGACTATTAAAATATTTTTAACCAAACTTGGATACTTGAACATGAATGAACATATTTTGCATACAGAATCTCTACAGTATTAGAGATCTTAAATAATAAATTTGTACAATACTGCTTTAAATACTCTTCTTTTGGTGTAAACCAAATTCTCAACTTTTGTTTTATTTTTGTACGTAGATATTTTGGACATATTTAACTGATGTGCCTAGCAAAGGAAGCATAATAATTAAGGTAATTTGATCGAGTTGACAAAGCCACTTGATTGAAATCAATATGTCTCAGATTTTATACCTTGATATTTAGGGAGATTGATCTCTGAGAAATTTCAAAGAAGTAATTGGCAGCAGGAAATTGAGATTGTGTATAAGAAAGTAGTGCAATTTTTTCCTCAAGTTTATATCAACACAATTCCCTTCTTTCTCTAGGCACAACATAAACTCTGATATGTGCTAACATGTGACACATTGTCACCTTTCATGGCTATATTCTATTTTCTCTCACTCAAGTGAGAACTTAATCACTAAGGAGATAACCATTTTTGAGGGAAATTTTAATATTTCAATACATAGCTTGTACAAGGAGTGAGGTATCTAAGGATGGGAGGCATAGAAGACACTTTGCTTTTTTATTTTTAATTTTTTGTAGGCAGAGATAATAATGTGGTGCCTTAGCAATTAACACAGATGAGAGTAGAGACATGGAACACATTTTGACATTCTGTGCAATATTTCAAAGAATAGTTCTTAGTGTAGACATAGCATGAAAAGCTATGTTCTAAAATGGAATTTTCTGTCTCTTCTTTTTGTTTGCATTTTATATAATGAGACCCAAGTTTGAATTATAAAATTAGTCAATTTTGTAAAATTTTCAAATGCCACATTATACCTATAGTCAAGTTTGGGAGCATAAGTTTGAGATTTGTGGGCTTATAGTCATGCTTCAATATGTAACTTCTTTTAAAAGTAATCCCATTTATTTACTTTTTATCCATGAAAATAAAGAAGTAATTACATGATTATATGGCATGATTAATATATTGCTTAAAATACGCAAATCTTCTTTATGTCTTTGTCATTTAAGATTGATATACAAATTATGCCAATTTCTACATTAAGAATAGACTTCTTGGTATAGCCTACCAAATGGACTTATAAGTGTTCATCCAGAATACCTACATTTGTTTCATTTACATTACATAATCTCTGCTCTGAAACATTTTCTCTACTGAAAATAAATATGTGCACTAAATTTCATATTATCAGATATCTTTAAAGTAAGTATATAAACTACAATTAGAAAATATAAATAAATTTGAATGATTTAACAAATAAAAACATTAGAAACAATAAAAAAGAAATCAGGATTATTAAATTAATTTTTTACATAATTTTGGAACTACACCGCCTACCATAAAAGTTTGTAATTTTCTTTCCACAAAATATATACAGTAGTAACAGTCAATAAATGCTAGATTTTAGTGGACTTTGGTGATATGTAAGGAAAATAATAACAAAGTCTGTTTTTGAAACTGTAGAGAATTATACATCCATGTAAACCTTTTGCCATGATTACAATTTAAGAAAAAATATATACATTTTGCTAGAAGGAAATGTATAAAAGAAAAATAACTATCACTGAATTCATAGTTTAGATAGGGATAAGATAGGAAGTTAGAAAGAAAAATGATCAAGAACAATGCAGCCAAGAGCAAAAAGCAAACTGTGTTTTTAAAATGAATGTAAGAGAAAGTGAAACCAAAGGTAGATAGAGATTATATTGAAAATAGAGTGTGATAAGGAAAACAAAATCATATACTCACAGTCAATTTTACACTCCATACTTCTGTTAGAAGTTACAGGCAGGGGATCAGAAAATATGATGGAAATAGAAAAACTGACATAATGTTATAAAAATTTTTATACACTTTAATTTTATATGAGCACTAGTAACTGGAGGTCTATTTTAGATATTCTGTCTTTGGATTTTTTTTTTTAACATCAATAATCAGCAATAAACCTCAACACTCTCTCTTCTTTTTTTTCTTTAATTTGAAATGCTATATTTTTGAGTTGGCAAAAGGCAGAATTGAACCTGCTATCTCATGCATTTTCAATCTCAAAATATTAACTTATCATCCTGGCTGTCCCTTTTGTCTTTTTTCCCTGTGTGTTTGGAACGGTATTAAGGGACAATAAGGGGTGGGGGCGGTGGGAGCATTAAGTAAATTATAGAAGAAGCAAATCACTTCGTTTTACAATGTTTTTTGAGTCTCCATAATTTTACCGGTTCTATGTATCGAAGTATAGATGTTCAGTTATAGACTATTTGTGTTAAAAATCAATCCTATTTTGCTTTCTGGTAAAGCCATTAGGTGACCACCTTGTGAAAACAGAACAACAAAGTTGATACAGTAAACAATATGTATTCATGCATTTACTGTGTTTTAGTAACTTGGTGATTAACATATCATGGATAAATACAAGAGATGAATAAAATTGTTATTTAACAATTAAAAATAAAAAGGGAATGTTAACAATAGAATAGTACTAAAATTTCCTAAACAAAAACAATGATAACAGAAAACCTAAGCAGTTAAAGTTAATCTATTGTTTATAAGAAAGAAAGAGGAAAGAAAGAAAGAAAGAGAGAGAGAGAGAGAGAGAGAGAGAGAGAGAGAGAGAGAGAGGAGAGAGAGAGGAAGGAAGGAAGGAAGGAAAGAAAAGAAGGAAAGGAAAGGAAAAGAAACAATGTTATCAAGGCTAAGAAGTAGTGATTAATGTAACTGAAGTAGCACAGCTAGAATGAGGTAGGTAAGAGCCCTAATAAAAATCAAGAAGGTGGTTTAACAAGACTAGACTTTGCCAGACAGTAGGAGACAACGTACAGTGCCATCTAAAGAAAGATATATGTTCCAGAGCCAAACAAATCATTTGGATTATAGCAATAAATAAATAGATAGATAGATAGATAGATAGATAGATAGATAGATAGATAGATGATAGATAGATAAATAGATAAATAATAAGAAACTGCTATGTATCAGACATGATGAAAAAGGAGATTTAAAAATAAGTATACTATGAGAAAAGCCTGTAAAAAGAGCTAAGGCATTAATCATGGAAAATTATAATTATACCAATGCCAACAAGGCTGACAATAGGAGGATGACTATGGAAGGTGGCATACTTGGAGAAAACAATGTATATTTTATAGATAATATTTATAAAAAAACATATTTGTGTGTACAGTGGAGTTAGAATTTTAAAACAGCCTGATAAATGTGGTTGTTATAAATAGAATCAACAGGAAAATGAAAAAGAAAAAGATGATAGCGCAGAGTGATTAAATACCAAGACAGTTTATGAAGTAGTTCAACATAAGAGACTTCACCATTCAATAGATTTGGAGAGCACCTACTGTGGCTAAAGCACAGAATGTTAGAGACTATTGTGTTTACCCGTGTTTAGTGAGTATGCCAACTCTTTAATTTACAGTAGTCTGTATCTAGTTGGATTGAAAATAACATTCTTTCTTAGTTGAGTCTTCTGATTCAAGTAACAGTACTCCACAAAGCTTAATTATACTATATATATATATATAAAATCTGTTTGATATGGGAATATGAAGGCAAAAAGCAACAAAGCCACACAAGAAAATAAATCCTTCATCTGAAATGCCAAAACAAACAAAACCGAAACAAAAACAAAAACAAAAACAAAACAGAAAAAAAACAAAACAATTATAAGTACAGGCTACAACCACATGACCAGACAGAAATGAAGCCTATTGAGGAAGGACAATTGGTCATTTCCTCATACATGTTTGGCATTCATCTCAAATGCTGCAGGCATACACAGACTTCACAGAGCTACTCAAATTGTCCTTTATCCTACAACAGGACCATACATATTTTTTAAATGGCACTTTCCACACTTCTATTGTGTTTACCTATCCATATATAGAGATTTTTTCTTTAGATAAGAGCTCTTTGAGAATAGAGATTATGACTTTTTTAACTTTTTGGTGAGTTCAACTTAGAATGGCAGGATCTAGAGCATGAAATAGTTAACCTATGGCAGAAAACCAGCTTCAAGAATTGGACCTTTGTTTTTATAGGCCACGTGAATGGACTATCTTTTATTCATGCTGGTCCTTCAACACCTAATGCAATTTCTATTGTAAACTAGGTACCTTTTGATTATCCATACTGAGCTTTAGAAAAAAAGAGTAAATGAATTAGGAATAATTTTAATTAGTTTTGAATCATTCATGTTTTAAACAGTACTGCATTTGATAGAAACATACACTTTGAGAAAAAAAAAATAGAAATTGGTAACCTGTAGGGTGGTGAACTTATTACTACATCGTAATTGTAAATTTTCACAAACATTTATGCTGGAAACATGGCTGAGGCTGATATAATTTTTCATTGTAAAATCATAGCTTTATACTATGGTTTCATGCATCTGACAAACTAAACAGAAGTTCTAATGGATGGTCCAACCATCTTAATTGCCTGTCTCACATGTGCATATTATAACTTCCCAACTGAGAAAAAATGAAACCGGTTTTCAAAGCACTGAATTAGACATGTATAAGTCATAGTTGAGACATCAATGGTTGAAGACTTTGGATAATGTATTTCACAGGACAAAAAAAAATGATGTTTTCACTCAAGATTCATACTAAAATAAATAATAATTAGAGAATAAACATATACATATGCACATGTGTAGCCACAGTTTTGAAAAATAGATCTTATTAAACAAATATCTTTGATAGGTTTGCAGGAAAGTATACAAAAGTAGGTTTTTTGAGAAGCAATCAAGATAAGAATATAGTATTTAAGATAATTAGCAGATCAGTTTTCAAATAAATTCAAATTTTCCAGCAAATGTCTCTTCTTGTTCTTCAGGTGACATTTACAAGAAAAACAGAAAATCAGTCTGTGAGCCATTTTCATTCAGTGGTGTGAGAGCTCTGATTTATAAAGAAAGTATAATAAACGTACTTTTTGATTCCATTAATGTAGCATTTACATATTTATGCTAATATTTGTTCATAATTACATGAAAGATATGCAAAACTGACAGTGTTTTTTAAACTATTCTTTATTTATATATAATAAATATGTATTATTAATAGTGTATTATCCATATACTAATATAAATAAATTAATATACAATATGAATATATGGCATAGATATATATAAATATATATCTCATTTTATTTTTTTCTGCAGCTGGAAAAGCCTTAATAATGTGACTTCCTGGAATTTGGAGAACCCAGATATTGTACTCCACAGTGTTCCTCTGATTCTCCAACTTCGATAAGAATTTATTTATTTATTAAATTTATTAGGGGATAGGTAAGGATTTAAAGTGTCATCTCTATCTTTCCATTTTCTTTCTATCATTTCTCCCAACTGTTCTGCTTCAGATTGGAGAAGCTCTTAAACCTGGATCTGAAGGCAGACCCAAATTTCACATACAAATCTGATCTGCACCAAGCAAAATGACAACAAAAACAATAACAAGAAAAAAAAATATTAAGCTTGGCTTCTTTTCTCCCATTACTACATATCAGATTATCTAACACACTTCACGAATGAGAAACTGGGAGAAACCTCTTCATAAGCAGTTTTAGGAAGTCAGTGAGATGTGATTATAGGGAAAAAGAAAGGCCTTACTGTCATAATGTCCACATGAAATCCTGCCTTTACATTTCCTTTTTAAAAAGTAAACAAAAGAGTAGAAACACATTAATCCAGTTATAGATCCTTTACAATCTTGAATGATATAGTTCAATAATATTCATAATTCCTCAGCTTTTTTTTCTTTTCTTTTCTTTTTTTTTTTTTTTTAACCGAAGGGCATTGTAGTTTCCATTTTAAGCAATAGGCAATTATGTAACATGAGATACTTAACTTTCTGGCCTTGGATTTTAATTTTAAAAGTACATTTTAAAATACTACCAAGAAAATTTACTCACTAATTTTTTCCCTTTAGCAGAAATATCAAGCATACCATGATCTTATGATACTAATAACACCCACATTGATTGTATGAATTGAGAGAAAATCCCCATTAGATCTCATGGAAGAGCATCACAGTGCAAATCCCTCAGACAGGAATGTATATGAGTGTTTGAGGAAGAGGAGGAGAATAATGTGACAGCACAGGAAGGGGTAAAGGACAGAAAGTGAGGTCAGAGAGGTAGTCTTGGGCAATGTTGACAAGGCCTGGTAGGCCTTGGTAAGGATTTGGAATTTTAAGGGTAATTAGAAGTCATGAGAAGGATGAGAATGGGACAATGTCATGATCAGATTAATTGAAGATTTATTTCAGGCAAATGCCTTCAAACACATTCCTTCAAAGAAGGAGATATAAATATCAAGTATTTAAGTACATTTTCTAATATTTTTTATTCATTTTACATTTTAACATTATGTAAAGTATGGAGAAAATAGCTTGGAATATGATATTCATAGGCAAAAGTAATTAAGTTAGACATCCTTTAGAATGTGTTACTGCTGACCTTTTAAAATCTTTGGCATCCTATTGCTATCTTGTCCTGGGGTGACATTGTGACCTTATTATATTTACATTAAGATAATTAAAATTAGTTTTATTTTGATATGTTCATGCCTATAAAAATATTGTTACCTTTTATAGAAATAATAACACTGCTATATGTTCTCCAAGAAGGGAGACTCATAGAAGTCAAAGGAATTGCTCTGGGTCTTACAGCTAGCTTGTGGAAAAACCATACGTGAGCTCTCATTTTCTTACCCCAGTAGCCATTAGTCTTGTCATTGTTGCCTCTTGAAATACTATATTGTAAGTTCCTGCACTGTCCTGCCTGTGGCAGACATGGGCACAGGAGACCCAGTCAGTGGTTCTCCATTTGTCTCTTGTAACCAGAAGTAAGTTGAATAGTTTGTGGATGTAGGTATTTTTTATATAATTACTTTTATCTTGTTTCTTAAATGGAAATATATTTTTTGTTTTGTTTTTAGGTTTGTCTAAAATTAACATTACATAGTAATGACCAATTATAATTGGTATTTACTAAAATAGCAAGTTATAAACATACAAATTTAGATTTTGTTTGAATCATTGATTTTGCCAAAATGGAATTAATACATATCATTTTATTTACAATAGCTATAGCATTGTCTTGCTTTCTTCAGTCTTAGCATGCATCCAGCTTTTTTTTATTATTATTATTCTCTGAGATCCTCGTACATTTACATAAAAGTTTATGAACTCCTACTGCTTTTGTATGGTACTAAGTTTATATCAGGGCTATATTTTCACTGAAAAAAATTAGTTTCTATTCTTTCCTTTCTGCTCTTTTTTCTTACTCTCTTGTTCTTTGGTAATTTTCTCTCTTTCATTTTTACATCTGTAATGTGAATTACACTGCCATGTGTGTTTTGCTATTGTTTCTAACTATTGTATGTGCTCAGTCTCCATGATATTTCTTTTACTGTTCTTTCTTTAAGCCCTCTGTGTTTCCTTCTATATGTTGTCCTTTGTCCTTCCTGAACCGAATGTTTAGTAGATCTTGCAAATTATTTTGGGATATCGCTTTAACCTTCTGTATCTTCAGATATTCTTTTTTTCATAACTATATATATTTTTTATTTTTATTCTGCTTCTTCACTGGGAAAGATGACTTATCTTTCTTAGAAAATCCTGTGGCACTAGGAAGATAGCAAAGTGATGCTAAGACCATAAGCTATTGCCCTGCTCTTCTACAGCATGAAGCCTAACTTTGTGATAGTTAGGCTAAGCAATAAAGTAGATCATGTGAGCTATTTGGACAGCTTAAGTATTTCTCATAGGTACCTTTCAAAATTAAAAGAAAGCAAACAAGGTAAATAATTTTCATAAAATATGTTTTATTCATAATGTTTTTGGCCCTTGAAAATTAATTTAGACAACTTTAACTTTAAGGATAATACTGACAAAATTATCAAAAATAATCATTTTTTTCTCAGTTTGCTAAGTTTTCTTTTCAAGTGGAATGGATAAGCCTGATTCTCTGAGGTTCATTTCATTTCAGGTGTTATCGAGTTATGTGTGTTAATTATTTTTTATTTACATAACACAAAAAACTTTCATTTTAAACTCAAAGCAGAGTAAAAGTCAAGTGCAAGATAACTGAGGCTAGACAATAATAATTATGTTGAATGCTACATAGAAATTCTATAACATATTTTAGTCTCTTCAACTACCTCCTTGATTAGGTACATAAATTGTTGATCCTCAAATTATAGAATAAACATTCTTTTGCATGATAATCACAGAGGTATACATGAGGAAGTTTGCTACTGGTTCTTAACTCTCACCATGGGATTCTATGACCTACCATGGGGTAGAGAAGGAAAGCCCATGTATGTTTTTGTGAAAACCCTGAAGGCTAGGCCCTTTTCTAAAGCTTATGAATTATGTCACTATGAGAAAAATAAAGCATTTAGCCTCTTTAACATCAATTTATCATCTATAGCATAAAGATAATAATTCTTAACTCCTATGAGTATTGCAAGAAGGGATAAAAAAATGTTGATTAAATTGCTAAAATTCTCATCAACCTGGATACTTTTCCTTTTTATTTAATTTCTTCTTTCTTACTCTTTCTTCTCTCCTTTATTCATCATTCCCTTTATCTTCTCTCCTTATTGTTCTTCATTTCTTTCAGTTTTTTAGGAGTGAGTAGATTACTTATTTAAATAAACAGCTTCTTAGCCACTAAGGTCACTAAACATTATGTTAAAATGGAGTTATTGTAGCATCTTAAATATTATGCCTGAGTTCTTTGTGCCTTCAAGAAATGTTTATGTCAAATAACTATTCATCTGCCTTCAAACTTCTTATGATATATGTTTCTTTCTCGAAATAATATTTAACATTCCTGTGTATTGCCTTCTTACATACCCTTTGGCAGAAAGAGTTTATGGAGTACAACTCTTGGGCACTGGAGAAATATGTAAAACAGTGAAGGTAGTAAGGGACAACATTAATAAAACAAACAAAATGTCTCTTAAAATGAAGTCCTCAGCCAACTCTACCCAACTCAAATCATTATGATCAGAGATGCTTGCCATGAGACTGGCCATGACAGCATATTTTAAAAAGTTGTGTTCCACAGATAAGTACCCTAAATACAAAATCTGCAGCAATTATGATAAGCAAACATTATGGACCTAGTGAGAAACTTTACCTTTTTAAATGGGAAGTGAGAAAAGTTTTTTTTTTAATTTATGGATTGCCCTTTATCTCAGCTTCAACATAAGAAGAAAACAAAGGGAGACTCTAAGGACAGGAGGAAACGATTTGATCTCGTAGTATATTGTCAGAGGTAACTTTGTATTCTCTGAACAACAAAATTTCATGAATTGATTTCAAACGTGAATGCTAAGAGAATACAATGAGTATTGAGAATCTTCTAAAACATCTGAGAAATGACTCTGGAGAAACACTAAGCAGTGGGAAGTATGTAGTTTAACAATTTTAACAAGTGAAAATTCCCTGAGATCAAGACTCAGAGGTTTTCTTCATTGAAATTTTATTTTTGCTACTGTTGCTTACATCTATACTGTTGCTCATATTATAGGAAGTACATTGTTTTTTAAAAAAAAAGGATATCAGGAATACATAGATAATTTTCTTATTGTTGCTTTGTATTATTCTTTTATTTGCTTATGATCCTATTGACTGACCAGTTTCCCTTGGTTGAATAATAAATAAAAATATAAAAAAATATATTTACCATTATAAAGTGACCAAGAATGTTCTTTTAGGTGTTTTTTTTTTCCAAGTTAATTTCCTTCATTTTCTATGTTATATGAAGTAAAATGACTACAAAATCATACCTTGCCAATCCAATGAAATTTGTCTCTGTGCTTCTATTCCTCGTCAGTCATTCTTAATATACTCAGATTCGTCTTTAGACATTGCTTTCATCTCTTATTCATCATATTTAATGATGCACAAAAAAATTATTCAGTACAACTCATCGTAGTCATCATTTGTCTATGCTCGGTTCTTATTGTTATCTATTAGCAATATCTATTTTAAGTCTCTCCATATCTCTATATATTTCTCCTCATTATTTACTATTATTTTGCCCCCATCTTCTTTTCTTTGCATGCTCATCCCTTCTTTTCTTACTCTTTGCCTTTAAGATCTGCATTTAGAGCCATTCCACAAAATATCCTTTAATCACTGGCATTCATTTACTGAATGCTGGAACTTTGTCATAATAGACAAATTGCAAGTACTATTCATGACCCATTCTTTATATTAATCTTAAAGTACGGTCTTTTGAAAGGATGAGTGGTCTGCAATCATTTTTTTCAAACTGATAAACTTAGCTTTAATGAGGTTTTGCGTGCCACTGCAAAATAAGATACTGACTATCTACCGAGGATTTTTCCTAGTCTCTCACACCCATAAAGCCAAAGCCAAAACAGAAGAGTTGGGCACCCAGAAAAGCAGACTCAGAGAAGAGAAAAGAAATGCCAGGGAGAGGTGTATTTTTGTTGTTGCTTTTTGCTATGCTAATTACAAGAAAACTTTTAAGCAATATTACTTAGAAAAAAGGTCTGGAAAATGAGGCTGTGCATAACATCTTTATTTACATGCAAAGCGATTTAGGAAATTCACACAATTGTCCAGATAAACCGGGCCCAACAACAATTTCACTAGAAACCTAATGATGAGGCAAAATTATATGTGAATGTGCATTTTTACCGTTGGTTTTTTATATCTTAACATTTTTTAATGTCTTTTTTTTTTTTTTTTTACATTATAGAAGAAAAACTTTAGCATGAAAGAGTTGTTTTAAGTACATTTTCATGTAAACTGGATGAACACTCAGAGAACTCAAATTTGGCTTTGGGGTCATTCTTCTTGACCTAAAAAAGGAAGTGCCTTGCAGCCTTTGATTTTCTACCTTCAAGTTCTCAGTTAATATTTTGCTTCTTCAAGGAGAGAATTTTAACCACAGATAAGAGTCTTGAATTAATTTTGTACATTTCAAAGTGTTCACCATTTTTTCTGGATTTAATTATAATTATGTCAATTTGTTATATTTACTCTATAATTACAATAACTGCTCTGCATTTATTTTTAGTACAGTTCAGAGAAGAGTCTAACGGGTTGTGTATACTGTATGTTAATGACACTTTAAGAGCACATAGAATCAGTGTGTATTTGCTCAGTGAAATTGCACATTAAGAAACCTCTAAGGTATGGAAACAAAAGTAAAAAATGTGTTCTTAAATTTGAATAACGTAATCAAATATGAATGTTGCATAGCATGACAGGAAATTTGATTTGCAACATATGTGCTGCTTGTCTTGTTTTGGCAGTCTTTTTCAGAGTATAGTATGCCCTCTCTTACCCTTACTGTGGAACAAATAGGTTGGAATTATTACATTTAAAAATCAATACTGTCTTGAATAGGGTAAATCTTCAAAATATTTTGCCTCTTGGAAACAAAGGTACTGACAAATCGCCTCACATAATTGTCCTAGGTTTTTTAACACGCTGGTCAGATTATGGCATTAAAAACTAAAAAAATGATACTGAATTTATCTGCCTCTTTTTCCCCAAGATGTAAGAGACATTGAGTCCTCAGATATACTGAAAAGCGAAGACCTTGTTCTTTAATTCGTAATGGTCCTATGGGTAAATAAAGAAAGCAAATGTCTATGTGATTAGGTAATAAAACACTTTGGGTTACATTTTGGTTCACCTGTTGAGTTGTAGATGTGTGACCTTGTATATGTCACTTCACATTCTTGAACTTTGGTTTACTTAACTGTAATATGTTCATGACACAGAATTACACAAAGATTAAGTAAGTCAATGAATGTGAAATTATCACATACATTGTGAAAGCTGTGTAGATGCATTGCTGAAATATTTTATTCTTGATTCCTATCAAAATATCTATCAATGAGATCACTAATTTATTTTTTAAAAACATTACAAACAGAATTAAGCTTGTTTACTATAATAAAAATGAAGACTCCATTTTTTAATGTTTGACCACTAATTGCTTTCAAGCTCTCCCTTCCCGTTCTCCTTTTACTTCACAACAGAACAAACTCGTAAGAAAGCTGCATATTCCCTCCCTCGGTGCTGACAGGAAGTTTAAACCACATATATGCATATCCCACCTCCTAACAACAATTAAAACTCAGTCATCCTTCCCTCTTGATGTTTTTGATTTCACTCCAGACCAAACTTGAGCCCTTATTTTTGTGAATCCTATACATGTTTATTGTGTAAATAATAAACTTTATTTCCTTTTTCATACCCATTGGTGTTTATGTCTTTCATCCCAACATCCTCATAAATTCCTGGGGTGGGAATGAGGGGTTGGACGTTAGGCAATGCCAAACAGTCCTGCTTTTCTCCTGTCTTAAAATGGCTTACTTCCAGGGTATAGAACAGGGATGCTTAGAGAAATAGAAATATCTTGTTATTCTTACTCCAAAGAGAGGTGCCAGATATGTGTCTAATTGAATGTCCTCCATCTAATAAGACTCCAATAATACCTATGTATTCACAGTTCAGAAAAAGGAACCAGGGAGGGATGAAGGGAGACAAGAAGGAATAAAAGAAAATAAAGAGGAAGGTAGGGGAAAGGAAAAGTAGAAAAAGATACCCACAAAGTCTGTTACAATATTTCACTGTATGCCTGGTGGCTGAGGAGTTATTTCAAGAGTTTGTCTTTTATTTCTACGTCTGTAATGAAGATGCAAAAGATCTTGAGAAATTAGTTTACCGCCCCTAATCTCTTATCTTCTTTTGTCTTATTATCATCAAAGATAGAGGGCACTGTTTTTTGAGAGAAACTTCAGTTTGGAGAATATTTTTAAGAATGGGGAAAATGCTATGTTCTAATGTAAAAAATTATAGTCATGTTTATATCTAATCTTTTGGCCTAAATTCATTTTAATCAGAGAGGTGTTACATGTAGTTTATTTATTAACATATCTAAACTATGTAACATATTTCTAAGAGTATATAAATGGACAGATAATACACATGTAGCAATACTTCTTAATGTCTCAGAGATAATATGTAGGCTAAAACCTGTAAAACTGAATGAGAAAAATAGTATTTATTAAACATGCCTATACGCAATCTAAAATTCTTTTACGAATCATTAGAAAATAAGGGTGAAATGAATAAGCAATGTTGTCAAAATGATATGGCATTAACATCTACAGTGATACTAATAAGAAAAGAGGATTAGAAAGACATTAGAAAACTAACTCACAAAGAGAATAATGAAATGAATTCTATAAAAGGCTATTTTGAATATGTTTCATGGATGAATATAAATATGATTGAATGTGATTGATAGGACTTATGAGAGGCGGTAGGAATTTTTAAAGGCCAAGTATTTGGATGGATATGTTTAGAAGCATGTAAAAAGGAACCCAGGTGGCCAGAGAATAAAATAATATGGATAATAATTTAAGAAAAAAATGAATACAATGATCTTTTTATGCTCAAAAACCTAGTAAACATTGTTATGGCAAAACAGGAAATAAGCAAACCAAAGTAGGTAGAATATCTCCTATATGCTGTGTTACACATAAATTCATTCCACTTAGGCCTTGAGGCAATCTTATGAGTCAAGGCAAATATCTTCAAATGTTTTGCCTAATATATCTTACAGATGTATATTATTTGTCAGGAAGAACATTAACAAAATGTTGGTATTTACATTCCTTTGGGAGAGGCATTCTTTCTTCAGTGTACCACAGAGAAGCCTCTCTCTTCATGCCTTTGGTCTCCATGCCTGTTTGGACCTCAAAGACCTTCATGGTGATAAGCATTATTTTGATATAGTGTAGCAGAAACCGAAGCTCAGAGAATTTAAGTAGCTTTCTCAAATTTAAACAGTGAATACCTGACATAGAAAGAATCTGGGCAAAGAATTCAAGGTCTCTCTATGTTCACTTCTTTTTTGTGTTCGTGTGCATTGCCATCTTCACTCCTGTGGTAGGAAGTTTAATAATGGCCTTCCAAGATGTCCACATCCTAATCCTTAGACATTTTGAACATGTTACTTTGAATGGCAAAAGAGAATTCAGATTGCAGATGAGATTGTTGCTAATTAGCTGACCTTACAATAGGGAAGTAGTCTGTATTATACAGGTAGGCCAAATTTAATCGCATAAATCCAGCATTAACCCTTCTTGCTGGATCAGACAAACAAGAGAGAAGAAGTCAGAGAAATTGATGTAAAAGAAACTAGACCTGCAGTTCCTAGTGTTGAAGATGTAAGGAGAGACTAAGAATGTAGGTGACTTCTAGAAGCAAGGAGCGGTTGGGACTGCTATAGCTATAGATACTACCTGAGGTCAAATGAACCTATGAGGACAAATAAATTCTGTCTTTCCTCTTTTTGATAGTGATTTATGTGAGAGAGAGAGTGTGAGTGTGTGTGTGTGTGTGTGTGTGTGCATGCGCCTATGTATGTAGAACTCCCCCACTGGGAAGAGTAGTGGTGGAGAACAAAGTTAGGACCCTTGTTTTTGGGATCTAAAGATATTTAGACTTTACTACATAATATTTAGAAATAATGGCTTTCCTAGCTGCCAAAGTCTTCTGTCTTTGCTTTGGGAGCTAAAGCCATGACTAATAATAAAAATGTATATATATATATATTTTTAATCTGAAATTGTCTTTTGTGTTCAGCTTAGCTATGGAAGCTTGTGTTTGCCTTGTCTGATGCAGATTTTGAATACTTCTGGGTTCCTTGACCCTATTTTAAATTCTAACAGATTTGCACTTAAGTGTCTCTGGATCTCCCACCCCATGTTTACTTCACAATACAATACTGCCTAGCCCATCATCTGATCTCTCCTGAAAAATTAACAAGTTGGTAATTTTCCACTCACTGCTTAATGCTCTGAATGTAATATCACTATTGCGGAAATAAGTGAGATTTCATAGAGAACAAGACACATAAGGTATGAAGGCAGATTTATTTCTAGACTCTGCTAAGATAGTGAGAACACTTGTTAGCATTTAACAAGAAAACAACTAAATCACACTTCCTAATAATACATCCTGATGTTATTTTATTACGATTATCTCAAAGCAAGTACCATTTTCTAATAATAAAAAGCAATTAACAATTTAACCTTAATATAATTTTATTCTAAGTGGTTTTGTTGCTATAGGCAAAATTTCTACTATAGTGAACATGTGAAGATACAGGGAGTCTGGCAATGGCATGGTGCCATGTTTCCAACACTTTTAGGATCTGAAATTCTGTGATAGAAAGGGAAAGGCATTTCCTATAGGTGGGCTATGTTTCCAGAAGTTTCTAAACCTAGTTAGCTGAAGGGAAAGGTGGAATATCTGGTCAGGTCCTTAAGAAGAAGGTGATGGTGTTTGTCTCCAGATGAGTTACCGTTTGTGCCTTTGTATTTCTAGTTTCTATTTGAAAATATACTAACTAAAATAGCAGTGCAGTTGGTTAAACACAATTACCCTTTTCAAATGCCACTGAACTCATAGATACATTTGATGATAACACTGAGGTCCTTCTTTAATTAAGGGGACAATTTAATTGGTGTAATCCTCATGGTGTAATCAATCCTAAGCAGAGAACTATGATTCTGAATTTGTCATCATCATTTTTGGTAATAAACTTATTTAGTAACACTTAAGTATACTGAGTTCTCACTAAGCACCATGGAATAAAACTGTTTTTTACATTTATTGTCCTTATAATTATTTTTAGCAATCTAGTATTATAGGTACTGTCATTCTTATTTTTAAGGGAGGGAAACAAAGATACAGTGAGATTAAGAGACTTAACTTTCAAGATGATCTGGAGAGTAAGTGGCAATTTGAGTTTTAATTCTGAGTGCCTGTCGCTTAATCCCATTTTTTAAAAAAGTGACCTGTATGCAAAAACTTAAAAGGAAAAGGTTACAATTATAATATTGGCAAACAAATAAATCACTCTAATCAGATTTGTAATGTGTCTAGTTTTTCTTTTTAATATCTATAATATCTTTAAGAGATTAGCCTTCTATATGAGAGATAATCTCCTAAATGGAATTATTTATACAAAATATCTAGAAAATAATTCTCTCAGAGAACTAAAAATGATCATTAAAACATCGCTATGATTGTTTCCAAGTTGGGAGGAAAACATTTTCTCTCTCTCTGTCTCTCTCTCTCTCTCCTTCTCTCTCCATGTGGCTTAGGTGAGCTGTCCCTGCTCTGTGTTCTCCTGTGCGCAATGAACTATGTAATTATTACCTGTCTCTTTGCCAGTCCTCTTCATGAGATTGTAAGATTTTGGGGGACAGATGTTATATATATATTTTTTAATGACAGAAAGCATTAAATGTTCAAATGTACTTGTTAGAAGATGAAATTAATTTCAGTAATGCAAGGCCCTCATCCAACATGAGACTATTTCTAAGATGTCAGAGACCAAAATATTTCTCAGCAACAAAGGACCTAAAGAACTTGACACCAAACCAGTGATAAAAAATGGATCTTTATCTTTTCCACCTTTCTAACGTCAAGGCGGTGTCCTTTTTAACTGGCCTCTGCATTTCCAGGATGTTTTTATGTAAATGTATGGTGTTTAAAGAGAAGTCAGAGTTTTCAAGGGTTTCCTCTTATCAATACATTAAAGTAGTTTTCCTATCCTCTGTCATATTTTTCTAATGACTTTAACAAAATATCAGGCTTATAGATATATTTTTCTTCTACTTCCTTTTCACTTCTGCTAACCGGCCCCTACTCCATTAAGAAACAAAAGTCTTTCTCCTTCTTTCCACCTCTATCTTTTCCTTACATTCTGCCCCTCTCTCAATGCTCCCCCTCACTCCCTGTATCTGTGTCTACCTCGCCCTCTCTCTTTCTCACTCTTTCTGCCTCTCTGACACACATACACACAGTGCTTTCCTTGTTTATTTTCTAGTAACTGTGACCATGTCTGCAGTAGTAAAAGTAGTAAAAGATTAGATAAGAGAAGCTGCATTGTTTGGGCTTGAAATTTTTGCTGAAAGAATTGATGATTAGAGCAGATAAAAAGAGAAAGGTGGATAAACACTTGAGACAGAGGAGCAAGGGGTTAAATTAATAGAAGGGCCAAATCTAAGGTCTCTAAAATTGCCCATATGTCTGAAAAAGCTGATTTAGCAATAGTCCATAGTGAATTGTTTTTTATACTTTTATTTTGCTAAGACCAAAAACATATATATGTGATACACAACCTGTCTAAACTATTTTGCTCAATTAACCACTGTAACTGTACACCTGCTTTATTTGATACTGATATTGATTTCGTTCTAGTTAATTTTACATAGACATTACACCTGCATTTCCCTAAAGGTAATATTTATTACAGCATTGAAATGCATAATTTGATAGAAAACATAAACAGAGTAAATAATTAGCTGATTTACAACTTGCTTTAGATAGCATCTTCAATTATTAAAATAATTAGTGAAATTGAATTCCAGATTAAATTAAAAAAAAAAAAACCTCAGCTTAATTTGAACTTATCCTTGAAGCTACTTTCTGACCCATTTTAACGTATTACCTACTGAAATATTCATAAGAAAAGAGAAATTTTAGACTTTGTGTTTAAGGTGACTTTTTTCCAGTTCACTTTCATTCCTTTTTTTAATTCCCTACTTTCTTGTATCAAAACTAGATAAAAAAAAATTTGACCATATCAATACAAATTAGTTTAGTCCATTTTCTTTGAGAGTCTGTGTTCCTTGAGCAAAAGATTTGCAAGAACTCAGTGTATCTCTGCTTTTTGGACTCCTCTGCAAGATATGGGTAATTTATCTTCCTTCTTTGTGTTATTCTGAAAAAGAAAACATTAAAATCTATTTCCTATTTAGGTAATGTAGTTTGCTCTAAAATACAAACAACGTGTCTCTTAAGACAAAAGATTATGAACATTGTAGAAAATCTGACTACCTTCTGAAATTCTGTTCAGATTTCTACTGTTTCTCAAAATGAGCTTTGGCCATTAATTTGGGGTTTCAAATAATATAAATATTTATGGATTTATGGTATGAATATATACATTGTTAATGAGATTATTTCACTCCTTATGAAAGTCGATTTAACACAATTTGAGAACAAAATGTTGTGTATTTCATTTTCTCAAACATAATCATGCTTTTCTCATTCTAAGAAAGTTTCTTAGAATCTATCTGTGTGTCTGTAATGATCATAAACTTTATTTTATACCAAGAAGTTCTGTAGGAAAAATATGTAACGTACAGAATACCATGCTCTTAAACTGTGTAGGCTTAAAAAAATAAACTTGGAGCAGGCACCTACAGCCACCTGCTATGTCTTATTTATACTTATGTATTTCATTCAGGTTTATTTTTTCAAACAAAAACAAGCATGTTTTCTATCATAAAGTGCAAGAAAGTGGAGATGAGATCTTTTGTTTTCCTCTTTTATAAACTTTCACTTCCCCACCTTCAATGGCTCATAATCTTAAGGGGACCTACGTTTCTGCATCCTTAATGATCAGAGTTCTTGTATATTGAGGTCAAAGGCCAAATTAATTTTGGCTGCCTTGTCTCCTCTAAAAACTTTATTTTTAAACTCTTGACACAATGACTCTGGAACCATCTTTTGGTTCCAGAAGTACTATAATTTCCCTAGTAACAGTCATAACAGGCAAGCCCTGAATGGATTTCTGTAGCCTACAGTCTCCTATTCCATGAGAAAACTAAGTCACCTATGAGAAGTCCATGGTATACCTGTGGTAAATATGGTGTGCATTACAGGTTAATCTGAGAAAAAAGTTACTATAAATGATATCTACTGTTCTTCTTCCTTCTTGGTCAAATTGTATTTTCTGTGACTAAATGTCATTTTTCTTTTAGCGATATAAACAATAAGACCAAAAAACCATACCTTTTGGTGATAGAATCAGCATTTCTTTGTTCAAAAACTTTGTAAAAATTCCAATGTTTGTATTAGCATTAAATTTTGTGATCTTTCATAGGAATGCAAACAATTACCCTACAGAGTGGCCTCTTTCTTTTATTGGCTCTTGTAGTCTAAATCCAGCAAAGTCCCAATGAGAGAGTCATTAGAGGACAAAGTTATTTTTCTGATAGAGGAAAAGAGCCTTATAGCCTTTCATAGAAATATTTATCTTTCTAAAATTCATGTGTGTTTTCACCCAGCAATACCTATAGGCTATTTGAAGTAAAGTAGATAAAATGGAATACATTTTGACATGCTGCAACTGTAACAGTTTTAAATTTAGGTCAATTTAACACTTTTATTAGGTGCCATCTATGCTTCAGTTTCTATGTCAAGAGCAGGGTATAAATAGCTGTCTAGGACACATTCTCTGCACTCTTAAAAACTCAGTCTGGTAAGGAAGATATGTAAATAGCTTATCCTACAGTATGGAGATAAAAGCAATAGCACAAAATGTTTCACAGACTCTATCTTAAGTGTAGAAGTTACTTCCCATAAATTGAATTAAAGCATTCCTTATTTATTCTTTAATACTCACTGACTACAGGGTGAATAAAATCCTGCTGCTTTGAGTACAGTAGTGTGGAAACCCTTTAAAGGATTTAACCAGCCATGGCAAACACATGCTGGGAAGTATTCCTAAAAAGTTTATTGGCCCTTTTCCCCATTTCCTTTGGATCTCTTACCTTTGGTTCTATTTGCCCTTTTATGACGACTTTGGATAAGTTTTCTGACTTGACTCTAGGCCCACAGTCTTATGAACATTTTTTGTTGT
Organism: Pteropus alecto; assembly: GCF_000325575.1. Classification (NCBI taxonomy): domain Eukaryota; kingdom Metazoa; phylum Chordata; class Mammalia; order Chiroptera; family Pteropodidae; genus Pteropus; species Pteropus alecto. Next base: position 20,812,579 of record NW_006441955.1, read on the forward strand.
TCTTCCCAGTCCTCTGTCTTATAGTTGCAGATAAAAATTCTTTCTTTTTCACATTGATATCACAGAGTACATGGAAGGGAGCAATGCTCTCAGTGGTGTGTTGCTATATCCGGCCCTCTGGGGTGGGGGGGCGGGGCAGACCTGAGTTATAGCATTTGTTGATTTTTATGGTGTAAAAACTTTCACCATGGATAATATCAAGCCACTAGGATGATGTAACTGAATACAGTGCTAAGAATTTCTCAATTCTCAGGAACCAGAAAAAGCCGACTCTAGCCCACCACTGAATATTCCCTTCATAATACAATTTTGATATGTTTCTAAAGTATAAGTGTCAAGTACATAACTGAATACTAAAAGATTTTGACATGTAGTACTAAAAATTAAAAGTGATCTGCTAGAATAAAGGAAGAAACCAAGTAAAATGCACCAAAGAAACCACCGCTCCCCGGCAATGCATGAATGGTAGAATTCAGAATCTAATACATCAGAGTCTGTTCTGATTTCACCTGATGAGTAATGAGTAGAATCACTCCTCTCTCTCAGGCAAAATTTGCTTAATATATGTAACATATAAAGTGAACATTATAACATTCGCAGATATTCTTTTTCTCTTTGTTAAAGTATTCAGAAAGACGCCACTTCTGGGCTTTCCTGAGGGTAAGGATGATTCAATAAAATGTGAACCGAAGTGACAGGTGTCAAATTCATGAGCAAGGCTTTAAGGGGGAGTGTTGGACTTTCTACTTCTCTTCGTACTGTGGTGATCGTAAGGCCTAGTATCGATATGATGACGCCATGAGAAATTTGGACCAACACATAGAAGGCAGTGGCCCTGGAAACAGACCTGCACATGCAGAACCTCAGTGAAAACTATCCTCTTGTGTTAAATCAATGGGATTTCGTGTATTTATTATCTCAGCCCAGCCTATCTTATCCTAGCTAATAAAATATGTACTTAAGTTCAGAAATACTGGTGGGATCACAGTTCTTGTTTCACAATTTAGGTTCAATCTTTAATAAATTTTCTTACTGAATTTATAAAATCTTGAGTTAAAGAACTCTTCCCAAAAGTGCACATCAAATGATTCCTTGTGATTTCTCTCGGGAGGTGTGGAAAGTGGCAATTTGCACTTCTTTCTTAATAGAATTTTTAATGTGGGAAGATTATGTGATTTTTATTTTACTGTATGTGTCCTCCTGTGTTTTAAAAATCAACTTTCAAGACCAAATAAACCCTGCATGACTGCTGTATTTAATACACAGAATGTAAAGAACCACATAAGGAGTATCCATTAAAGAATACTTTGGCTGCGACGTATCACCTTCTAAAGCATTGCTTTTTGGTAATAATAGAGCTATATGTTTTAGTGCTGTCCTTTTAAAGTGAGCAGTGTAGTTATTAAAAAAAAAAAAAAAAAAAACCAACTATGACTATATTACAAAGAACTGTGGAAATTTTCAAACTAAATTCACCTAACTCCCCAACCCTGGAGATTGTAAGAATGAATCAAATTAGAAGCCCAAGATTCAAAATCATTTCTAAGTGATTCTGATCTTGTCCTCTCTAACCTTTACTGGAAAACACTGGGATAATGATTATGGATATCTTCACTCTACAACTCATAATACTTTAAGAGTTTGTTATTTAAACTCTCAGGTCCATAGTATCTTTATAATGTCTCTTTTTGATGGTGTTATATGGATGAATTATAATAAGTATGTAAAATGCTTCAAACATATATGTTTTTCTGGATATTTCTCAGAATATTAAAGTTATTCTAGTACTTTAAATATGATAAATTACTTTTTACTTTACTTAGAATATCTATAATTTTATACATTTTAATCATTTGTCTCTCAATTTTCACCTTTCTATGAGACATTTCCAGTTTTTAATCTATACTGCACTGTGCCTCACTCGTACTTGCATATTTTAAAGTTTACATTAATAATTATTGTCTTATTGCACTGTAATACAACCCTATCAATTAATTTGCAAAAATTATTCACAATTAATTGATCAGACAATTAGGATTCAGGCATATTTCCTGGCTTCCCAAAGGTCGTAGTAATATATCCAAGGTTTCTCGATTCTTTCTTTTTCTTTCCATAAATCCATGGTGGCTGCAGGATAATACTCAGAATAATAAAGGATGGACATATGAAACATCTCTCAACTATAAATTTATGTATATCTAATACTCAGCAAAAACTACATATTAATAGCTAATGTCATTTATACCACAGTGCTTTTAATCAGCCTGGAAATTTCATAGCCACATAACAATAGAAAAGGCATATCTTCCTTTGGTAGCCAAAAGTGCACTGTGTGTTAGATTGTTTTCCCAATTTTACTAGAAAAGATCAACTATATGTTGCAAAATCTATTGCTTTCAAATTTGGTATGTTTTAGATTGTCATTTCTTATGGTCATCCACATTTGGTAGCTATAGATTCTGACAATTTGCTGCCAAGTAGAGATTTCAACATCTTTGCTTCATCTGAGTCCTTCTAATATAAAACATATAATATATAATCAGACTGGGGAATTCTTCAACACAGCTCAAGTGCCATCATCTCTATGAAAGCCACTGATTCACTCTCTTTCTAGTAAAAATAGTGAGCACACCTCTTTTCTGCTCCCACAGAACCTCACACATGTCTATTAGAGCATGTTCTACCTCATGCTAAAATTTTCCCTGTACATACCTGTCCTTTTAATTATCTTGCAATGCTTTGAGAGTAGAGAGTATACAAATATATTTAAATATCATCTAACTATGTCCTTGTCTTATAATGGTGTTAATGTCCATTGTTTAAAATAAAAGTAGAATAAATAATTACTGAAGTCATGGGATCAAGATAAATAAGCCCTGTAAACTACATATCTTTTTCTTTATGTTTTATGCTCATCCTGGCTGTTCAGACATCAAAACCCAGTGAACCAGCTCTAATTTATGTTCTTAGTTTACAGTTTATGTCTACTTGCTTGCTTGTGTAACCCTATGAGTCAAAATGGAGCTTCCATAAAGACAAGATTCATCCCCATACCCAGAAAACTTCTACCATGGTATTTGAAACAGCTTGACATTTAATAGCCAGATAGCTGCTTGTGTGGCCCTACTGATGACACAGTCAGAAAATTCTTTACCTACACAGAAAAATAACATTACAGTGAAATGAAATAAATTCACAGGCTCTCTGAACCAATGGTATCTATTTGATGACAATATTTGGTGAATAAAAATATTCAAGTTTTTGATAAGATGATGCTTTCTTGATGGGAGAGATGTAAAAATTTAGTCCTAATATGAAGTCACATTACTGGGATAAAGATAATGAGCTCTGGTGAGAGCTTGCATTGAAAAGTTCACTTTACTTTTAGCAAAGCATGGTGTCTGTATGTCTATACAAATATCACAATAGTACCATATTTTCCTTTAGGACACAAGAAACAAACTATAAACTGTGGATCTTCTCCTATCTCTGGATAGAGCCTTACCTCACAGAGGAAAAGTATTAGTCAATGTAATGTAATTTGAAAGGCGTTGCAATTAATATTCCCCTACCTAAATATTTCTTCTCTCTTCTACACATATAGGCAAAAGAAAAGGACTCTAACAATTGTATTGTTGGGGATAAATAGCTAGCAAATTCTAGAGCATAGACACTATCTTCCAGAGAAGTAGTTAACAAGTGCCCCCAAAATAACCAAATTTATTTTTATTTTTACAAGCCTCGTATGAAAGGGAAGAGTACATACTTCTGTTTACAAATTTGAGTGAATGTGAATTTATTACAAATGTTTATATTTTTTCTTAACACAGTAGGATTTAATGGTTTGTAGTCAATAGGTTACATTTACTTGACCTTACTTTCCACTGATTTAGTTAAATGACTTTAAGATAACTTGTTTCAAAGTGCATATATTTGGGAAGAACAGAACGATGAGGTTCATGCTTTGCTTACTGTTTCACAAGAATTAATCTGCATTTTGTCTCTGGGCCTCTGTTGTGGTGCACATATGGTGTGGAGTGTTGCCCACTGACTGGAGACCCCCTGTGATATAATGGGCAGCTGAAAGATGGCATTTTAGGATATTGTTGATATAATCCATGTTCTAAGTATCATTCTTATGGCATTGATTTATTTATTTGATTTATTTTCTTGACATTTTAACAAGATGCATCCATAGCAATTGCCTCAGGGATACTTGATTCATCATTTAATAAGAATGCATGATTAAATAGGAAGATACGATCCAGGAATTAGATTTCTCTAAAGAAAAAGAGGACACTTAATTACTGAGATGAAATGATAAAGTGAAAACCAAAGAAATTAATTTTATTTTGACATTGTTAATCATACATTAACATGTGTATATGCCTAAGCTCTTTGTAGCAGGACAGACTAAAGGTTTTATCATAGAAGTTTTCTCATTGTTATTTTACCAATTTAAAAAAAAAAAAAAGTTGGGGAGCAAACTTGGGAGAGAAACAGAAAGATGTGCAATATGGATATCAAAATACAAATACAGGTTTAATAATGGCCATGAGGAAAATTAGGATTACAATTAAGTGTTCATTTGGGTTTATGAGTAAAGACCTTGATTCCAGTACCCATGTCAGCAGTCGCATAAAGCCGATCAAATCTATTCTTCACGCCATTCTTTGTTTCTCTACCATGCATTCCTGATCACCTTTTAACTCTACTTTCACATATATTCTCATTTCAGCATTATTTTTTTCACTCACCCACAGATAATCATTAACTCTTTCTCTCTCTTATACATACACACATACATACACATAGAGAGAGAGAGAGGAAGGAAACCTATACCTACGTAATCATAGATCAATGCATAGATAAACATGTACTTATAGAGAAAGTTATAAACAAAGAAACAAAAATGACGTATGGATGTATTTTCAAAATTAGGTATATTGATCAATCAGATATATAGTTTCATTGACAAACATATAAGCCTGTGTGAATAAATTATGTAAGATAATGTGGAAGAAGAAAAGTGAGGTAAAAGAACAGGAAGACTGATTTAAGAAATAAGGAATAGGGCTGTTTAAAAAATTAAACATTCTGTATATGCGAGAACTGAAAAGACGATAGAACTGTAACATAGTGGCCCATGGAGGAAATAGAAACTACTGGTACTATGACTTTAAAATGACAGCAGCAAATTGGTGCAACATGTATGCTTTTGCCAGGGACAGCTCAAGCAAAGGAATATTTTCCTGGGGTTATTAAATTGGAAATGAAGGAATAAGAAATATTATACACTAACATATTCATTATAAGTTAGATCTGTTTCAAATAATGTTTGAGTTCTCAATGGGAACAATTTTCCAAGTTGCAGCTGGTGAATTGGAGACAAGAGTGACACACATGTATATCTATCGAAATGGGTTTTTGAAGGGGTTGATAATAATACTGGCTACTAAATCCTGTGATATACAAAAGGTAAAAAGACAATGTATTTAAATTATGTTATTGTTAATCAAATGATATTGGCTTCCTTACTAAAAGGTACACATTCTTTGACTTCCTTGGAAAGGAGGAATGTAGTCTTCTTTAACGTTTAGTATCTACTTTTTCTAAATTTAAATTTATTTTATTACAAGCAATGCTGTTTAATTTTCATGTTTATATGACACTTATATTGTTTGTGTATGTCCTTTGTCTATTTTTAATTAAATTTATTGGGGTAACATTGGTTAATAACTAGACTTTACATGATGAGCATGCAACAGCATACATAGATATCAAATTATAATTTTATAACCTGAAAATAGTATCTTTTTTCATAAATCTAAATTGTCCAACATGCTTAATCTAATAGCCTAATATATCTTTGCAGCTTTTTCCTCTGTCTTTCCATTTCATAATGTTTGAACTAACTTCCCATAATTTAATATTAAATCATCAACAAGATCAACCCAAAGAAATGAAAAAGTAACATATGTTTAATTTAGTAATTTATAGATACTTATTTAGTCTAAAGTACAGTGTGTCAACTAGGTAAACTTGATCATTTTAAAAGATGCCATTTATTTGATTTCTTCTTTTTCTGGTGTCTTTGTTGCTGCCAAGTTCTGACTGTGCTTATCCTGAGTCGGCGTGCATTCCGTCCCTGCCTTAAATGCCTTTAGATCCGATTATTATAATACCCGTGGTAGCACTTTGCCAAGAATCCTCAAGTGAGAATCTAAATCTCTTTTAACAGGAAATGGTTATAAGAGGTGAACAAAACACCGTTCTGGTCACAATGGAGTTGAGTGTCTGCCATTGCCTGTCTGTGAATCCACGCCTGCTCTATAATGCTTCATTTACCTTTGCAGGGCCTTCTGTTGTCAGTGCTGATATTTGCTTCAGAAAACGTGATCATGTGGATTGACTGTCCTCACAGATTCTCCCTTTGCAGTCATCCAAACAAAACAGGACTCTCTTTTTTTTTCCTATTTCACAGCATATCTTTCTGTTTATTTCCCTATGGGAATATTCATTCTATTAAGAATTAAAAGCAAAAAATTCTATTTCCCAATATTATGTTAATTGTTAGTTCTCATGACAATGTTTTTCTCATGCTTCGTTTATATATTTTTATTTTTTATTATTTTTTGATCAAATGTTTTGTTGAAAATTTAGAAGTAATTTTATAAAAACAATGTTTAAAATTCCATGCACAGACATGATATATATATTTTACAAAAATTCTCTTGTGCCTGTTTTTTCCTGAGTTAAATGTATTTTTAGCCAACTAATTAATACCAGGAAGATAAAATTATCTTCTCATTTAATATGAAATATTAATAACTCTGAGTCTTTAATAGTAAGAAATACCTTATAGAATTAAAAAGCAGGACATTAATTCATTCAATGATAAAATAGAAAGCTTCTAACTTAAGGAATTTTCACTGTCCTCTTAAAAAGTAGATCTTATTGGAGATCTCAACCCAGATATCCAATAAGTGGAAGTGTGACTATAAATCTAACTGTTTTGTCTATAAGTTTAAAGTTAAAGAAAAAAAAAAAAACGAGCTGAGAGAAACTTTGCTAAGTGAATGTATATATAATCCAGAAAAAAAAGGTATTTTTTTGTCTATAAATAACATTCAAAAATACTTTTTCTAACTTCTTATCTAAAAGTTTAGATACACTTATAACACAGATCAACCAGGTAAGAACACATAGATTATCTGTCAAATCACCAAGCTCTATCTCTATAATTAATCAAAATTTCTTTCATTAATACTTGTGTTCAGGAGTACAAAATATGGTTTGATCTTTCTCATTCTCTCTCTCTTATTCTCTTTCCATGTCTTTTTGTACCCCTTCTCCTCTCTCCATATGATTTGTAAACATTTGTCTTTCTTTAGAAAATTACTCTTATAGTAGGATATAATCTTAAATTAAATATGATTATGCAAAACAAAAATGTTTCTGTGAAGTTAGATTTTTCATAAGACATCTTTTATTATTATTTTGCTGCTGTTCATCTTATTTTTCACTTAGATGTTACTTCAGACATTTACATTTCTTTTACATCTGAAAAACTGCATACATGTTTGTTTGAATTCAATCATGCTGTAATTTTTAATAGTATGACTAAATGGGAAAAAAGGGGAAAAAAACAAAACAAATAAATGACTAAATGGGAAAAAAGGGGAAAAAAACAAAACAAATAATATGACTAAATGGGAAAAAAGGAAAAAAGAAACAAAACAAATAAATGGAGGAACAAAAGAAGCAAGAAAGGAAGGAAAGAAGAAGAAAGAGAGAAAAAGAAATGTGTTGTAAATAGTCTTTAAACAAAATAACTGGTCAATGTACAAATAATTCTTCAAGTAAAAATGATATTATTTGTTTGAATAGAGATCATTGATATATGCAATACTTTACTTGAGAGTGGATGAGCACATTGCTGCTCTGATGTAACGTAGCAAGCCGTGGCATATGAAATACTGTAGTATTAAAGAATTTTTATTGGATTGAGAATCACAAAACCTGACCTATGACCCCAGTTCAACCAGGTTCTGTGGCAAACTCTCATAGATTTCATATTTAAAAATGAGAGATACTGCATTTATATTGATAGCATGTGTCCAAAAAGCCTGTGGATATCACATTTTAAAATAATTTACCTTGTTATCATAATAAGCCCCCAACTATCATAGGCTGGACTCAAACAAGTTCATGCCAGCCAGATTTAGTTACTTTTTTCAATTTTTTAAAAAGGCAATTTAGTCTTTTCAATAGATCCTGAACATAACAGTATTGTGCTTATGGCTATTGTTAGTCAGCAAGGCCAGTGAATACTGCTACTGATTTTCTGGGTGCATCAGCCCCCAGTGTACATGGGCTTCACTCTGTGATTGCTACACCAGGCACCTCTCTCTCTTGCTATCCAGAGCACAGTATTTCCCCACTGATGACTGCTCTGCATAACAGAAAGGGCAAGTTCCTACTAGTACTGAATTCTTGAGCCTTTTGATGGTAAAGCTCTAATGTAGCCTGTGAGTGAGTGCATCTGGGAGATAGAATTAAAGAACCATTCTGTCCTGCCAGAGTGTTCCCAGGCAATGTCGATTGTACAGTAATATGTTTCATAGTTCAGTGAAATAGCTCATTCAATATTTTAGGAAAATATTTATTACAGTCTACTCTTACCTTTCATAGGTCTCATAAATGAGTATAATGGAGACTGAATAGAAATGTAAATTAGACAGACCAGTTCCAAATTATGTCCAGAACTACTCCTTTATGATTTAGACAGTCGTATCAAGTTAATACTTTTATACCTAGTTCTCTCTTACTTTAAAATTTATATTTCTCTAAGCAGCTAATTCTTTCTGCTGCTAATGGAGTTCTCTTAAATAGTCTCATCAGTTTTCTGTATATAACCACAGTACTGAATCCCCAAAATAAGCCCTGTTTACATTCTTTCTCAGACAGTTTCTTCACCACATAGACAAATACATTTTAATTAGGAATTGTTATGTTTCACCAGATATCTTTAGACGATCTATCACTTAGCAGTAGATTAAGGTTAAGCTAACATTAGTGTTACACTGCAAATAAAAGAACAAAAAAAGAGAAACAAAAACTTACTGACATGACCTACTACAAGCTGCTAACAGTGATTATTTCTCTACTATGGAGTTGTTTGTGAGTATTTATGTTCTGTTTTCCCTTTGTCTTTATATTTTTCAAGAGAGTTACAATGAGGATGTATGAGGTCTTAAAACTAAAAAAAAAAGAAAAAAATTCAGCAATTCCTCTACTGGGTATTTACCCCAAAGACTTGAAAACTCATATCCGAAAAGATATTTGCACACTGATGTTCATAGCAGTATTATTCACAGTGGCCAGGACATGGAAGCAACAGAAGTGTCCTAGGATAGATGATTGGCTAAAGAAGCTGTGGTACATATATACAATGGAATATTACTCAGCCATAAGAAGAGATGAAATACTGCTATTTGCGACATGGATGGACCTCAAGATAATCATGCTAAGTGAAATAAGCCAGACAGAAAAAGTTGAAAATCACATATCACTTACATGTGGAATATAAACCTAAAAGCAACAAATGAACAGGACAAACAGAGACTAATGAACATGGATGATAGACTAGTGGTTACCAGAGGGGAGGAGGGAGCACAGGAGTGGGTAGGTAGATGGTAAAGGGGTTCAAATATAGGCGGGTAGGAGGTGGGTGAAGTGGGCAAAGGGGATCAAATATATGGTAGCTAAAGGAAACTGGACTTTGAGTGCTAAACACAATGAATAATAAATAAATAAATAAAACTGAAAAAAAGGAGGAAAAATTGGTTTTAAAATAATATTCTATCTGTTTCCTACCAGAAGACTGAAGTGGTAGAACTGTTGGATCTCAGCTCTAAGAGAAACCAGAGAGAAATCACAAAGAAGCCACAGAGAGAAAACATTAAGAAAAGAAAAAAAATGATTAAAAAAAAAAAAAGAATCCCTTAGTATGTGTGGCTACTTTGAAACTGCTGTGTGAGGTTAATGGGAAGAGTGAGACCTACTGGAAAGGGAAGAATTGAGGAAAAAAGAAACCTGCAGGATTCTTCCCTTATTTTTCCAATGGCATTGAGATGAGTTGTACTGTCTGCCTCCCCAGTGTGGCAATTCTGCCTCTGGCCCAAGTGCCCTCAAAAGTAAAACCAGGTTAGCAGAGAAGACCTGTGTTTATCAGGATTTGAGATAAACAATATGGGAACTAATTAACTTCTGTCAGTCCCTTCCCAACCATTTAGAAAAAGTCTCAACTTATCCTTGGGGCATAATGAAGGAGCTTATGATCTGAAGAATTGTTTTATGGAGTGAGGGGTATTCAGATACCAGGTTTCCTTTATCTCAGGGCTCAATCCACCCCAACTCTCTACTCATGGGGTTTAGAGTTCGATTCAGGTTTTGTTTTTGCTTATGTACTGACTGCAGAGAAAGGTTAACATAGTACACTGGAGACTACATTTTACAAGTGGCCCTTGGCTAGTGTCTGGGACTTTTGTTTCTGAAGTATTCCCTAAATAATAATATAAAGATGAATCTACATCATTTGTATAAACAATGTGATTTCTGGTAAAAACCAGCTTTTCTTTTGAGAGCCTGAAATCTTCATAGCTGCTAAACAAAGAATGCCTATGTGACTAGCGCCCGGTAAAAATGTGAATTTCTGAGTCTTATACAAGTTTACCAGGGCAAAAATATCACATGGGGGTCATTGCACTTTTTTCTGCTGGAGAGTTGGTGAACTCTCCATGAATCCTTATGGAATGGTGAGGTCATGAGACACGTGGACATAGACTCCTCCAAACTCTGCCTGTTTCTTTTCCCTAGTTGATCCCTGCTATGTCTCTATGATAAATCTCAGCAGTGAGTACAACCATATGCTAAGTCCCTTGGGTCCCTCTAGTGAATCATGAAATGTGTGGACAGTCTTGGGAAGCTGGAAACGTTCACAAAGTGACTCAGAACCCTGAGAGATATGAAGTCCAAGGCCAAATTAGCAGTACCCTTGAGGTACACAGCTGCCTCAAAAGAAAAACAAATATTGAATTACCACTTTCATCACAAGTAAAATATTAAAACAGATGGACCGAGAATTAAAATTTATCTTTATAAATAGTCCAAGAGAGATGAGATATTGACAATAGGAAAAAAAAAAAAAAAAGAAGTGTCTTCTAATCTGTTTTCAATCTACATTTTATAATTTACTTCTTTCCAGATGTTTTAATCAATAGTTTGGCTATGTTAGTTTTCAATATTTCATGTTTCTATCTTTCCCATCTTCTTGTATATTTACAGAGAGAATGCTAGCTAGCTTCCATTTCAGGTAGAAATTTAGTTGCTCCTTCTTTTCAAATGTGTTTCTGCTTCTCGGCCTTTTTCATGAGTCAAAATCATAGTTTTCCTTCAAGGTTTTTTAAATTTCACAGTCTTTGTAAATCATCTTAACTGTTCAAGTCTCTTATCACTTCTGGGCCATGCTGTACCGGATTCTTTCTCATAGTCATATTTGTAAGGCCTTTGTAATATTTTGGACCTGTGTGTGCCCCCGCCCGGTACTCTATAACATTTTAGGTAATAGAGATTACATCATATTTTAGTATTCTACAGCACTTTACAAGAATGTATTAAATGATACTATGTTAGTATAGCAGAAGAGATATAATGAAAATAATAATTGCAACTGCTAGCATTTATTGAGTACTTATTATGTGTCATTAAACTTTATAGTTGTACTTTTATTAACTCATTCAATCTTCAAAACATTTTATAAATTAAGACTTCTTATTTTCCCCATTTTAAAGATGAAGTAACTGAAGCACAAGGGGATTTAATAATTTCCTGTTATTAAACTACTGCTAAATAAAATAGGTGGGCTCTGAATTGATTCAGTCTAGCTCCATAGGCTGAACTGTTTAAGTACTAGGTGAAACTGCTTTTCATAAACCTTGATTAATATTAGAGATGCCTGATTTAGGAAAATGAACAAACAGAATATCCAGGTGAATTTGAATTTCAGATATACAACAAAACATTGTTATTTATAAAGACATCATAAATATTGGATGGTACATACTTATTATATGAAAATGTATTTGTTGTTTCTCTGGAGTTCTAATTTGACTGGGTGTCTTATATTTTATCTGGTAATCCTATCAATATGCATAATGATATATATCTAAATAGAAGTATGCTAACTTGTGTGATAGATATAACATCTAGATAACCATTAAGAAATCACTTGCTTTCCCGCTCAGAGTGTGGAGTGAGCAGACAACCTGCATCTGTCAGCTCCTCAGCAGCCTTGAGTTCCAGAGAGCTCTCATGTCTATCTAATGATGCCCTTTCTAGGGCAGCTGATATCCATTGACTATGGATGGTGCAGGCCCAGTCATTTTAATTCAATGCCAGACAGCTCTAAGAGGCAATATTTACTCTAGAGTTCTTATAGCTTATTCACAGCTTTTGGGGGCCTGAATTTAATTTTACTTCCTCCTTGGCCAACTCTACCTCCACCCCCTTCTTTTCACAGGTGTTAATTCTTAATGAAGAGCTTACACCCAAAACTTTGTCTTAATGTTTGCTTCGAGAGAACTCAACCTGTGACAATATACACATAAGCAAGTACAGGACAAGAAGAACCCCCTTTGCTCCGCAAAGAACTTCTATTAACAGAAAAATAACTTATATTGCAGCTCCTTTGCTGAAATCAAAGCAATACACCTTCTATCAATCAGGGTTTCAGTAGGAAACAGAGGCACACTCAAAAGTGAAAAGAAAAACAGTTTAATAAAGATACTATTCATAGTGATGTGGATAAGGGTGAAGGAACCAAGAAGGTTTTTCATAACAGGAACTTGTTACCAAGAGCAAAAGTTGATATGGATACTATAAAAATCTAACTAACAAGAGGTCATCAGTACCCCTAGGCCTGAGACAATAAAGGTAAGGGATGGTTACTAGAGCCCAGCTAAATATGTAGCTATATCTGGGGCACAAGGGCTTCATCATCAACACTGGAAAAGTGCAGCCATGGACCAATCATGGCCTGGAATATAGGGAGTTGCAGAAATTCAAACACAGAACTTTCCCTCCTTCCAGTGTCCTAGCTATTGCTGGTGTCTCCCATTGGCTGAACCTAACCAGAAGCCAAAGGACTAGATAAAGGACAACCTTAACACATATAATAGGGAAGGAGGAGGGCAAAGAGTGAATCTGTCAGGCAAATGGAGAATATCCAAAAATACTACAGCCCAAGGTTAAGAATGGCATGTTAATTTATGAAATAAAGTACATGAAAACATCAGAGACAGTACCATATCAGAAATTCAAAGACCTGAGTTATAGTGCTGTTAACATCCCTAACTAGCTTTGATCTTTCCAGCAGTCAATCTATCTTCCTGGGCCTATTTTATCTTCTGTTAAAAGAGTTCCATGAACACAAGAGTTTTTTCAAGCTTCAACAATTCATAATTGTACATATCTAAATTTCCTATACAAAGTACATAAAGAGAATGAGGGTAGGAAATGAGATTCAGAATTATTTAAGAAAGCAGGATAATTATCAAGTAGTAATGACCTGCTTAAAGAAAATTAAGAGAGCAGCAAGAAAAGTCGTCTGTAGGATGTAGTAATAGCAATGGATTATAAAAAGCGAAAGTTGGCACAAGAGATGGTGAGAAAATAAAAGACTACAACAGAGAACACAAATGAAATCCAGATGAATTAATGAATTTTTCAAATAAATCCAGTTTAATATGATCTAATTCAAATCATAACAGACATAAAGGACATAAAATATGTAGGCGTGTAATAGTTTTTTGTTTTGTTTTGTTTTCATTTGCAAGTAAGAGTGGTATAGGTTAATCAAAAGAACAAATAAATTTAGGATCAAAGTTTATGAGCTCAAATTTTCATACTTAGGAAGAATAAACTAGATATTTATTTGAAAGAGCTTTGAAAGCTTTAAATTGCCACTCAACTACTATTGACCTTTCTGTGAAGATCAATGTTTTGGAAACTTAATGGATTTTTTCAAAATGGAAACGTTCTTGTATTTTCCTAAGCACATATTTTTGAAAGAGGAATAAAGGGTCATGGCAAAAATTTGACGTAAATAAAATACAATTCATTATTACAGTAGATTATATTGCTCTTTACCAAATATTCCAGTTTCTGTTCCTGCAGTGCTTCTTCATGTAAGAGAATAATGCCCTGATGAACTTAACAGCTTTGAGACTTTCTTTGACTGATAAAATATAAGTAGAATAAGCATGTGTCACTTGGGGGCTGAAGAGCAAGAGCTAGCATGTCTCTTTCCCCTGTGTCATAATGAATAGCAATGTACTGGGTAGAAACTGCTCTATCAACCCAGGTCTCAGAATGACTATGACACAAAACAAAGCCACAGCCAATCCAAGATACTTATATAGTGTTAAAGAGATATAAGACACTGTGAATTATATTTCCAAAAGGACATATATTTGCTGAAGCTGTGGCCCGTTAGTTTTGCGGTGGAAATACCTTACCTGCTTCCTTCAATTTTAACTGCATACTGAACTCAGAATTTGTGGTTTAAGGCCACAGAAAGCTAAGGAATTACTCATCATGTTAACCTCATGCCTCTTTAGTCATTCTGTGTTTGTTTTTGTTTATGTTTGTTTGTTTGTTTTGTTTTGTTTTTAGGCCAACGAGGGTGTTTTTATTTCTAGTACTGATGTATTTTTTTTTACTACTTATCTTTGAAATTATTTGTCGAACTTGTTTCTTTAGACCTTTTTTTCATCAGGCTCAAATTTAATATTTTTGTGTATTCAATACTGTAGTAACATTTCACTGAATAGTCATTCAAGTTGACATTAACTGCTGAGTCCATTGTGGACAGTTAAAACAAATCTATTAACTAGGCCACACCCTCACAGAGATGATAGTGTGCATGCATGTATATTTCCAACCATAGCCAATACCCCAGCCATATATATGGAGAGAGTTTTAAAAAAGTGAAGAGAAGAGAAAAGAGGAGATGAGACAAAAGAAGGAGAGAAGGGGAGATGAAAGTATCTTACAGAAAAAGATGTAGAAATAAAGTGCTATGGTAGTTCAGGACAGGGAGAAATTATGTCTTCTTCAAAGAAAGAAAAGTAGTAAAATGTAATTTACGGGCTGTGTACAGTTCAGATCATGCATGTGTGGCATATATGTATTATAGAAAAGCCATGTTTACTATGAAATGAATGAAGCTTAAGCTTGAGGATTCTAACATCATAATTCTGTGACCAAATAACTGGACCCTTCTGAAATTTGGTTTCTGACCCTGCTCAAGTGATTAGACCATTTTACAATTTAAACTCTGACACTATCTACCCTAAACTACATTCTTTACATTGTCCATTTCAAAATGTGTTTTAATAGTTTATTTACCAGACTCCAAGGGAAAATTGAGGAATTGGCCCATGCCTTGGGAACTCTCCTTCTTTGAGGACCATGTCTTATGGCTTCAACTGTGACTCTACCTGCTGACTCTAAGTCAATCGAAACTACCCATTGTTCTTATCTCACAGCCCAGCTTGCTGACAACTGAGTCAGCTAACCCTTGAAAGTCCAGTGGAACCAACCAACCAGAAAATGAATGATATAACTATCTAGTCTTGTTTCCCTAGCAACCAATCCCTTTGATCAGCAACTCCTTGAAACTCTGGCATTTAAAATCTTTGCCTTATTTTTCCCACCTCAGAGCCTGTCTTTGGTTCATGCCAAAGGCTATGTTATCTGATTTGCAAATCATAAAATAAAACTCTCTTTTACCCATTAGAAGAGTCCTGTGGAACTTTCATTTACAAACTTAAATATCAGTCTTCACTTGCTCTGAATCTTCCAAAGCTCTGGGTGGAGGAGATTTTGGAAAACACTATGTTCATGTATCAAAATCTCTCTGTAATGCAATTTTGAACTGCTGTGAGAAAACTACTGTTTTCTCTTCTCACTCTGATTTCCCTTTCTTATAATTCTTCTTGTTTCATGTAGTGTTGGAATGAACACAAATATTTTTGGAATCTGGTTAAAGGAAAGTTGAATTGGAAATACATTTATTTGGGGTTTAATGCTATAACTGTGTGCTTCACAGTCACTTTTGTGTAAATTTATCAGTACATTAACTGATGTAGAAATGTATTCCAAGAATATTTCTTCATGCCCCTAATGTGTAGATAACTTATGCAGCATTATGTCAAAAAAATGCAGTCATTAGTTATATCAAAATTTATACTTACTAAACACTGAACACTACCTCTATGTGGTTAATGTGGGAGCAATAAGATATGGGGCCAGAAGACAGTCTTCTAAACATTAAATAAGTGTGAAAATTGTAAGTAGAAGATAATAATTCACCTCAATGCATGGTTAGAATTGTCATTATATCTTGTCAGAAAATTAATTAATAATGTGGTATATACAATGATGAAAAAGCCACACTGAGTTTTTACCCTTGTTTTCATGAAATTTACATAAAATAAAAACTTTTAGAAGTCTTCTGTTCAAAGACCCAACTTTCAGCAGTACTGAAATACCTTGATTTGTGGTATTACATATTAAACTATGCAACTCAATTTTTAAAAATAAAAATATTTGGTCAGATTTAATTAACATTGTAATCTCTCCGAAGAAAATTATGGTATTGTCATATAATAGATGATCAATGAGTAGAGATATACAAGAAAGGTAAAATATAAAAAATATATGTCAAGCAATTAATTAACAAAAATTATTATGCTATCATTCTGGAACTTGTGATGTTTATAGTATTTTTCAGCTTTTAAAAGGTCTATTATGTTGTTCTTTTTCTTTTTCATTCTAAATAAATATTTACATTCATAATTAGTTTTATATTTATAACTTTGTAGTATTTGTTTTTAAAAAAATAAGCATCAATTTATAAAAGCTTCGGGACCCACAAAGTCTGAATCTCTATTTATGAGTAATTGAAGGAGGATATTCTGAAAATTATAGTATAAGGGAAAGTATAGAAGTGTCAAATTGAATGGCATTTATGAAAGAGGATAATATAAGAATGTATGAGTTGAGTTGAGTCATTAAATGCCATTTAAATAATTTGAGTAATACTTAAAGGTTTTAATTGGGCTTATTATAATCATGTTTATATTTCAGTATTTATACTCTGGCAGCACTGATGATGAAGGAGAGTGATGATGAAGAGTCTTATTAATAGGAAATTAAGTAAAGGCGATAGGAAGGAAGGTAAACATATATTCAAGAAAAGATATATGTGTAAAATTACTAAGAGTTGAAAACTCATTCTATATGAGAGTAAAGAATATATAGGTAAATTAAAAATTATATAATCTTCTCACAATGTATAGAAAGTTAGAAGTGATAATAATAGATATTAGTAATAAATTTTAAAGAAATAAGATTAGCAGAGGAATATGTCTTGGGATTAAATTTAAAAAAGAAAGAAAGAAAGAAAGAAAGAAAGAAAGAAAGAAAGAAAGAAAGAAAGAAAGAAAGAAAGAAAGAAAGAAAGAAAGAAAGAAAGAAAGAAAAAGGAAGGGGAAAAATGTATCAGTAGTCTCCTGGATCACCAGATTAACTTTCACCTAGTCTCATTCCTCTTCAAAACCAACATCCCTAGCTCTCTTTTTCATTTACAGACCAACTGACTTCTCGGAGGAATTGTCAGTACTCATGACCCCCATTTCTGATACTGTCAATCACTCGCCAACCTACTTGAACTTGAATTCCAGTTCCTGCCCTCTCCTAAAACTGTTTTTTTTCAGACTACCAGCAATCTCAATATTTCTAAACACCAATTGATATTTTCCAGCCCTTATTTCACTAGGTTTCTCACCACTAGTTGAAAATGTTTAACATATTTTCTAAAAACACTCTTTTCCCTTTAACATTTTTGTTTTTTCTGCTCACATTCTAGCTACTCTTTCTATCTAGTTTGTAGCTGCTTCCTCTTTTCCATAATTATTTGAATGCCAAAGTTTCTATATGCCAATTCTGAAAAGTATCTGAAAGTAACTAAAAGCTCTTAGAATAAAATTAAATTGAGGACTTACCTCAATCATCTTATCTTCTTTTTGGATTTCCTGATGGGATGACTGTATCTGCCATCTATCCATATGAAAAGCACATAATCTTTATTTGGGTGTTCAAGAAGCAGGTTCAGGAAAAAAAAAAAGTAATGAAGGCAAAGAGTTTATTTGGAAGGTGCAGTGAACAAACAACAGTAGGAAAGTAGGGAAGTTATCCGTTGAAAGGAAGTCAGCCGATAAAGGGTGAATTATTAAATCAGATATCACAGAAAGTGACCAGAACTTGAT
>NW_006441955.1:20831000-20837225 GCF_000325575.1 Pteropus alecto
TATAAAACAGAACAAAATCATCTCACTTGAAGAGACGTTTATATACAAATTCCTCCGAGTCATTAGTTAAGGGCTCTTCTGGAAGGATTTTTTATTTCTTAGTAGTTTTGGCACATGGAGAAGAAATGATTTCCATGGTTCCAAAAAAATCTTTTCAGGTTTTGAGATGCAAATGTTGACAATTGGAAATAATTTTGATTATACCAAAATCATAAGGTATAAGGAATGTATGCAGGAAGCTCTCAGTGACTGCTTAAGGGTGCTTTACACTCCTTAGATTCATTTGCTCCCCACATAAAACTCACTCTACCTTGTCAGTGTTTGTTTCTGGTATTTTTTTTTTTTTTTAATAAAATGAAAAAGACTTACAACAGAGGAATAATGGGACAAGTTGAACTAGTGGGACAAGTCGTTGCAACTGGCTTCAGGAACACAGCTGGTATTCATTGTCTCATTCTGCTACCATGCATTCTAGTATTCTTTCATCTCAGGTTTATATCGGAGGTTCTGAACCTCGAAATGACATGTCTTTGTCACATTATGGTTACTGTAATTGTCCACTTACAGTTAATACATTGCTTGGAAAGCACCAAACAATGCCACAGTTAATCACCTGGTTTCCAGATATATCCTGTCTCCACTCTCTCTTATTATACAGTATCAATCTCAAAGCCTGAGGATAATCATAGTAAATTATCCTTATCAACATAGTTAATCCTTCTTTGCCTGCTAATGTACTGGCATAATAAACCCAACATGACCAACCAAAAGTTGTAACTTAAAGTTTCCTGAAGGTAAAAGTAAGCCTCCCTTGGGAACAAGGACCTCTATTTTAACAGAGCCTAAATTTGTAGGAGCAGAAAGTACAACATGCTTGAATGAATCATTGAGAGTAATATTGAGAAGGTCAGTCCTTTCACTTCTTCATTATTATCGCCCAAATAAACAAATATCTATCAGTATGCAGCATAACATAATGCCCCTTGGTTCAAAGTATACCACATTATAGCACTCCCACTCTGCAGGGAATCATTTCCAAGAATATGCTTCGGCTCTGCTTTTAAAAGATAATTCCAAAAGTGTATTAGGACAGCCACTCCTGGATTATGGAGTACATGTTAGGATACTGGATACTATCATAAGCGGCCCAGGTCACATCTCCTTTTCCATAAAGTCGATGACTTTCCGTTGTCATCTAGGACCCCATCATGATAAATCACTCTGTGATTCCTAGGAGTGTGGACTTGACTGAAACTCTGTAAAGCTGAATCATTGCTTCCCTCTGGGATTGAAGAATTCAACTAAATCAACTATTCTATGTGGTTCAATGGTTTTCTTCAGGGGCAATTGGTATTATATCTACAGTTGATCTTTGTTACAGAAAGGTCAAGCATTAACTAGATTGACTTTTGATGAGAATGAGCCAATGAGAATGAGCTCATGCATAGCCTTTATCCCTGTGACAATGTCTATGCCATCCACTGTATAAATACTAGTGCAACTGAGGGTAAAGATTGGCTGAGCTTTGCTGGGAGAATTATCCTGCCTACCTTGTTTTTTGGTGTTCTTTGCTGGGCACTAACTTTCACTAACATGAAAAAAGCAAAGATCCTCACACTTCACAACCACTCCCACAGATAAGTCCCTAGAGATCTTTGTTTCCAATTATTCAATTTTGTTTTATCCAAGACCTCAACCAACCAGTTAATCATATATCTTTGCTCAGGAAAACACACATGTTCTTACATGAGGCTATTTCTTTTTTCATATTAAGTTCATGGACACTCAAAACTCTGCCCATTATAAAGATTTCACTTAACTCTCTCTCAAAGCCACTGCTAAGTGTAAATAAAATATGGCAAGATTTTTAGCTGTCATCAAGACTACCCATCACGACCTGGGCCACATGTTTAAATAAATTACATGTGTCCTATGGTCTTGCTTGGACCTTCTCTTGAGTGCATTATATCCATCATATGATGGAGTTTTTCTCATGGGTCTAATGATACCCAGCTTATAATGGGCAGTTCTGGACAGAAAAGAATTTAATTCCTGTGGTTAAGTAATTCTAGGGCCTAGGAACATGCTAAGAGCAGCTTTTCAAATTTTAAAGTTCCCTGCTACAGCCACATGCTGTTGCTCTAGAATTCACTGCAACTCTCTTCTTGGGGCTTCTCAAATATTCTACATGGTAACTTTATCCACTGTAAATGCCTCTAGAAACATGGGATAGCTTGGGTCATAACACACATAATTAGCAAGACTGTTTAACTTTTGCTGCAGTGGCCTTTCTTGTTCCAGGCCCTCATCAAAACTGGCAGTCTTCTGAATCAATTGATAAATTAACTAGAACATTATCCTCAATTGATATGCTACCTCTATAACATGATGGGAACTACAAAGCATTTGTTTCTTTTTCTTAGTAGTAAAGTGTGAGGTAAAATATGTGTTCTTTATCTTGGAGGGGTTTCTCAGAATAGTACTCCACTATAATAGAGCCCTAAAAATTTTCATTGATTTGGCAAGAACCTGAAGTTTTTTAAGGTTTTATATTCCATCTTTTGATGCATATGTGCCTTACTCAGTCATCTAGAGTATAATCTATTTCTTGGTCTCCATTGTTTAAAAGAGTATTATAAATATAGTTGGACAGTTTAGTATTCCATAGAATGTCCAAATAATCAAAAAGTCCTTTGTGTCATGAAAACAAATGTTATACAGCCCAGGGGAAAGGTTACAGATACATCCTAATCTTTGTCCCATAAATATATCCATTGTCTTTTTTCATATGAATTGCTTCAGATTTTTCTTTATAATGGTAATTGAAAAGGCCACAATTGCCAGATCAATAGCTTCTGGTACTTTCTGTGAGGCTATATATCTGGTAGGTATGTTATCATCAATATCTGTCGTAATTGACATTGTCTATTATAATACATATTATAGATCTGTTATTATACTTTAAAGATACCCAGAATATCAGCTATAGTTGAAGCTTCCACTTAAGTATATGATAGTCCCCCATCAAAAATAATGATTTAGCCAGTTTTTGAAAGGGATAGATTGGTCAATTAAACAGCGATATAGAGGTGACCACCAACCCTGCATCCTTTAAGTTTTGGAAAGTCACACTAGTCTCTCTATTAAAGCTTCTGGCTTATCATATCCAGGGCTTGTTGAGTCACAGTTATAGGGACTTCCCTTTGGCTTTTCCTAGATTATGGATCTTATTTCACAGGTCAGATTCTTCGTAACTGTGATGTTACATTAGTCTGGGCATAATTACCACTTGTCTGAATAAGTTTGAGCTGCTATAACAAAAATATCATAGATTGGATGACTTAAAAAACTAACGTTAGTTTCTCACAATTCTAATGTCTAAGAAATCCAAGATCAAGGTGTTGACTTATGTGGTGTCTGGTGAGACCTGCTTCCTGATTTGTAGACAGCCATTTTCTTGATATATCCTCACATGGCCCAGAAAGAGATTATCTTTATCATATTTCTTCTTCTATAGTCACTAATCTTATTCAAGAGGGCTTCACTCTCACGACTTAATTACTTCCTAAAGACTTCACATCAAATTCTATCACACTGGGGATTAAACTTCAACATAAGAATTTGAGACGACACCAGCATTTAGTCCATTGCATCGCTCTGTTTACTACAGGGATCTTATTCCCATCTGTCTGGCTAGTGATCTGGTTTCAGAAATTTATTTTAGGAAACTTTTTCTAAGACCACTTTTGCTTTCAACTGTTTGAATTTGGGTTCCTCAAGATGGAGACCCTGAGGTAAGAATTCAATTTTAAATAGTTAATTTTGGAGGTATAGGAAGCATGAATAAGGAAATGGAAAACTGATGCAAGAAAGAGAAGATGTCACTAAGCTAGCTATCTCTGGTGACAGAAGTTTAATCATACTGGGAAACAATGTAAAATACATCTTTTGAAAGTTTATAATTGCTTCAGTATCACTTTATTAATTTTATTAGTATTTATTATTTGAGGACAGCTATCAAAGGATGTTAATTTTTAGTACATCTAGCCCCTCTCATGGGGTAAAGTGGCCTTTAGTCTTTTAAGAGAAAAGAAAAAAAACTCTCAAGTATAAAGTTGCAGAGACTGACAACTGGAAGTTGGTGGTCATCTGGCACACAAGAAAATGTTGATGTCTGAGATTCTGCTACAGATTCACTATTAGTAGTTACTCTAGGACAAAAAGCCTGTTCTGGGATTGACCCGGACAAACCAGAACATATAACGACTCCATCTTGCCTCGACTAAATTGTCCCCTACTGCCATTCTCCACACTGAATTAAGAGTAATCATCTCAAAATACAGTTCTGATAAGTCATCTCCTTATGTCAAAACCGTTAGTGATTTACTATGGCTCAAAGGACAAAGTTAAATCTGCTTAACATGGCTTCCATCTTTTGGATGATCTGCTCCCACCTGTTCCAAGACTTTTGCACATGCTGTTCCCTCTGATTAGAATGCAATTCCCTCTTGTTTTTCATATTTCAGTTCAAGCTTTACTTTCTCAGAGATACTGACATGTATCTTGGTAGTTAAAACTGATTTATTATAGTGACTGGATAGATTTTGTAGATTACAAAAGGAATGCAGTGTGTTCAAGATGTCTAGATAATTATAAAGCCTCTTTCTCCTGTATTATCTTGGGATTGAGGATCTTTAAATTATTTTTGTAATAAAATAATTGTGCAAATATTTTGACTACAAGAGACAAGAACATAAAACTGATCTATTTCGTCCTGTCAGAGATGTTTCTCTTCCACTATTCTTTTAATTAGTGAGTTACACATTTATAGTTTTACAGATTATTATTTTTTAGTTGGTAAAAGAAGTATAAAACAGAAATAGGTTTTATCAGAAATAATTTAAGAATACTTCTTTTTTACATGACTCTTGATAAAATGTAACACATATTATACTCTATATTCTTAAGTGCCACAAATAAGAAAAAAAATGCATTTTTTCTGTGTGCTATTTAACTCATTGCTAAAAAAATAGATTTTTTCTTTAAATACTCACTGTAATTCGATTAATAAGATTATTTAACTGTTAAAATAATCCAGTTCAGTTACTTAAGCATTTGAATTCTAATATTCAATACACTAGCCAGCATGATTCTTTGGTAACAAAACTTACAAAGGTTAATCCCATTGAAGGTGAGATACAGCCATTGTTTGAATTCTTGCTTTTCCATTGAAAAAAAATGAAGTCATAGTTGCTATGAGATCTTAAACAAGAAAAAAAAAAAAATAGTGTCCCAAATCTTTACTAGCATATTGGTTTCCCCATGGAGTGTTAAACATGTCACTCAAGTCTTGGAGCTTTGGCTTTTATTTTACTTAATCCTTGTTTTTAGATAAACCTTAGGACTGCTTGACTATTTTAAGCTTATTTGTTGTTGTTGTTTGTTTGTTTGAAATTTTCCAGATTGCCCTGGGGTTAAGAAAGGAAGAGAGATGAAATAAGCTAAAGGAAAGCTAGTAACAGAAGGAATAGAACTCTGTATTTTTGTTAGAAATATAATTTTGTAACCCTTCACTCATCCACTGAAAGAGTATGGGCTCATTATATTCCCAATGTAATCCTGTTAAATTATTCTCCTCATATGATATTCTTCACCATACCTAATTATACTACATAAAACGAGTCTTAACTTTTAAAGTATTAACATGGGATATTCTGAGACTAAATGTTGCCATCAAGTGTTTGTGAATCTAGCTGGCACTCAAGACTCATACTTCAAGAAATGGATTTGCTCATACAATTAACCATAAGCAATTGCAAGTTAAGCAGATTTCTATTGCCTCTTAGCACCCAAACTCAAGTGGGGGTAATGTAGGCAGAGCCTTAACCTTTAAAATTGTGGCTTTCTGCCATGTCCATATCAAAGCATCTATGGTGCAGGGGCTGGGCATGTGCGATAATGAGAATTTAAAATTTTCAAACTAAATATACTGAGGGAAATTGTTGCGGAAACTAATTAGCCATATGCAGCCTAAACCACTCAGCTTTTAGGAGCAGTGTGATCACACAATGGTTAGTTCATAGAAAGAGATGGCTGGTTAGGTGTGAATGTTGCAAAGATTTATGTGGAATTACCTCATGACTACTCTGGTTTAAACTGGACTATCATGTTGCAAATTGTGTTAAACTTTTGTCCTACCTTTGCTATCCTATTGCAATTTCCTTA
>NW_006441955.1:20837326-20855824 GCF_000325575.1 Pteropus alecto
TTCCCTTATATTTTTCCAAATGGCTATCTACGTGGGTGAGTTTTCTAAGATTCAGACAAAATGATATACTTTCTAAAAATTCTTCAAATGCATCCCAGTATGTAACATCTAGGTAAATTACCTTAAGAGGTCACACCCTTTATGTATAGGCCCTTATTTATCTGTTCATCTTGACCTTAGACTATAGTGTATTTGTGTCTATTCATGTTTTAGGAAAATCAGTGTTGAATAACATCTATATGTATCATTGGAATAAATAAGATGCTCAATCAAGACTCCAATTCTGTATATAGAGTTAAGTTTCCTTATTGCCCTTCTGCTCTTGTTATAGGAAATATAACAGAGGTGGGAAAGAATTTATTGAAACGTCTCAAAACAGATTCTTGCATCAAAAGTGAGCTCTTTATTTTTTTCTCAATATCTTATTGTTTCAAAAAGAAATCCTTTGTTTAATAAAAAGATATATAGTAATATTGATATTTAAAGTATTCTTGTGGTCAATACTTGCTGACCAGATAAGTTTCTCGTGTGTGTATTTTTATGATGCTTATATTGTTTTAGCATTCACTTTTAGATCAAAGATCTATCTTCACTGAATTTATATTAATTCTAATTTTCTCATCTCTCAAAGAATAATAATTTAGGCATACAAACAAATTAAGAAGTTTAAGCATTTTAGAGGTGAAAGTGGACTTCAAGATCATCTAGGCAATGACGTTTTGGGTTCCTCTGGATTTAGTAATTTTCCATCTCTTGTAGTTTTGGGTGTATGCTTGGCAGGAACAGAGTTTTTATTAGGTGTTGAGATGGAAGTGGAGTGGGGAACAAAGTATTAGACCAAGAATGACAAAACTTCCAAATCTCCTTCCACTCAATAATCCTAGCTTAATATTGTTTCTCTTTATAAATATTGAAACATATAGCTGATGTTCTATGGATTTAAATACTTCACTTGTAAATTATTTTATATGAAGTCCCACTTCCTATGGTAAATGTTATTTCCTTCATATCCAGTATCTCTCCTAAAAAAAAAAAAAAAAAAAGTATTCATTTTTGTCTGCTGTTTTTATGTCATTTGAATTTTAATTAAAATTCATTAGGTGCAAAGTTTTAAGCTATTGAAAATATAAATCATATTCTAATCCCACACTTTAAAATATATTGTAATTAAAAAGAGTAACAGAATAATAGTTAACATAGGAAAGTTAGGAATAGACGAGTGATGATGAAGCATCTGTCACAAGTTGGAATGATTGAGAAAATATTCTTGAAGAAAGTCATTGTTGGCTTCAGTTGAAACAGTGATGCATATAGGTGCATGCGTGTGTGCGCGCACGCGCGCGCGTGTGTGTGTGTGTATGTGTGTGTGTTGCTGGAGAAGGGTGTAAAGAGATTTAATGAGAAAAAGAATTGTTGAGGTTCTCAGAGTTAATAGGGTCCAGTGCTCTGGTAGAAAGAAAGTACCCTATAAATTTTATCCTTTGTCTACACATTTTAGAACTGTTTTGTAGTCCATCAGTAAGTAATTTTGAGAAACTTGTGATACCATATCTTACTTTTGGGAAATTCAAAACTATATTACATCACAAGTATTTATAGTAGTGCAACACATTAATTTAGATAATGTTATTCAATTCTAAGGTTTAACCGGGAACTCTTTATTATCAGAACAACTATTTATATTTTGAGGACATTAGTTTTGTTTTTCTGTTTTTTTTTTTCTTTTGTATAGCATTATTTGAAGAATGATTGTTCAAACAGTAAAGTAGCCTATCCTGACCCTCTGATTTACTTATCCTAGTTTACTCTGTTAAATTATTTTATTTATTATGTCCATTTAAATATTTTGTTATCCAATTTTTCCAGAGAATTCATTCCATTAGAATCACCAATTAACTAATTGGCCAGAAATATTGAATGATGTGTTTCCTACCAGCTAGAAGCTTTTAGTGTAGTGGAGGGAAAGATATTAAAAAATGTAATAACTAATCTTACCAAGAGGACACATTTCAATCAACCACACTAAAATAAAATGAAAAAAAATTATCTTCTAATAGAAATAAATTATTTTGAAACACTTCTATAAATAAATCATGTTTTCTTAAGTATCAGAATATTTCTACATAATTTCATGCTGGATATAAATTAAAAAATTCATTTGTATCCATAATAAATAACTATTGGCTACAATTTTTTAAACAGTTAAAATTTGACTTTAGACTAAGTCTTTAACTTTTCTCGTTTTCTAAGACCACTGTATGTTATAGTATTTTGCAAAAGCGCTAGACTCAAAGCCATTGTAGAACTATTCTTTATGCTGAGACAATGACCCTTGGTCTTGTATATTCTAAGAATGTATCATGCTTTAATATCTAATATAGATGTGTTAAGTGTTTTGATAATATTCCTTACTAGTAGGCATGATTACATAGTTCTAGTAGGGGGTATGTTGAGAGATTATTTGTATAATTAATCATAAGCCAACCCAAGCCTAAAGATTTTTCTGCTTATAAGTTACCAATTGTCTAATTATATCCTCTTTAATTATGGTGAGTTCAAGCTTCTCCTTTTGTTGTGCTTGGGGATTACTTTGAAATATATTAACACAGAAATTATGGTACAGTGTTTTAATGAGGTTATTTGGTGGCATAGATAACACTAATATGGTATATAATTTATCAAAAGTTATATTGAACTGAATCATTTCTAAGGACTACAATTGCATTGTGCTTAGTTGTAAGGCAATGGATAATCATAATCAGGTTTCCATTTTAGTGGACATATAAGTATTTGATTCTCAAATTAAAAGAAAATAATAAAATATATTTTAACAAGTTCATGAAGCAAAATCTTATCTAATTTCATACTTATAATGGTTCTATGAGATAAGCAGTTACACCTTATTGGTCACTTTGCCTAAAATAGGTTTTTTCCTTGCTCAATACCACATGACTACAAAATAGAGCTAAAATTAGAATCTACTTCAGATATCCTAAAATATATATTTATAAGGCAATATATCATAATAATATCTTCAGTCTTCTAGTCTCATCTCTGTGCCATCACTCAGGAGCAAATAGGGGCTATTCATGTTTTTTAGGGGCTCTGTGATGATTAATTTTATGTGCTAACTTGATTGGGACAGGGAATGTTCAAATATGTGGTTAAGCATTTTTCTGTATGTGTCTGTGAGTATGTTTCTGGAAAAGATTAACATTTGAATTGTTAGACAGAGAAAGCAGATTGTCCTCTTCATGTGGAAGGCTCTCACCCAATTGTTGGGAAGCCTGAATAAAACAAAATGATGGGTAAGGGAGAATTTACCCTTTCTATTTTTTTTCAAGTTAGGTCTTTGGTCTTCTCCTGCAATCAGCCTGGAACTTACACCATTGGTTCTCCTGGTTCTCAGGCCTTCAGACTTGAATGGGAACTACAGCACAGGCTTTCCAGAGTATCCCCCTTGTAGACAACAGATAGTGGGACTTCTCAGCCTCCATAATTACATGAACCAATTTCTTTTAACAGTTCTTTTTAGATAGATAAATAGAGATACAAACAAATGTAGGTAGATGATATAGATATAGATAGAGATGAGAAAGAGAGAGAGAGTGAGAGAGAGAGATTCTATTGGTTCTGTTTCTCTGGAGAACCTTGCTTAATACAGATTTTGTCTTATCCTTTGGTATAGTAGGATTTATAACCAACATATTTGCATTGTTCTTTGCAAAAAGAAATATCGAGTTTTATATTTTAGAAATACTCTCAAAAGATGAAGAAATTCATGCTTTTCTGAAGAAAAAATTGGAACCAAAATAAGTAACAAATGAAGGTTATAATGAAATTACGTGGTCATTCAAGCCTGGTATACTCTGAGTTTTAGGAGAGAATGAGAGAGACTAATAGGTTAAATTGTTTTCTTCATGCTTGGCTTGTTTATTCCTTCTTCTGAGCTATTATTGTTATTATACTGCAACATATTCTGAGAAAGGATGGTAAGGCATCTCTTTATAACTGAGGAAAAGAGTATAAATGCAAATTCAGTTATAAAATTCTGATTATCAATGCAATTTAAAAAGTTGAAATCTAGCACTCAGCATATTAATTGACTAAATGATTTTATTCGATGGTGAGAACAGAACTTGTAGAGAGTGTGACTTTGATATCTGTCCTTGATAGAACTTTTAGATATGTGCAAAAATAGGCATTTATTCAGGAATGAAAGGCTTAGCAACAAAATTTAGGGGTTAAAGAATAGAGAGGAAACTATCTTTATATGAAATATTTTTATTGATAATAAGTTTGGTATTTTAGAATATATATATATATATATGTAGTGTTTGAAAATTCAAAATGAATTCAGAACAATTAATATTTGAATTTTTTATAACAGAATAAGAGGTCTAGGTAGATTTTGTACAGTATGTGCAGAAAGTTAACTCTTACAGGGATTATTAGAAGCCTAGTTAAAATGTCAACTACATAAAAGAGTGCAGAGTTAGTGTGCATTAAGGATACATAGTTTTTGTGTTAGACAATGTGTAGAAAGCCTCAATATAATAACTATAGCACAAAGAAATAAAATTAAAACTGCCAAAATTCGATGCATCACAGTTGAAAAAGCACTCTTTTAAAAGCATAGTACTTAATTTTGAAGCAGATCTCACAGAATTTAAATAAGAGATATGATTACTTGTTCTGGAATTGTATATTTGCCCAGAAATTCTTGAGGTAGAGTCATCAACAGCTCTGCTCAGCTATTGTAGACTCATGTCTATGGCTTCTTTTATGGAATCAATCCATCTCCTATTTGGTCTTTTTTTCCCTGCTGCCTTCTATTTGTACCAACATTATTGCCTTTATGTGCCTGAAGTAGGACAGCTTCAGTTTTGTCATTTTTGCCTCCAACAATATTTTAGGCTGAATTTGCTCAAGGACTCACTTGTTCGTCTTTCTGTCAGTACAGGGTATTATAGAGTCTTCTCCAACACCATAATTTAAATATTTTCTGCAAATCTTATGATATTTAATTTTTTTTTCTTTCCTCTCTTTGTTCTTCATTTTGGAAAGTTTCTATTACTATATATTCGAGTTCAATGACCTTTACTGCTCCAGTGAATAACTTGCTGTTAATTCCACGTAATATATTTTTCATTTCAGATAATATATATATTTTTCATTTCTGAAAGTTTTGAGTCTCTTTTCCATCTTCTATTACTTTCTCATACTGTTTTTTTTTCTTTTTGAACATGTACATTTTCCCTGATTATGTGTCATTTTTCTTGCCTCTTTACATGTCACTATTTTTAATCGGATGCAGTACATTGTAGGTTTTACATTGGATGGTGCTAGATCATTTTAAAATATTTTGAGGCTTTATTTTAAGACATAGCTTTATGTTCTCAGAATGAGTTTGTTCCTTTGGTGGTTGCTTTTAATCTTTGGGCAACTCTAGTAGTGAGTTTGCTAGCCCCATTACTGAACCAATACCCATCTAATGACTCTGTTTACTTCCCCGTGGACTAAGAGATCTTTTTCTTCTGACTGGCAGCAACATTAATTTTTTTTTTTTTTTTGTCTTGAAAAATTTCTACTCCTCTCTGGTGGTTCCTTTTCGGGCCTCAGGTACTTTTCTCACAACGCAAACTGATAAATTCTAAGCCAAAGACTGAAAAAGACACTTCTACATATCTCTAGAGCTTTCTCCTTATGCGGCTTCTTTCTTTGCAATGTTGCACCCCCCAAAAATATAGTCACTATCCTTCTAGAACTTTAGACTCTGTCTGCTCAGGACTGCTGATTTCTGTTTGCTTTCTTCTTCCCTCAATTATACCTTAGAAATTTTCACCAGACAGTAATTGGGCAATCATTTATTGCACTTGTTTACCTTCTCTTAGGTGTCAGTGTCTTGAACTGCCTGCCATCCAATATCTGATAACTGTTGTTTCACATATTTTGTTTAATTTTATAGGTATTTAAGATGAAAAAGACAATTATGTCCCTGCTATTTCATTATAGCCAGAAATGAGAGTTCTGATTTCTTAGATTTCTATGGTAAATATATTTAAGTCTACTCAGCCAGTACCTTGCAGTGTTGAAATCGATAGGCAGATGAAGCAACATAGTAGCTGATCATCTAGGCTAGTGCTATGGGCGCTCTAAAAAAGTTAGGAATAGGTCCAGATCAAATCATGGCCTGGTAACAATGGGATATCTGATGAGATTAGGGGTATCAGACAAATACTATGGGGGGAACATACTTAAAGACAAACATTGTGTAAAACCCAGAGTATCACATCTATTAATTAAGGACATTTTTCTTTTAATTTTTCTTTTTCAATTAGAGTTTGACAATTAATATTATTTTATATCAGTTTCATGTGTACAGTATAGTGGTTAGACATTTATATAATTTATAAAGTGATCCCCCTGATTAGTCTAGTACTCACCTGGCACTATACATAGTTATTACAATGTTATTGACTATATTCCCTCTGTAATTCACATCCCCACAACTATTTTGTAACTACTAACTTGTGCTTCTTAATCCCTTCACCTTTTTCTTCCAGCCCCACAATGCCACTCCTATCTCTCGATTACCAGTTCTCTGTTTCCATTTTGTTTGCACTGACATGGATGGACCTATAGGGAATTATGCTAAGTGAAATAAGACAGAGACAAATACCACATGATTTCACTTAAATATGGAATCTAAAGAACAAAATAAGCGAATTGAGGACATTTTCATTTAGAATTTAACTTAGTCCATTATTGACTCTGGGTCTAAGCAGTCTATGTAGATTTTCTAGATAAATATTATATCTATGTAGATCCACTCCGAGGATACTTTGTTTGAGTGTATATCCTCTACTCTTATGAAATTATAACATTTTAAATGTTTATTTTGCTCTGTCTTACAGACTAACTACTTCAAGCTAAGTATATGATGATATAATTTATTTAGGAAAACTAATAGCATTTGGGAAAGGAAAGGAAAAGTTAGCATTTCTCTTTGGTTCTAAAATGGTTACTATATATTACATAAATGTTATGTATATATATTAACTACTTTGTGCAGCAACCAGTTCCTTCATATATATTCACAAGAATTCATCCAAGAAACATTTACTCAGGCCTTGTGTGCAAAATAATCTTGAAGCAGTGGACATATGGTGAAGAAAAAAGATAACAAATATCTCTACTCTGTGGAGTTTGAGGAAAATTATATTGTAATAAACAAACAAACAAAAATAAAGTATGTCAAAAAATTTGGCTTATAGCCAAAATTGAGTGATTGGAAGTGAATTTACTCTTTTATTGTAAATAATTTTAAGAAAAACTAGAAAACAACAAAACATTATTACGGTTCTTGAGAGGAAAGAATAAATGAAATGTGTTCTACAATACCCGGACTTTCTGCTTAAAAGTATTTTTCAAACCACAGTGCAGTGTTAGTGTCCACACAGATCATAGATGCCTGGCAAAGTTGATGAATCTGTGCTCTAAAATCAGAGAAGTGGAAGTGGTTTAATTTGTGAGACAAACTACCTGGAACAATAGAGCTATGTGAAGGAGGAGCTCCAGAAATATGCATGGGACTCTCCCTTTGTTGCTGAATCCTAAGCCATGCATGTATAAGTAGAAATGTCATATGACCAGGTATAAAATGACTGGGGAGATTTAAGATAAAAATTCTTGGAGTATATGCAAAATTGAAAGACATTTGAAATTCAGCCATCAAGAATGGAGAACACTTCCTGAAATCTTCCAGACATGGAAAATTATGTATATATAGTATTTCTAGAAATAAAAAAAAAGTAGTATGTGAGAAAACATTAACTCATTTGCCTAAATATTACTAGAGACATATATCATAATACTTAAAGTAAAACAAAAGCAGAGAATGGGGGAAAAAGACAACAAAAAATAATCAGAATTTTAGTGAAAACATGGAACAATAACAAGTTTAATAATAGTCTTAATGAAAATTACTGAAAATTATAAACCCTCAGACTTAAGTAGTTCATTGACTTCTTAAAGAACATAGTCCCAGGCAGATTATAGTTTGTGGGGGGGGGGAGGGGAAAGAAAAAAAAATAAATTAAGAGGAAGTTTAAGAAAAAGTGCAGAGAAGCAAATAAAAAACAAACAGCATAGTTCTCATTACAAACTATACAAGAAAAGAATGAAATAACATTTTTAATGTGGTAAAGAAGAAAACATAGGTACTAAACTCATGGACCTTAGTTTTAAGGAGGATTTTGTGAATTGAACCTCAAAGGCAAGGGAAGTAAAAGGAAAAATAAATGAATGGAACTATATCAAACTAAAAAGCTTCTATGTAGCAAAAGAAACCATCAGCAAAACAAAGAGGCAACCACCTGAATGGGAGAAGATATTTGCAAACAATGCCTCCGATAAGGGGTTAATATCCAAAATATAAAGAACTCATGCAACTCAACAACAACTAAAAACAAACAATCCAATTAAAAAGTGGTCAGAAGACCTGAATAGACCCAAGAAGACCTATAAATGGCCAACGGACATATGGAAAGATGCTCAGCTTCACTAGCTCTTAGGGAAGGCAAATGAAAACCACAGTGAGATACCTCATACCTGTTAGAATGGCTATTACCAACAAAACAAGGGATAACAAATGTGGGAGAGGTTGTGGGGAATAAGGAACCCTCATACACTGCTGGCGGAAATATAAATTGGTACAGCCACTATGGAAAACATTATGGAGGTTTCTCAAAAAATTAAGGATAGAATTACCATAAGATCTAGCAATCTCTCTTCTGGGGATTTACCCCAAAATTTTGAAAACATTTATTCACAAAAATATATGCATCCCAATGTTCATTGCAGCGTTATTCATGGTAGCCAAGACATGAAAACAACTAAAGTGTCCTTTGATAGATGATTGGATAAGCAAGATATGTTACATATATCAATGGAATATTACTCAGCCATAAGAAAAGATGAAATGCTGCCATTTGCAACAACATGAATGAATTTTGATATAATCATACCAAGGGAAATAAGTCGGGCAGAAAAAGTTGAGAACCATATTATTTCAGTTATATATGGAATATAAAACTGGAAGTAACAAACAAACAACACAAACAAATAAAAATTCATAGACACAGACAACAGCTTAATGGTTACCAGAGGAAAATGGGGAAGGAGGTGAGGTAGAAAAGCGTAGAAAGGGGTCACGTATTTAGTGACAGAAGGAAATTTGACTTTGGGTAGTGAACACGCAATGCAATATACATACAGCATATTATTGAATTATACACTTGAAACCTATATAATTTTATTAACCAATAAATAAATAAATAAATAAATAAATAAATATAAATGAGAAACATGAAAAACGTTGTAAAAGATTTTTTTAATCTGTCGATCTAGAGGTTTGTAAACAGCAAAGATATTTTTTAGAAATTAATGTAAATTAAAGACTTTTTTAGAAACAAATAATTATAAAATCATCACCAGTGTCCTCTACTACAAGAAATGTTAATGCACTTTCTTCAGGCAGATGCCAGATAGAAATTTGAATATATACAAAGAAATGAGGAAAACTACAAAAGGTGAATATATAAATAAACAAAAAAATACATATTCTATTTAAAAATTTTTTTCAATTTGTTTTTGCTTTTAAACTAAAAATAATAATGATGTTATTACAATATTATTTTCATGTAAGATGATTTTATTATATTTATATATAATAAAAATCACCTTTATATTATCATATAGTACATACATATGTGAAATATGTGAACAAAATAGCATAAGGGATTGGAAGGAGGATTTTGAAATGTACCACTTTAATTGTCTAAGTATATAATATTGTAACATGTTTAAACTATGATAAGTTAAGGATGTACATTTATGATGCAAAAGAAGTGAGAAGATTGCTAGAGGTATATTCTTAAAAACTCATTAGAAAATAGAAGAATCCAGAACACATATAAAGGGTTTGGCTTTAGTTAGGATCAAGGGAAGTTTATCTCTAGTAAGAGGAATATAATTAGAGATTGACCATAGATTTAAGTAGAGGGGTAAAAGTAGATGCAAACGTATGAAAAATCTATTCTAACATCATTTTTTAACTTCAATAGTCTATCTTCATTTTCCAGCTTTACTAGACTCAAGATTATCTAATAATTTTGAGGTCTGAGGAGGGCTTCAAGTTTGGTGAGACTGGAGAACTTATGGAATTGAAGTCTAAGAGAGAGGAAGAGAGATGGAAATAGGGAAATGTAATATTGCTCACATCATTAAAGATCCACTTGAATCTTTAAGGTTACAGTTTAGATAGGTGAATAAGATGTAGCAAGAAAGGGCCAAGGGAACTGAGGTTGTCTGAAAAGAAGTAATTATAATATTAATCTTGTTTCAAGCTAGAAAAGGACATAGAAAGATGAGAGAGTTGAAAGGCAATTAATAAGGATGTGTCATGTAAAAGAAATAATGGAGTTAGAGTGACTGAAGAGTGAGCTATTAAGAAGTTGTGGTCAGAAATTAAGGGACTTGAAATTGAAAATACGGTAAGGGTGAGATTGAGGTCCTTCTATAGTATGGACATAGGGATGAATTGCTCAGGAAGGGAGATAGACAAGATTATTGAAGACACAGAGATCAAGGTAATTGAAATGTGAAAGTAGTGGAAATATAACCTATCTGTGTGTTGGGATTACTGAAAATGTTTGGAGGAAATACAGGAAGTGGCAGCAAGCCAGAATTCAGACTTTTCGAGGAATCAGAGTTGTGGTTAAGGGGTCTTTGGAAGATTGCAAAATGGAAGAGGGTGGTTTAATTTGATTTAAAAAGAAAAGAATTCATATATTTAGGGAAGAATGAAGGTGAAAAGTCTACAAGTAATAATGAGGAACAAGAAAAGCACCTGTGTCACCTCAGGCCTCACAGTATAGAGGTCAAGGTACAATGAATTTCTCTTAGAGCAAGAAGGTGTTGAAGACACTGAGTTAGATGGTTTAAGGTTTAACTACTGATTAATCAAGGGTTCCAGAAAGTACATTGAAAAGATGTGGGAAGTTGAAGGGGACCAATAGATGGGGTCAGCATCTTTAGAGAATAGACAATAGAAGATGGGTAGAACCAGTTGGTAATCCTGGTTATCTTTATGGTACTAACATAAGGATGATCAAAGCATTTAAATTATTCTTAAAGATGGTGTTAAAGGTGGTTAGTTGAGATTGTTTTGGGGGAGGGATTGGTATGTACCTTCTTAAAAGCATGCAGAACTCAGACTCCTTTTACTCTTGTCCCAATAATGACATGAAATCCAGGAAACTGAAGTGTAGGGTTAACTCAGAACATAGCCCCTCTAAGTACACAGAAGACAGATGGCTGCCTGACCCGCAGCCATAAGGAAAGCAGCGCACAAGAACTCTTGGCAGCGCCTGCTCCCAAGGACGTGTTCTGCTGTTCCCATGGGCATTATCTGCTTGCTCCGCTTGAGAAGCGGCGGGTCTACCATTCTCACGGAAGCCATCTGCTTCCATAACTAAGCATCACATCTTCCTCCAATCTGCTGGAGAAGGCGGCAACTTTCCCAATGAAGTCATTCCACTACCCCTACTAAGGGATAAAACGTTGCTTGCCTTTGACCCGGTTCCTTTTCCTGCAGCTCCGACGGGCTACTCCTGAAGCTTCCCTGCCTCATGAGTAAAAATGGCATGTCTCACCCCTCTTGTCCTCCTGCTAGATTTTTCTGAATATTCAAAGCCCAGGTACAAGTTCCATGCTTGGGGCTCCTGCGTTACTTGGAGATTTTATGCAAATCATCTGCATACCTGGAATTCTCCCAGCCCTAGGAGCACACCAGAGCTTCAGTGATGGAGGCCTTGGTGTCAAATAAGAAGTGGTCCTACCTGAAGTGTCTGGAATTCTGTGGTTCTTTCTTAACTTCTTCCAGTGGAAGTAGTGTAATTCTGCTGAATATGGAGTATATCAACTGCATTTAAGAAAATTTGTACACAGCAAACATTTTTTAGGCACAGAATCCCATACTAAATTATCCTCATGTTCTTTTTCACTAATATTTCTAACATACAAGTCTATTAGCTCTTTTTGAAAATATAGTGCTCTAGTTAGACTATATCTTTAACAGATAAGCTTTGTACATAATGATGAAAAAATGAATTTTTTTCTTTATCCCCATTGACCTTACGAAAATTTCAATTGAAGCAATAAATCCCTTTGGGCACTCGTGTTCTGAGCCCCTTTGAAGAATACTTCTCATTTTGTAAGTATAGCACTTGAATTGAAAGGTCTGAGAAAATGCTGTTTGCCAGAGCTGCAGGTCAGTTGATGTTTTTTTTCCAGAAGTATTTGATTTATTTTCCTTTCTTGTGCTTTAAATGTTTTACTAGGACCTAATAACAAAAGAGAAAAGGGATAATTGTCTTTACAGGCAATACTATTTATTAAATAACTATTTTGTGCCAAGAATTATTTTAAATTCTTATGACACCAAAACAACAAAAACAAAATTAGACCTTACCCTTTAATCCTTACATTTATTATCTATAGAGAGGCTGATGTGGAAACAAATTATAACAAAATATTATCATTCTGTCATGCAGAGATGAAAATGCCATACTGGGAAAAGTTATATGACTAAAAATATACCTAGCTTATTTATTTATTAACATTTGCTTAAAATATATAATTTAAAAACCTATTATCACTAATAAAAACTGCACTGGAGAGTTAAAGTTAGCCTACTCTAAGCTTTATTAGTAGCATTTAAAACATATGAGGAATTTTACATACATGATCTCCAGAATAATCCTACAATTAATTACTCTTACTTTTGTAATAAAAGTTTGTACTTTTGTAATAATAAAACTTCGAAGAGATTGTAATGTTTGCTAAAACTATCAAGTAACACAAATAGGTTACTAACAGAGGCTTTTTGATGGTAGGGCCAATATAATTTCAGCTATGCTATAACTTATCTAACAATATTTGTAGAAATGTGAGTTTATGTATTTTTCTCTCTTTCTGGAGTGGATCCTTGCTACTTCCCTTGGATGTTTTAAGAAACGGAAAATACATGAGCCATTTGTAATTTTAGATCTGATTCTTGGAAAAAAAAGTTAAT
The DNA here is from genome assembly GCF_000325575.1 of Pteropus alecto. Lineage (NCBI taxonomy): Eukaryota > Metazoa > Chordata > Mammalia > Chiroptera > Pteropodidae > Pteropus > Pteropus alecto. Next base: position 20,850,465 of record NW_006441955.1, read on the forward strand.
GACTTATGCAAACAAGCTCATAAGTAATTTAATACAGTACTTTTTCAACATTACCAAAGTCAATATAAATTTAAAGTATAACATTCTATTAGGATGTGAGCAAAACTTTGCACTGAAAAATTTGACATCTTCTTGTCAAATGTGTTGTCAATAATGCACAATAATACAGTTTCCTACTGAAAACTGTACAGGGCTGTGTCATCTACATCCTGAAATTAAACATCTTCATGCAGAAAATCAATTTACCAAATGTGTTCACATGTAATACAATGACAGTACTCAGTTGTATACATATATTGACAAAAAGGTCAAATAGCACTTTATTTTTATAGCATTTTGCAAGCATATATTTTACCACCATATAAATTGATAGCTTTTTAAGGCAAAATTCATGCTTGCTATCAAAGATGCAAAATACACAACAAAGCTTTAATGTATATGAGTTTGGGCCCTCCAAAAACTAATTTTTGGGGTGCTCTGTCTAAAGACTCGTATTCAGGTTTAATAAGCTCCAACCCTTAATATTTCACGTGTCTAAATTAAATTATTATTTGTACATGCAAAAACAAATGTGCATGATTCCTTTTTATTGATGAAGAAATTTACTACAATGGAAATGAGGTAAACAATGTTATAAGATGTTGGGATACTTTTATAAAAGCAAATAAAAACAGAATACAGTAAAAATAACTCTATTTAGAGTGTCATGCTACTGAACATTGGATTATAGTGTGAGTCAAATCATGTTTCTATGTATATAATGAAGTATAATAAGATTTCCTTATAACACACACGCTCATTAATATGTATGTAACTCTTTTCTTATGAGGTAAGTATTCAGTGTGATTCATCATTATTACAGTACAACTAAGGCACCCCTCTGATCTTTGAAAGCAAAAGCATTACTGAATTATTTTTCACACTGCTTTATCCACTAGTTTACAACTGTTACAGAAAAAGTAGCAAACTATTTTTCATATGAAACACATTGGGCTTTCTCTGAATGAGAGGCTTATCAACTCATGTTGAAAAACAAAATTCAGAAACAGAAATAGTAAATCAATTTCATTTAATGTACCTGTTCGATCACAGTCGATGCATCATCATGAAACTTTTAGATACTGAGGATCAGGGGAATTCACAAGCTCTATTGTTATAGTGTATCTTTTTGTGCATTATTTTCAAATGATGATCACAAAAGCAAGAAATAAAACAACATTCATGGATTTCATTCAACCGATACTTTCTATACTCCTGAAAATTCTGGACCCAAGTATTAAAAAACAAACAAGCAAGATTTCTATCTCCCAAGTCCTTAATGTCTACCAGAACAGAAAGACATGTATGTGAATAATAATAATGCTTTATGAACTATGGGATTAAAATTAGGGAAAGGAGCAATCATAAGTTTGATTTTTCGAAAAAAGTGGGCTTTTCAAAATTTTCCAATTTCATAATAAATCTCATCAAAATCATGCTTGGAACTGGTAAATTTGGGTAAATATGTTAACGTTTATTAATGTGTTACCATCCTAGATAAAATTATCCACTTTTCACTTTTTCAGCTATTATTTCTCACTTTTATTGTGTATAGATGCTCAGTACAAAAAGAAAATGAAGATTAAATATATCACTCTCCACTCTGAGACTCCATACTAGCAGTCTCTGTGTAGGGTTTAACGTGTTTATAATACCCTTGTAAGAATCCTGGGATCCTGAATCTTCCTATAGTTATACATTTCTGAGACTATAAATTAACAGAGATTCTGAATTTCTAATAAGTCCTAGATGATGCCAATGTTGGTGGCCCTTGTACTACTCTTGTAGCTAAGGGTGTGGAATATTCTTCCTACTGTCAGTGAGAAGCATGTGTTAAAATAAGTCAACAAAACAAAGTTCATTTAGAAGCAGTGTGCCAGAAATATGTGAGCTGAGGTCCTCAGCTACTGAAGTAACATTGAAAAGAAGTATACATATAGAATTTATAGCTCTTGATGACTATGTTTGTAGAATGAGGAGAAGTCTTGGGAAGAAACATCTTATTCCAGAGATGATATGTTTATTTAGGGTACTGTTACACAGATACTACTATATTACTATTAAACTGCTATATTACTGAATGTGAATTAAGGGCAAAACTACTTCCTATATCAAGGAGATGGTGTTTCATCTAAAAAAGTGAAAACTGGAGGAATAATTTCTTCTTTTAAACCTGAAGAGAAATTGGACAAAGAGATTAACATGTGAAATAAATTGTCACTTTACCTACATTGGTATCATGATAAGGTTAAGATAAAAAATTATAAGTTAACAGGTACTGAGGCAGACAATGTTATGTAAAGCACTTAGGAACAGTTAGTGGAATGGTTCAAGACCTCTGATTGCTTAGAACAAGATCATTATGGTAGAATCAGATGGCTACAATTTATAGGCCAGGTTAAGTATATTCCATTAAAACAGACAACACAAACACAAAAATAAAGAGATGAAAACAATAATAACAATATAAAATATAAATAATTGGTAACAATAGTACACTCAATATGTGTTAAGTCATGTGCTAGTTAATACATACAAATGATGAATTTGTGTGTGTGTGTGTGCATGCTAGTGTGTGAGTAGAAATAGTTTAATACTTAATACAAATTTAAGAGAAGAGTAATAAAATATACCATCATACTTTTGAGAAAACTGAGGCATAGAGAAGTTAAATCACTTCTCCAGGGATATGATTTGAAGGGTATCATTCCCAAGCAATTAAGACTCCTTACTCAGACTCTACATCAGGTGTCCCAACTTTGAAAAGCCTTTCTTGAAATTTTAAAAGTCCTCTATCATGTCTGGGACAAGTATCATCTGGAAGGGATTTGGGAGAAGTGAATCTCTGCAGCTCTGGGATTCACCCTCATCCTGGCTTAGTCTTGGTTCCAGAGAGGCAAGCTGGCCAAGATACTATGTTTCCATAATCATGGGATGGGACAAAAATTGTGATGCCAGAATGGTGCTGACATGTTGATTGAGGATGACTTACATTCACATTTGACACAGGATGAAGAACCTTACCCACAGTGATTAGACAATAAAGTAACCCATAATTGCCCTTTTCTACCTATTATTTTAAATTTTCATCAGTATGTAACTAAATGTACACAGCCCATGAATTTTGTAATTTTTTTTTACATATTTATTGAGGTATAATCGATATAAAATAAAGCACATACTTAATGTGTACACTGTAATGAGTTCTAACATATGACTATACCTGTGAAATCATCAAATCAAGATAGTGACCATACTCATCACATCCAAAGTTTGTCTTTTGCTTATTTGTGATCCATCTCTTTCCTCTTTCATCACTGTCCCTAAAACACTGCTTTTTATACATTGATAGCAAAGTGTGGGGACAGTGAATATTTCTATGGCTGTCCTTTGAATTATAGTCAATGGAGTTTGATCTAATTGAGAGCAAAAATAAAAAAACTAATTAATGCCTTCTGAAACTAACTTTATCTCAACTGCCATTCGACCTTCACAGTAATCTGAATCATCTTCCCAGCACATGAAATCTTTGCCACTTCCTTATTTAAAAGCTCTCAGGGCTTCCCACTACCCAACTAATACCTTTCAAATTTTAGAACGGAATTTAATGCTTATCGCAACTAGCTTTTGTCAATGTTTCCAGCCCCACTAATGTCTATCTTGCAAACAAATCTCACTAAAAAATAAATCATAGTTTCCTATTTATGTCTTATATTTTTTATAAATCTGATTTTGCACATTTTGAGTCCATGTCCTACTATTCAATTGGAAAAATCACTTCTATCATGTCTCATTCAAGGTATTTTTTCATATATTACTTCTCTAAAATATTTCTATGCTACTTTTCTCCAAAACAGAATTACCTACTCTATTTTCTCTGCTCCTAAGCACTGTCTTTAAACCATTTATGCAACTGTATACATATTTTAGTGTCTTTTTCTAGGCCATGAACTACTTGAGAGGATGAGCTCTGTCATGCTTTATTTACTTTCCACTTATTAAAAATATTTATTATTAAGCATTTCTTGCATGTCTTTACTTGGTAGTAGTGATACAGTAGAGATCTTTATATCTCTCTCTTAAAATAATAATGAACATAAAACAAGAATCATACAGTATAAGTTTAATGAAGACGTGAATGACAAGCACTCAAGGAAATTGCTTTGAGACAATTATTTTCAGAAGTGATGGGGTATAAGGATTATTTTTCAGTTGCTTCTGATTATTTTCCAATTCTGAATTTCTATTTGAAAGTTTATACTTAGATTGCAACACTTTATCCTATTTATGGTTAATTTAGTTTATTATTTTCACTGTAATTATTATAATAAATACATTCACATAAAATGATTCCTTTTACCAACAACGGAAATTAGATTTGTCTTGGAGGCCAGTAGTTATATTTTAAATGGTTTGCAGTTTTCCTAAAAGTTTTTTACTTTCTTCTTTATATTTCAAACAGAATATATTGGATTGACACCTTTCGTATTCATTTTGCACTATTAAAGTTAAGTACTGTAACATCTTTTACAATTTTACTGTGAATAATTATTTTAGTAAAACCATCTATTCAAATCTCAGTAGAAATCATTTAGTCTTCCCATCAAATCCCCACACTTTTCTTTAAGTATTCCTACTAAACAATCATTAAATTTTTCTGTCACAGTATAGGTAACAGTACTGATTATGAATGCTCTATGATGATTTGCTGTCAAGATTGAAAATCCAGTCAAACTCAAAGAAATGAATGGTGTCAGTGATGTAATGCTATTTAATAAGTGCAGAAGCAGTTAAATCCTTCTACTTGTAATAGACAGGATTTATTTCAAGAAAGAAGATAAGAGTAAAAACTGTACGAAAGTAAGTATGATATTTAGTGAGGAAAATGGGTTTCTTTGGAAGCCTACTTTTCTCCATGATAAATAAAGGGAAGTTCTAGCTATGAGTCTCTAATTTCTTATAAACCACAGTGCAACCAAAACAAAGATAACCAATCACCTCTTTATATTAACGGCCACTTATTGTTCTTTTCTTTTTTTCAAAGCAGTAACATTCAATGAGATTCTTCAAACTGCTTTCTGAGGATTGATGAGGTGAAAAATTGTCCATAGAAATATTAAGATTCTTTTTGTCTATTTTACTCTAATTCTTTGCAAGTATAGAGCAGATTTTTTAAAAAAGTCTCCATGTTGTGTAATACCACAACAGATTGAATACACAAGCAGATATGAAAATCCAACTTTCTTCCACTAAGCCAGAAATTGAAGAGAGTGGAAACATGTAGTACAATGACACTGTTATCACTATTTAAAAAATTATAT
>NW_006441955.1:20856049-20858409 GCF_000325575.1 Pteropus alecto
TTCAAACAAATTAATTAAAATATTTAAAGACTGTTTCATTCTAATGTCTAATATGTAAATATCAACAGATACAACTGCTAAAAAAAAGGTTGGGGACACTTTGATACTCAAACATTTTTAAGGATGTAAAGAAGTCTTAAGACCAAATAGTTTAAGAATCAATGATCTAAGGAATTCGACTTGTTTTTAGTTTTTCCTGGGACTTTGTAGTGCTCTTCCACTTTTTGCTTAGTGAATTCTGTGCCTTATGTTGTGTCATATAAACATGATATTTATAGGTCCATGAAATATTCTCCCACCTACACTTTTTTTTTCATGACACCCATTACACAGCTCTAGTTAGAACATAGTAGGTAATGAATAAAAGTTGCTTGTGACATTATAATTTAATTAGATATTAATGTCGTTTTAATATCTGTATGTCCATCCACTCAATTATACACCTATGTGTTCAAGTGTAACATCCACAAATATTTCTAAGTTCTTTTGTATTTCTTTATCTTAGGAGAAGTTTAGTATGTTAGTCCTTTGGGGCTGCTATAGCAAAATATCACATACTGAATAGTTTCTGAACAGCAGAAATTTATCTCTCAGAGTTCTGGAGGCTTAAGTCTGAGATCAGGGTGCCAGCATGGTCGAATGAGGGATCTCTTGGGTCAGAGGCCTCCTGTTGTAGTCTCACATTGTGGGAGAAACTAGGGAACTCTATGAGATCTCTTTAATAAGGATTTCATTCATGAGGGCTCTACTCTCATAAATAATCACTTCCCGACCTCTTCTCCCAAAACCTGTATCTACTAATACTATCACCTTTGAAAGTTAGGATTTCAACATATGAATTTTAAGGGAACACAAATATTCACACCACAAATATTCGCATTTAGTTAGATGTCAAAAGTAGAAGTTGCTTGCAAGTTATTTCCTTTCATTCTTTTACTTTCCAAAGTCTCAGCTCATGATAGAATTGTGCTAAGGCACAGAAAACAAAGAATAAGTATATCTAGAGAGAGCCAGTTGGGAAATTAAAAAAAAAAAAAAAAAGAGCTGTTGAGAGAAAGAGAAAGAGAGCGAGACAGAGAGAGAGAGACAGAGAGACGGAGACACAGAGAGACACAAAGAGAGATTCTCAATCAAGGCTAGCAAGTTAGGACTTGGAGAAAGAGAAGATCTTAGTACTTCTTGAAGTCTAGGATCAAGATAGTGCTATAGTAAGCATAGAGATGGCAGACTCTTATCACTAAAGTAGACAGACCCGATAAAGTCGCTTACAGTTTGATCAGTGAGAACTCCAGTGGTATCTGTCTTAGAGATTTGCAAATCTGCTCCATTTTTTAGTAAACGTGAAGACTGACTCAATTTCCAGAAACCTCTATCATAAAAGCCTAGGAGGAATTTAAGGTCATTTAAAATTTCAGCTAAAAAACATAAAAGTGAATATTTATTGTTCAGTGGAATTTGTAAAAGAGGTTCATAATGCTTATACATTGAAATTAGGTTAAATTTCCATTTCTATATACATACCTCCTTCTGCTTGATTGATTGACAAATAATTTTAGAATAAAATTGTCTATCCAGTCATGTCACCTTAATGACTTAAAACAATTCAAGAAGAACACAATAGAAACTCCTTTAGGCGACAGCACACACACTGTAAATTCATTGTTAACCCTGAGGGACAGACATAAAGCAATATTACTTGCCCAAGGTTACAGAGCTGCCTGTGGCTTTTTGGTAGTCTTCTGAGTTACTCTGAAAATTTAAATGTTTTGAAAGGACTAAGATTTTGTAATTAGAGAACAGAAGGCTTGCTTCATGGTTTACTCCAATATGCAATGTATTACAAAAAAGGGGGAGAGGCTATTGAATATTATAAATACAAGCTTGTAAAGAGTCAGAGGAAGAAAGAGCATCCCTGTGACAAAATACAAAATCCAAGTGCAAAACTGAACTCCTATTATCAATTCTCAGGCACCCTCAATCTAGTCTTTTGAGATATCACTTCCGTTTTAGAAGCTTTGTACATTTAAAGTAGAAAGTTGAACCTTCAAAGCTAACATCAGCAAACATTGCAGAAGCTACCTATGGCATGTTCCTGGAGGTCTCTATTAACACCAGAGACACTTGACTGGATAGATGGTCATTACCTTTTTACATTTCAAGTTATCTCTATTTTCATTAAATCATGAGGCACTCTTCTTGTACAACATAAGAAGTATTTTTTTTTTCTTTTATAAAGTGTCATATCCTCCTCCATTTAATTATATTCTCTGTTCTAAGCCATGAAATATAAAATTTAAGAAAAAAATAGGTTTTATTTTTTGTTTTTTGTTTTTCTAGTTTTAAAGATCAAGCTTACAAAA
>NW_006441955.1:20858443-20862605 GCF_000325575.1 Pteropus alecto
AAGAGTCCAAATCCCATAACTCAGCCTGAGCTGACTTTTCATGATACTCTTGGAATAAGAAATCTTCAGATTTTCCCATAGAGGAGAATTTTTTTTTCTAATTTATTGCTATCTTCAGGATAATCTACACTATCAAGTCATCAGTCAATAAGCTGTAAAATGCACATTGGATATATAAAATGATTTCCATAAAGACTAAAATTGGGGTGGGATTCAAACAATATAAGTGTAAACTATTGAAATATAAACTGTTAGACATGTCAGTATGATATGTACAATAGTGGGGTGCTGAAGCCAGTTTATACCTACTCCAGAGAGCCAATAGCTAAATGTTCAGGTCCTTTGTGAGCTAGCTGCCAACACATAGGTAACTTGAAATCAGTCATAGAGGAAATATTTACACCATAAACCCCAGCAAATGATATAAATCACCCCCTCTCCCTTGGAGAACAAATCTTTAATATTTTTGAGCACATGCTTGTATATGAGGTTAGTGTTAGCATCTCCATTTTGTAAAACATTCAAAAAATACAATCTCCGTTAGGAGCAAATGTATCTTCAAATAAAACTATTATGATTATGTTAAAAGGAGATCAATTAAATACCTTTTTAGTCAGACCATATATAATTGACTCTTTATTATAATTAATTTAGTAATATAAAATGGAGAAGTTTGGGGTTTTGTCAAAATATTAGCATACAATCCTTTCTGTCATATCAAGATTATTCTAAAGAAAATAACATCTAGAAAGATATTATTGACTCTGAACACATCAATTGTCTTATTCAAAAGGTAGATCTTATTTTCTAGTTTAAATATAAACATAAATATACATAAATATATATTTAAAAATATATTTACTAATGAAAATTTTATATTTACTACTTTTGAGGTTATTTCTTTACTTCTTAATATTTTCTTATACATCTAATATGTGCTAAACATTACATTGGACATATTATTATGTAATTTAATTCTCACAACCATTGATGTTATTTCCTCCATTTTATAGATAGAGAAAATTGAGATACTATGAGATTAATATTTTCTGATGTTAACAGCTAATAATTGGCAGAGAGAATCTTATTCAGGCCTGCAAATTTCTTCCTCTAATGAAGAAACTTTCTTTATACATCAAAATTATAAATTGTTTTTCTATACAATAAATATCTAGAAAACATTCCATTATTAATACTATCATGTTTTATAGCCCCAACCAAATCTAATCAACAAACACATTTATATTAATTACTCTTCACATCTGCTTATCAGATTTTAGTATTCATTTGTTGGAGATAGTTTCTCCATATGTCTGCTTATAAGCATTATTTTTTTTCTTTTCCTCAAAAAAGTAAGGTATGCACCTATATTTCAAGGTGAAAAAAATTTACAAATTTAGCTTGTATAATTTGAGGGTATCACATTTTACTAAAATGTTCTTTTTATACACAACCATGACAGCAACAAAAATGTTGTTGCATGGAATTTCGATACTTCTAAATCTTAAAATCCAATAACTATCCTGGGTGTTTGCAATAGTACAATACAAATCATGAAATATAAGCTTCGTGGACCATAGCTTGAGAATGAAGTTGTAGATTATATTATTTAAATACAGTTGTGTTCCTTTTCAACTTAATATAATAAATGTGTTAAATGCAGAACAGGATTGAGGTATTTTGTTGAATTCTGAAACACAAAAAAGTAAATAAGATTAATTTTCTTAGTAATATCATTCATAGCCTTCTTTTAATGAAGATAAACTTAATATGCTATAAATGCCTTGTGATTACTCCAGGTATGCCAATCTTTTACTATCTTTAAAATTACAAGATTACTTTCTAATATTTCAGATTATTTACAAGTTCTTTTTTATTCTTTCTTGACAATCTTAATGATTTTCTCCCTTATGAGGTCTATATCTTACTATCTAAAACTAGCTTGATTCTTTCTCAATGTTACCTGTTTTCATTTTCTGTGATATTTGATGTGATCTATATTTTATAGCCCAATCATGGTCTCAGTCTTGCCTATCACCCTCCCACCACCACCACACACACACAATCATTAGACTTTTGGTATTTAAACTGGCGAGTGGCATCCAGGTAATCTTTGTATAAAAGAGAGACAAAAAATTTGTTAAGCTCTATAATGTTAAAGGTATTAAATTTGTAGTAGCAATAATCACCATGATGATGAGATTTTCTTAAAGATGGTCTATGGCTTTGAGCAGAGAGAAAATTGTATGAAATTTACTCATGTTCAGATATTCATAATTATTATGAAAATGAAAATAGTTTTCTTTAAATTAATAAATATGTTGTGCAAGATTAGCATTATAGAAACTGAATTCATAAAAGGCTGCAAAATTTAGAAAAAATTGAAGAATCAAGAAACCCTTAAAATTCATAACAGATGCAGTGAAATTGAGGAAGTGAACAAGACAGAGATAAAACATAAAAATTTGGTTATTGGATTTTAAGATTTTAGAAACATGAAAATTCCATGATAATAAGATTTATGTTGCTGCCATGGCAGCGGATTGATAAAGAATATAAAGAGAAACTGAGGAATTATGGAGAAAGTATGAAACTTGGTGACTAGTAAGATCATCTACATGCCCATTTAACTTTTCCAACATGAGAGAAGCATATGGAATTTCGAAAAAGACTATGATCAAGATATAAAAGACCCAGTTAAGTTTAATCAGTAGCTTTAAATCAATTTAGGGTACAGGTGTTGACCTGAAAAGAGTACATAGGTCACTTCTGCCTTGGGATATGACAGACCAGACAAATGTTTCAAATGAGACAGTAAGAAAACAAGGAATAAATACAAAATTTTATTTTAAAAATGTGAAAAAAGGCATCCAAGAGCTCTTAAAGGAAACAGATTTGAGGGGCTAAAATCCCAGAGGAAGGCAAGCTCAGAGAAGTCAGTCAAATATTCATTATTGATTTTCCCCTTGAGGAATTTGCTAGCTTGTAAGAAGTAGCTAAGAGACTGAGAAACTAAGTGAACTTTCTACAGTAATAAAAAATCAGAATCTAAGAGAAGCTAGGAAGAAGCCCTAACAAACAGTCAAGCACTCACTAGGATGCCCTAAAAAGCTACTCCCTTAAAGTATGAACTGGACGTGAACCTGCTCTCAAAAGATAGAACTCAGGTTCAAATCAGGTCAGACCCATAGTGAATCAAGGTGAATTTATACTTGTTCTAACAATTTGTCAAAAGCAAAAGTAAATCTGCTAGAAGATAACATTATTCAGGGCCACTAGACTTTTTAACATAAAATGTTAACATTCCAAAAAAAATTTACCAAGTATATCAGCAAAAAACAATGAGTACAAACTCAAAAGTAATAATATAAATTTCTACATCTGCATAAACCCCAGTAGTTTATGTCAGCTGAGTATTCTTACTGCAACACAGGGAAAACAACACAGAAAACTCTCAAATATTATATTTTAAAAACACTGAAAAACTGCAGAAGTAATAAAGACTAGATAAACTAAAATTCCAGTGAAGAAAGTGCTGAAGAGAGCCAGACATCATCTTCTCAAAAGTGGTACCGAACAGAGGATTATGCTGAGCCTGACCACTGAGACTTTACCGAGGGAAAGCAAAACCATCAGAGAATTAGCCGACCTGTGACCTATGACCCTTGCATGATTGAGTGAAAACTAAAATAGCCCTAAATGCAACACCATTTTTGCCCATGAGATTTCTGGTGTGGTGTAGGTAGTGAGCAAAAATAAGGACAAAAGCTAAGAGATAGATAGAACACATTTTTTTTTCTGCTGCCTTGGGGTGCTAGTCTGTTATAAATAAAAACACTAACCACATCCTGAAGAAAATGAAGAGATAAGCTCAACTCTCTGAAGTATAGAACTTTAGAGTTGAAAAGTTGGGGATCTGCCAAGCTCCCAATCAAAAATCCAGAAAAAAAAAGACCAAACTAAAAACAAAACAAGATGGGATAAAATCGCAGTTAAGTCTCAACTCAATTCAATCCCTGAATGGATTGAGATAACAGAAACATTTTTATATATACTGACAGAGAAAATGGGGAACCGTCTCTGGTGGAAGATAATGTCTGAAGTCTGCATAGTCTTTTATATGTAATGCTAAACGTACAACTTTAAAATATTAGATAGGGAA
>NW_006441955.1:20862616-20992981 GCF_000325575.1 Pteropus alecto
GGGAAAGAGGCAGGAAGTGTGACAAACAATAAAATCCAAATCATGTATATTTCAGATATTGAAATCATAAAGCTTTTAAAAGAAAAAATGAGAATATGCTCATGACTAGAAAACAGGTAACAGTTTCATAGTTCATAGAGAGCAATAAAAATAAAATAAGAGACAGCTAATAAGTCAGATTTAACATAAATTAAACTTTATTTATTTAAAAACAATGTGAAGAATCTAAATATTCAAGGCACAGACTGGAAGAAAATATTTGCAAAATACACATCAGACAAAACTATGATATATATGGCATAAAAATATCTTTTACAGCCCGGTAAAAAAAAAAAATAAAATAAAAAAATTGAGCATGCACTTAACAAAAGTGTGTTTGTGTAATATATACATATATATATATAAATATATATATATACATATTTATGAAAGGCCAATAGTTCATTAAAAAGTTCTTGACAACTTTATCAGTAAGAAAATGTAAACTAAAACCAAAATGAGATACCAGTAAACACCCACCATGATGTCTAAATTAGAAAGAATGACATCACCAAATTTTGGTGATGATTTGGAGCAATATTGTTGGTGGGGCTATAAAATTACACAACTATATTGGAAAAAAGTTTAACAGCTTCTTACATATTAGAGCTGAAACCAGAAGTCTTCTGACAATGTCTTATGAATTTAAATACTCTAAAACCTGACAATTTTATTCCTTGTTAAGGTTTACCAAAAAGAAATTAAAACATATGTTCATAAAAAGAACAGTACAAAATCGTTCATTACAGATTTATTGCTAATAACCCCAAATCAGAAACACCAGAGATGTTGACTACACAATGAATAAACAAACTCTTATATTTATTCAAAGGAATAATACTCAGCAAATATAAGAATAAGCTACTAATATGCCAAACAATAGGGATGGGTCTTAGACACACTAAGCTGAATGAGAGAAGCATTAATTACATAAAAGAGTATATACTGAATGATTCGATTTATTCAAATTTTCAGAACAGAAAAAAATAAAGCTGGGCTTCTGGTTTCTAGTTTTACAAGTACAGAGCTTAGCAGTCCTCACTTTATTCTAATAAGAAGTAAAAACCTAAATAGAATAAAAAGTAAACAACTCTCATTGGATCCATAAGTCATAGGGGAAATCTTTGCTCCCAAAATCTTTGCTCCTAAAATGGCATATAGAAGGAGCCATACCTTAACGGGTCAGAGACTCATGGTGGAACTGCAGCTGGAACCACAGCCAGAGTAGGCGAACAGGAACTGTAAGTGACAAACTGGTGGGGGCTCGGTGTGGAAAAGTCTAAGAGTTAAAAACTCCAACAGGATCTAGTCATGGGCAGGGTGGGAGGGACAATACTGTGAGACTTAACTCCAGGAGCTCAACCCGATTTCCACAGTAGAATATAAAAAAAATGTCCTCATGCTTACATCAGGAGGTGAGAAAAAGAACTATTTTGAAATATGTCAGAGCACTTTGTTCTTATCAAGGCCTGCCCTCATGAGAAACTAGTTAACAGAGACTAACCTGCTAGGATATTATCAGAACCTAACTGACTTGGGGGAAGGGAAATACCTAATTTCAGTCCACTCATAGCCTGTTTCACTTAAGCGGGGAGAAAAAATCTGAGAAACGCTAGTGAAGCTTACAGTCCAGAGTTATAGGCTCACTAAAAGACTTGAGATTTAATCTTAGGACTATGGAATGCCATCTCCCCATGCACACACCTCACCACCACAATACTAAAGACCTATTTACAAATGTTTCTCTTATTAATACAGCATTTCTGGCTATCAAAAAATTATAAGGCATATCAAAGACAAAAAAATACAGTTTGGATAAATAAAGCAAACATTGGAACTAGACATGGCAGTGATGATGGAATTATCAGACTGGGAATTTAAAACATTTATGATTAATATGCTAAAAAGCTCTAATAAATAGATGGCATGAAATAACAGATGTAAGGAGAGAGATGAAAATCCTAATAAAAAGCAAAATTGTGCTAGAAATCAAAAGAACTATAATAGTAAACATTTTTGATGGGATTATTTTATAGACTAGATGAGGTTGAGAAAAGAACTATGAGCTTAAGGATATCTAAGTACAAACTTCTAAAATTAAAAAGTAAATAGAATAAAGACTGAAAAAAAAAAACAATGAAAGATAATAACCAAAGTGTGGAACTACTATAGAAGGTGTAACATACCAATAATGAGAATGATGAGAAGAAAGAGAGAAAGGAACAAGAGAAATATTTAAAACAATAATGACTGAAAAATTCCTCAAATTAATGTCAGTCACCAAATCACATATCTAGGAATCTGAAAAAAACATTAAGAAGGATAAATACCAAAAAAAAAAAAAAAAAAAAAAAGTACCCTGGCATATTATTTTCAAATTACAGAATCAAAGATAAAGAAAAAGTTCTAAAAGAAGCCAGGGAAAATGAAACTCCTTATCTACAGAGGAACAAAGATAAAAATTACATCTAACTTCTCCTCAGAAAACATGCAAAGAAGAAAAGAGTAGACAGAAGTGTTTGAAGCCTTGAGGAAAAAAAAAAAAAAACCTCACCAACCTATATTTTATACTCAAAAGTGCACTTAAAATGTTTGGATTCTATTGTTTGTACAGGATACCAAGGTGGTGTACAAATCTCCAAAAGTTAAAGGACAAAGTCAGCACAGCATGGACTATATAACGCTAATATACCTTAAAGCCTAGTATTTTTCAAATCAGATGTGAAATGTAACTGAAAATCTTACAATATGTAAAGAAAAAAAGTAATTCACTTGAAAAATCTGAGAAGAGAAACTAATCACATCCATGCATGTCCTTGGTGTATTGCTGTTATGGAATCAGCTACTATGAGGAGAGATGAAACACACCCTTATATTATTATGCAATTAAAACCCAAAATCAGAGACTCACTCTCCTGACTGATTTTGTGTTCACCAAAGAAGAATAAATATGACTTTTCCTAAATATTTTTAATTTTAGTCTCTAACATTTATCTTTACATTGTAAATTAATTAATTGAAAGATCTAATTTGTACATCAGTCTTCTGCCAGTGGGGGTACTGTAAGTCAAATTTTCTGAATTTACTCGAAATCATATTAACTCTAGAAAATGGATAAAAATTACTTTCTGGATGTGAAAAGAAAAAAAAAAGAACACCTAACCAGAATAAATTAATAAAATAAATTAATGTAAGTAAGAATTTTTACCGCTTTAGTTACATAATTTCTAGTTATATAATTTTTAATTATATAATTTTATAGATATATAAATATTATTGCTCTTTTTAATTTGTTATTAAGAAGAGATGTCATCATCTATTATGAATTTATAAAAAATAAAATAATAAAGTATTTCCTAAATACTATGGAAATTGAAAAAGAAACAATTCAGCCTAAAAATGTAAACAAAGAAACCAGTGAATGTGCTAAGTTAAAAACTGAACTATAATATTTTTAAGTTGTTCGGATCTTACTGTACATATATCACACAAAATAACTGATTTTACCTAGCTTAAAAGAAAAAGGCTGTCTAAAAACAATGACATGTAACTGGATGAAATGAGACATTCTTTGTAGAAATTTTTCTATTTCCTGTGTATGTATTTGTGATAAATGTACATGTGTATTTGTATTAACTCTACACATATGTATGTATACAAACTGTAATTTATATTGTTTAAGAAATAGGATACCTTACACATATAAACAATCTTCTAATTCCCAAAATTTTCTTTACAAACCAAATACATCTTTGGTCAGGCACCATGAATCATTCATTATTATACTTATGATCAAGTACAGTCTGAACACATGATGCTCAGAAAAATATTTCTTGATCGATGACTTTTTCAGAATATTTTTACTAGCTTTTTATAGAACTTTCTGATCAATACTGCTTCCATTTGTGTTTCTCTAGCAAACACATAATGGTACATTTAAGAGAAGTAAATGTATTCAAATGACATAATACTTTTAAATTGTTTATTTTATTAAATACCTTCTTCTCTTTGGGGTAGAATAAGATGAATGTAGCAATATATAAAAGTTTATCTTTTAAATACACATATTTAAAATACTATAATATAAAGTCACACTGATATAAAGTACTTTTCTTGAAAACACAAGACCTTATGATGAAAAATATTTCTCTACCACAGTGTTCTTTATTTTAAAGAAGATGGAATCCTGGTCATAGGGAAGTGTGATTTTCTATCACTTTTTTGAGTTTAGAATTTTAAGTTATGCTGCTGCCAAAGATTCTAGACATTTCTAAAGAGAATTCTAATTTTTCTAAAACAAAATATTCACCATTATCAATTAGTAATGCTATCATAATTTGCTTTAATGTTATAGTATATATTCTTGTTCATATTATTTTGTGTAATGAATTATCAGTAGTGATAAAAAACTTGGACAGTATAAGAAGACAATTTTTTGTGACCAGTAGGAAATAACTTCATTTATAATGGATGTCATTGTGTTACAGTGAGAAGAACATGGAAATTTCAAGAACCGTGTTTGACTATCAGCTCCAACTCTAACTTGCAATATCAGTTATATCATATTGCTATCGTTATGAGGATCATTGTGTTTATTCTATTCTGTAAAATGGATAATAAGTGTGAGTCATAGACAACAATAATATTAAGTAGAAAAATAGAATGTTTCACAATTTTAAGCTATAAAATAATGTGAAAAACATAAAATTTCTACACATTGAATTTTTACTGTCATTATATTACAATTGTCTTTGTTGCTCTACCTTATAAATACACTTTTTATAATGAGGACTATAATGAATTATTTTTGCATTTTATTTTCTTTGGACTACCAGAGCTCATAGCTTCTAGATATATTATATTGGCGTATTTACTCTAGATTTCTGGTAATAATAAGTCTCACCTGCCCTATGTGATTTATCTCCTTAAGCTTAATTGTGGTCATAGTTATGGGTCTTTATACTTTTAAATAAGCTTTCACTCATTTCTTGAACAAATAAATTTTTAGTGACTTCAGTGTAATCAATATCTGCTCGGTAATGGAGATACAGTAGTGAGTAGGAGACCCTTAAATTATTTTTTAATAAAGATCGGATAAAAGATATTAAATGAAAACTATATTTGATTGTAAGCACTTTTATAGTAGAGAATAAGTGCCAAACATATTTATTACTTATTGAACACTGTGTTTGGTGGTAAATAATTTGATTGTTGGATGGCTGGAAGGCTACTGGGAGAAAGGAGGTAAAGCAACTAGTTTAGCCCTTCAGGTGCAGGAAGAGGGCCACCTGAGTAAATAACCTAATGATAGTTGGTAAGTTAGAGACCTTAATTCATAAGAGGATGTCTCTGGCTAAAGATATCCTCTCATAAATAAAACCCAAGACCTATAAGGCTTGGCTCCATGGAAAATATCATTGTTACATAGTATAGGATATATGACAATCTGGAGTACAAAATGACAATATCAGAACATAAATTCTCCTCCTATGTCAGTGATTCTGTAAACCTCAAATAGAGACTATATCTATTCTGAGCCAAAGGGCCACATCATGCATGAAGAATTTGGGAAATTGCCCTTTACCTCCCAGACCTCTTTGTGCTTTATCTGAGACTTTGATTGCCTGTATCCTTGATATTATTAGGCTTAATGCATAAGTACAATGTGACTACCTAATCCTTGGCACAGGCTCAGCTATATAATGGGCAGATGGATGAAAAGAAAATCAGTTAGTTAAATTTCGATGCTTCTTTGTTCATAAAGCAAGCCTATCTTGTGTGTGTGTGTGTGTGTGTGTGTGTGTGTCTGCATGTGTTTTTCAATATATTTATTCATTACATTTATTTAAGTCTTTTGTCCTACTAGTTTATACATTCAGGAGTACATTAAGGGTAGATACTGCGTGGAAAGTCAAGTCCAGTGACATTCCTCTAGATGTCCTGAGCAAATTTATTTGAGACAAAAATGAAAATAAGATATTTTCTACCTGGACAAAATTCAGACATTAAAAGATAAGAGTTTTCTTGAGAAAATTGGATATTGTTGCATGTTTTACTTAAAAAAAACAATAAACAATTAGTACCTCCATATTTGTCTATCTCTCTTTTCTAACTTAGGTGCTGGCAATAGTCCTACAGTGCTAAGGTTAACATGGTAGTATGTTATCATATACAGCCAATTTGTAACACAGTGAAGATTTCACATACTAAAATGATGTCATCTAGAGCTCATTTCTCTTGATAACTAAAATATTATGAACCCAGTCTGATCTCTTTAACTTTTAACATTGGATCATCTTAAACGTATTGCTTCCAACACCCTGAACATATATTAACCATGAAAGATATGCCCTCCTTTTTATTTTTAAATTTGTATACACCAAATACTGTGTCAAAAATATTTATATTATACACTATTTTCCTTTCTAGATAACCTCGTTTCTAAAATGTCATTATGGCATTTTCTGTTTTTGTTTTTTTTTTCTATTTTTATTACATTACTAGTAATATCTAAGAATATTAAGACATTGACATGTTTCTAAATATAGAATGTTCTACTTAAGCTATTGTGCAGTCTGTGTAAAGACAGCTATCTACCTTTCTTATCTATGTGGTTTTAATTCTCTCAATATTTGTAATATTTGTAATATTTGAATAATACCAGACTCGATCTCTATTAGAATATATGTAAAAGAAAATTTTCTTGAAAATACTCTTTCTTTATAATATAAAGTAACTTTTCTTATTAGCTACAGTGAATTAAAGTTATAATTAATCTTTCCTAAAACAATCTTTCTGAATCATTTCAAACTATTTCTCAATTAAAGGTTATGGATTTCCTCCCTTCTGAATTCTCAGCTTGCTTCGCCTTTTGTATGCTGTATATGGCTGTCGATTTAAGAACTGTCTAATATTATGCCAACTGTTTTAATACAAAAGAGGAATTTTAACATGTGAATAGCTTTAGTAAAAATTATATTAAACACAGTTAGTCATTATTAGAATAAATGTGGTTTTTCTCAGCATGAATAATTTCTGGTACATGAGTAGAATGAATTCAGTTTTTATTGTTTAAATTTTTAGTTTCTTGTTTTGAGTCTTACCAGCCTCCTATCTCCCCATACCTTTTATTAGAGGGGATTTCATATAAATGTGAAGTGCTGCACGAAATTGTAGTTTATTTATATAGAAAGAGAAATATAATTTTTCTTCAATTATCTTAAATAGAAGAAACATCGGTTGGTACGTTGGGTAGTTAATTCATCTTCAAAAGAATGTTCTAGCCTTGAAATTAAAATTTTAATTAATGGCTAAAGCATAGAGCATTTTTCAGCATAATTAAAAGAAAAGATATAAACATGAAAAATAAGATAATTTCAAAATTAGCAAGATTTATAGGAAATGTTCTATCACACAAAAAGATATCTGAAGTTTCATATATCTTCATAACTGGACTCTAACATATAAGTTATCTTGTTTTTCAGTATCACTAACTTTCTCCAAAAATATCATTACTTGTAAAATTTCTAAGAAGTTTTATAAAGTGCACATGCTACCATGAAGAAAGTTAATTATAGTTTCTGATCTATCATCAATAGTTTAACAAAAGTGCCATTTAAATAATAAAATTGATCATTTTGCTGTGGACTACTCTTGGCTACTGGTTGCTCATATATGCAAATAATATTCTACTTATATGGTTTGCATTAGCTTATAATTTATAACTAGTGAAAATGTACAGTCATACTATTGATTCCTATCTTTGTTGATAATAAATGCATCATATTTTATTTGTCTCTTCTTATAAGTATTAATTTGTTTCTTTATTCATATATATGTTTATGTATATATACATATGTGTGTGTGTGTGTGTGTGTGTGTGTGTGTGTGTGTATACACACCTATCTCCTACCAAACCACTGACATTTTTGCTTGGTATGAGGGGTTAAATGGTGTACAATGAGACTTCAAACATATTTTTTAAATGATTAACGAATTGATTTATCAACAAACAAAATGCATGGGCGAAATATAAAGTTTAGCTAGCCAAACATTTCTCGATAGTTCCTAATATTTAAAATGAGAGTGTAGGAAAATAGGCATGTGATCCAGTGTCTAATGGCATCTCAGGCATAAAATTCTATGACCTCTTTAGTCTGATATCAAAGGCATAAGACTGTACAAATTAACATTAAAGTGTGTACTGTATTTTAATAATTTAAAAATTTGTTTGATTTAAAAATTTAACTTAATATGAACATTTTAAAAGATATTATAAATCTATTTTAGTATACTAAGTAGGTGAGTAACATAAATTAATGTTTAATCCTGCAAATGAAAGTGCATTCAGTAAGTAAAGTAGCATCTTTATAGCAAATTTTACTTTCTGTTTCTCAGAACAGAATAGGATTTTCTAAGCAATTGTTTTCCCTTAGTTGGTTTAGAATGGCATAGTGAAAGATGTTATCATTTTCATATTTTTTCACATACAAAGCCAGGAGTAATTGACTCTGTTTTGTGGAAGATGATGTATTCGCCATCTCTTATTTTGTTATCACCGTTGTCTGATAGTTTGTTTTGTAAAAAAGGCAAAGTGCAGCTGTCTCAAATGTGAATTACAGTATAGAGGGTCATAGAGACTTCATCTTGGGTAAAAAATGCATTTAATAAGGTTGAATAAGATTTCTTTAGCTTTCCATTTGTGTTCTGATGCTCAGGCAGATACCATATTTATAATTCTGGATGGTTATTCAATATTTTTTCAGCCAGGAAATCTGATTCTAACCATGCAAAAGGTATGCATTGCTTACATTGCATCAGTTCTTTTAGAATATCAAAGTTTATTTAATATAATCTTCTCTCATTTTTTCTCTCTCTTACTCCTTCTGTTGGACGGGCTAAATATTTTCAAATTTACTTTTTCTCTCATTTATTTTTTCCAGAAAAATCAAATGAAAATGCATTGAGAAAATATAAAAATAACCAAAATAACAATGGAAATAGTATTATTAATTATCTTCCTAGTTGAGTGACCTTGTAAAGGTTAATTATTCATATTGTACTGTAATCTTCTCAGCAATTGATATTGCTAATTTCTGTTAGTTGCATCTTAATCTATATGTTTATAGATATTTATCTATAATAGATAAAATTGTGTATGTAAAGATAATATGTAATATAATCTAATATTTATAATATATAAATATATGCAAATATAATATTCTACAGTACGGTAGTTATTTTTGTTACTCATTAACATACTTTGTAATATCAAAATAAACATTTTTTTCATTAGAAGTAATCTCTATGAGGACAGTGACTGTATAGTCACTCAGTACACATATTTGGTAAACAATTGATCCTTAAAGGTGATTTCTCTGAATGGAAATTTTCCCTCCTCTACAATCCAAAGGCATCTGTTGTAGTTCAAATGTTCATCAACTCTTAACTACAATAATGCTTCATACTAACACTTTTCCAAAAACTTTTTCACTGACATTTCTAATGACAGTAAATGTAGCAACATTAAATCTGAAAATACTACTTTCTTTATTACAGATCTTCATTAGCACATGGTCGTTTTTACGATTTAGCTCAAAGTCCTTAACAAAGTTCTCAAGGTCCTCTGAAATTTTTCCTTTTCCTTATTCATGAACTTATTTTATTCATGAACTTTTTAATAAATGTGTTTAATATCTTACCAGGTAATATGATTATCTTATGCCATTTACTACATTATAGTGACATAAAAATACATCACACTATTTCACACATGTTTGCCTTTCTTTTATTATTGAGATAAAATTCACGTAATATATGTTGCCATTTTAACCATTTTAAAGTATGTAATTTAGTGGCTTTTCGTATATTCCCAATAATGAGCATCATCACGATGTAATATCAAAACATTTTCATCACCTCCAGATGAAAATGCATTCTTATTAAGAAGTCACTCCCCTTCTATGGCCATGCCACCCTGAACAAGCCCAATCCCATCTGATCTTGGAAGCTAAGCAGGGTTGGGCCTGGTTAGTACTTGGATGGGAGATCACCTAGGAAGACCAGGTGCGTGTAAAAAATAAAAAAATAAGGAATTGTAAGTTGACAAGGTCCTTGCAATCTGTGAAGTCGACCAAGGGTTGCCTCATCTAAAAAAAAAAAAAGAAGAAGAAGAAGTCACTGCTCATTCATCCCTCCCCCAGCCCTTGCCAACCACTAGTATGCTATCTTTATAGATTTGTCTATTCTAGATATTACATAGAAATGGTATTATACAACATATGCCTTTTTGAGGCTGACTTCTTTCACTTAGCATGTTATCAAGGTTTGTCCATGTTGTATTAGCATGTATCAACATTTTCTTCATTTTATGACTGAATAATATTTCCTTATAAGTACCTGCCATATTTCGTTTATCCATTTAGTAGTCGATGATCATTTGAATTGTTTCCACTCTTTGTCTTCCTTAATGCTCATTCAGGGAAACTCTGCCCAACATTTTTTGGTTAGATATCTCATATATTTATAAAGATAGAGATGTAATTTTATATGTAAAATCTCATGCAATATCTCATGAAGCTTTTCTTGAGCCCTCTCAATTCTACTATTTTTATGCATTGTATTATGTTGAAGTTGCATAATTTTTCTCTAAAAATTGGTTAGAAATGGGAAAATATACATATTGTTACTTGCACATTATATCACACACAAATTTATGTTCAAATTGTATACACACTGTATATAACTTTATAAATAGAAATAGTTGTATTTAACTGTACATTTTATACACTATAACATAAAAGTTCAGCAACATACAATGTAACCACATATTTCTAGAATGAAGTGAGAAGGCGAGTAATTAAGGGATTGATTAGGAAGGTGTATGAGCAAAAGAAAAGTGTGTTGATACAAAATTAAAATTTCACATAAAATTCTGGCAAGTCAGAAAATGTATTTAAATGACTTTTATGATTTTCATAGTGGCTAAATTAGGAGGGAGAGAGAGAGACAGAGAGACAGAGAGAGAGAGACAGAGAGAGAGACAGAGAGACAGAGAGACAGAGACATGGAGAGACAGAAAGACAGAGACAGAAATTTTCTTACTATAATTTAAATCCAGCAAATAGCAATGTAATAACAATTTGCATCACTAAAATTCCATAAACTTTCAAGAAATTATTCTACATGCAAGAAAACAATAAAATATAATTTCTTTATTTTCACTTTTGTGCATCAGCAATAAATTGAGATGCCATTTTCCAGGAAGGATGTAAGTGAAAAGAAGAGGACAAAATTGAAACAGCTCATTTCAAGATGCCTTTATAACTTTGGATAACTAATCATTTTAAAATGTAGTCAGCAATTAAAAAGTATAGCAAACATTGGCTATATATAATTTTAGAAAATGTAAAAAAGACTAAGTATGTGTTTTCTTATTGCAACTTCAGTAGCTGTACACATAGCAAATATAATTACAGCTGAGGAAACATGAATTTAATAAAATGTATGCAGAAATTGATACTATGTTTTTATATATATTGAGATTATATACATATATAAATATTAATTCATAACATTCTTTTGATCACTCACCAAACATTTCTAAAATTAGAGAGGTGCTTTTAGCATTTTCATAAAGAAAAAAGAATTTCCTTTAAGTATGTAAAAAAAAAATTTCTGGTTATGAATTTATGCTGTTTCCACAAGAATACACTCCTAAAAGTAACTTTTAGTTTACTAATAGTACTGTTTGAACTTTACAAACTATTATTGACACTACCCTATGGTACATGTAAATCTATTTCAAAGATTAATCTCAAGTATTTGAAGATAAATATGCATCATTTTCTTTTAACTAATCCGTATCATACGTTTTCTACAAATAATACATCCTGCTGTGATAATGCTCATTGACAAAATTCATTTTGCCATTGGAATTAAATGGTACTTAGCTAAAAGGAGGATATTGAGCCAAATTCAGATTTTTGGGGAAAAAAACAACGAATACTGCCAAGAAATTTTTGTTAAATTAAACTTTTCTTTCCTAATATGTTAATAAAATATGTAAAATTTTCCAAAAGGCACTCTCTTCTCAAAACATGAATTATAAAATATTATAATGTATATAATAGTACTATAAGCTGTTTACTACTAATCATATTGCTTCACTAAAAATAAATACATCATATAGGTTTACAGTTTTTGATATGTAATAATACAAATTATCTTTACAAATATATTGGTAAATTAAGGGAACAGTGGACCAAGAAGGTAAATTTCCGAACAAAACAGGACAAATATTAAAACTTCAACATCCTAGTTTCCTCAGGACAAAATGATGACTCATTGTTCTATTGTGATCTTAGATATTAGACACAAATTATTAAGACAAAATCTAAAGTCCACTGAAAGCCAAAATCAAAATTCATTAAGTATGTTTCATGCATCAGTCTGCTTATGTGGCTCATAGTCTGCAAGTGTCTTTGTTCAAGAATATTAAGATAATACTCCTTCTTTGGAGTCTTGCAGATGTATGGGGTGTTTTCGCTAGAAAATGTGATAGCATGTAGTCATTAATTCATAACCCTAGATCAAAAGTTATGAAACAGATTTCTAGCGTTTCTTTACTTAATTATCTCCTCAACTGATACTTGGGAAAGTTGAGACCCTAAAGATGCCAGTTAATAAGAGCAAATAATCAATTTCCGGATAGGTCTCAGTAATAACAATTTGGTTTCTTTCTTTCTCTCTTTCTATCGCTCATCCATTCTTAACACCTATTTTTTTCACTGTATTATCATCCAAGTGAATAAATAACCATTCCTAGAAGGATCCAGCTTGGTCTGTCTAAATCTTGTGATGAACAAGATAGATCTAGAAATCTTTTTCTCTTTGAGTATTTTCTGATCTTATATTTATTTTTTCTATTTTGTTTCAAGCAAAATATTTGTATCCTAATATGTGTTAGGAAACTTCACATTACCCATGTCCATTAATTTGCACAATTCTCAGTGTCCTTAGTCTGCATTTAATCTACCTTTATTTCCTATAAAAGAAATTGGGTTTAAATTTTTTTTAATATCTTGCCTATAACTTTAGCTTTAAGCAGGCATATTTAATCCACCCCAGCCTGTTTGTTTTGGCAAGCTTTATAGCTGTCAGTATATTTACTATATCATGCATATTTCAGAAGTAAACATTCCCTATCTAATTCATAATAGCTACAACTATTAAATCCTTACTATGTGACATATGGCCTACTAAATACTTCTGTATACTTAATGTTCTAGTCTATATACTTACGAAGACTAGTCTTCTATTCTTATAGTATATATGTACTTATGTACTTATATATATATTTATATATTTTATTAATACATAATTATATAGATATATTATATATAAGCATATATTTATATATACTTAAAAATACTTATAATACTGCTGTGAATTATTGGTTATTAAAATCTGTTTAAACATTAGCAACAGATCAAGCACAAAAGGGATAAACAATATACTAAATTCCTGAGAGGCAGAAAGGAATTCAGGACTGTATTGAAACTGGTGCATATCTAATCTGGATTTAGAGTCAGTTTTATTCATTTTTATCCATCTTGTTTAGTGCCCAGCACTTGGTAGACACTCCAATTAGACCCATTATTTCTCATAGTGTCAAGTAAATTGCTTAACACATAGTAGGAGCCCCCAGAATAGTTTGAATTGAATGCTTGCTTCATTCTAAGACCCCTGTCTTAAAATATTCTCCAGAGAGTATATTGAGATAATTGCTAGCTTGTATTTGAGGAAAACGCTTCTTTCAAAATAGGACTATTTTAATTTTATTTCTAAAAGTTGAAAAGATCGTGCCCATTTTACCAGAAATTTGATAATTACCTGACCAAAGTGACGGTAATTCTCAATCCTACAAAATGTTTTTTGTGTTCATTTTGAGAGATCAAATGGAGAAAATAGTTGTGCTAAAAATAAAAATCCACCAATGTTCAACTAAGTTGTAACACTCATATGTTATTTTATCTGCAGAAACACAGTTGGATAGATATCGTATTCTTTTTACTCCACTGTCTTTAAATTTGAGTAAGTCTTTTGTATACTACACTCTTTAAGCATTCAGATGTTATTAAATATATCTTTATACCATGTTAATGATGAAACAACTGCACACATATTCTCTTCTGATCTGAAATGACTTAGAAAATATTCCTCTCAATCTTTTGTCTTAAAACAGTGGAGACGCGTAATTTGGATAGATCATGCTCCTTTTTTCTCCCTTTCTTTTCACTTTTTCCTTCTCATAAATATTTTAATGTTATATTACTCTCTTTCAATCTCCAAACGGAAGGAAAAACATCATTTGCCACCTGAAAATTTGTATCAGTAGTTAGTGTGCATAATTTTCAGTGATTTTCATGAGAACATGCCCAAAATTATAAGATTCTTCAGGTCATGGTAATGAATCATTATGTCAAAAAGTTAGTGTTGCCAGGTTCAGAATAAGATGAACTAGTTGAAATTGGTCTAAAATTATTTTCTTTTTCCTCAGTCCTACCACTCAGTATTGGTAGGTTCCCACTCTGAACATTTTACGTTCTCACCTTTAATGTGATATCATGATTGCATAAGATTCTCTGCCGTGAGTAGTTTTGCAGACCATAGGCAAAATAGTCTATTCCATTTTCCCTGCATACTCAATTCCTTTCCCCAGAATTTCCCTGTAACAGTCATCTTTTTCCTGGAAACTTGTGGCTCTGGGACTCACAAAGACTACTGCTGCTTTCAGGTCAATATGTAACAAGGCAGATAGTTAAACATTTAATTAAAGTCTGGTATAGAAATAATGTGATAACCTTGTGATGACAGTGTAATACTGGATTCAAGAGTGTCTACCAGAGATTAGCTTCACATTGTTCTCCCATAATAGGGAACAGGAATTGAATATTCTGAAAGCTCAAGAAATATAAAACGCAGATTTTATTCCCAATCTCTTACAGGCTCTAAGACCTTGAGGGAGCAAGTTAACCTCTCTTATATTCAAGTTCTCTCTAATATTAAGAAGTTGAGCTATTTGTGATTCCCAAATGCCAATCATAGGAGAGCTTATTCAAACAAAACAGAACAACATAAAAGATTATTATCCCAAGACTATAGAATCACACTTCTAGAAGCAAAGTCCAAAAAGATCTATTATAAAAAATGAACTCCCAAAATTCTAATGAAAAGGCAGATTTGAGAAACACTGTTTATATGATGATTTTCTATTCCCCTTTCACATTTTATTTTAAAGATTTAGCTCATATGCTATTAATTTTAAACATACGATAGGCTGATTAAAATCTTAGCTTGGGGCAGGATGGCAGTTTGGAGTTCCTACATGCTACCAATACGTATTGCATACATCACCCTTTGGGGAGAATTGGCTCTGCACACCAGAAAACTCTATTGCAGGGATTACTTCCATTTCGGGAAAAATGATACATAGAATAATAAAATGAATATAAACTTTTGGACAAGAAATGGATTTAAATTCCAGTTTTGGAGATATATTTGGAAAGGAGCTCAGGTAACAATAATCCTCCTCTCTTGACTGGCTTTCAGATACACAAGATCCAGCCAGCCCTCTGAGTTAAGAATGTGTGGTTCCTTCTAAGGCACAATTAGATATTAATTGTAAGGTACACATGATGGCCCTAATAGTCTCAACATACACAATACAGAGCAAGTTAAATTTAAATTTCAGATCAACAACTGTCATTTTTAGCATAAATATGTCACAAAATTGCATTCAGACATCTCATACAGTTTGGGAGACATAATAAAAAAATTACTAGTTGTTGATCTAAAATTCAAATTTAACTGGGTGTCTTGTATTTTTATTTGCTAAATCTGGCAACCCTTTATATGAGGCTGTCGATTTTTTTTAAGGAGCCTAATAGAGTATTCAGGTAGAAATGAAAATTTTCAAAGAGATTAGGGAGATTTAATATCTTAAACACTTAGAGTGATAATATCTTGCCTATAAATCCAAGACAAAAAAGACTAAACTATTGTGTAGACAATTTACTCAAATGGTAATAACCTTAAACAAATACTATTTTCTTTGTGTGTTTGTGAAGGTGGGCACATGTATGTTTGTATATGTATAATTTTAACATACTCACTTTTACTTTCTGAAAACAGCACTGTTCACTTGGGCTAAAAAAGCATTAAGTGTTCAGGCTTAAAAACATTTTAGAATTATAGTTACATCATATCATAAAGAATATTAAAAACATCTATATTTTGAGATTTAAAAATAATAATTCACAGTTTGCAATATGGGAAACTATATATAAATTATATTTCAACAACTGCTTGCAACTTCAATTTTTAAAGCTTTTAAAAAATCTTTTTTCCATAGAAAAGAATTGTCTATTGATAGCATAATTGCCTTCAGACTGGAGATGAAGAAACTTAGAATGAAACAGATGGTTGTCTGAAAAGTAATGCCTACAAAGTACAATTGAAAATCAGTATTCATAAATGAACACTTGGAACTTTTTCTTGATATAATTGTCAAAAGAAATCTGGCTTACAAATTTGGAAAATAAAATGTCTAGTATTTAATTTTCATAAGTATTAAATAAACAAAACTAAATTTGTTGTTATATACTAATATTTTAATGTAAACCTTTACAAATTACAGTCTCTTATTTGACATATGTGCTATGCCAAACTCATACTTTAACTTCTTCTTTCAGTGGTAATTCTCCAAAAGCCTCACTGGCATATGAATACAACAAACTAATCTTTCTATGCCACATGATTAACATTCTATAATTAGTCAAATGATGAAAATTGCTAGAATTGTCTACTATATTACCATATATTTTATCTCATATATAGCTTGTAAATCACTTAAAGTAAAAAATAATTAGAAGAGGTATTATAGACAAGTTTTACTTTGATCTCAAAAGAAAATTATTTCTACTGAAATATGAGCAAAAACATGCATTGAGAAAAATGATCGAACGGTACAAACTTTCAGTTATAAGATAAATAAGTACTATGGATATAATGTATGACATGATGACTATAGCTAACACTGCTGAATAAAATATAAGAAAATTATTAAGAGAGCAGATCCTAAGAGTTATCATCATGGGGAGAATTTCTTTCCCTTTTAAATGTAACTATGTGATATGATGGATGTTAATCTAACCAATTTTGGTAATCATTTACAATATATCTAAATAAAATTATCATTTAAGGCCTTATGCCTTAAACTTATACAGTGGTGTATGCCGATTATTTCTCAATAAAACTAGAGAAAAACATATCATATCGAATGTCCATTTTTCCTTTATTTTGACAAAGTATTCTAGGGTTAATGGAAAGCTGTTTCTCTTCCAATTTGTGACATTGTTGCTCATGTGATAGCATCTGGAATTCTGCTACTAAATTGGGCCAAATTGACCTTTCACTATCAGATTGTATCTTCAAAGTTTAAGTTCATGTGTTTGAACATACGTAGATTTTACTACCACGTAGGGAGATAATTGACATTCTCCAGGGAATCCTGAAATGGAGAAACAATACACTTCTCCGCAAAGTTCAAAATTGTCTCTAGTCAACTTAAATGTCAATGCTTAATCACCTGAAGCCAGGAGAGGATTTGAATGAATATCTTTAACAAGGACGTTTACAAAGAGGTTCGTTTTAAAGTTAATTTTAAATTAGGATTTTGGAAATATATTAGTGTGCTCAGTCAGTTGAAATTTAAAAATAGCATTTATCAGTGTTTATTTAATGAAAATCTATGGACAAGTGGTTTCTCCTCAAGATGCTCAAGAAACTAACTTCTGGAATGTTAACATATTGACATGTTGAATCCAAGTTACTAAAATTTTTGAAATATATGCGGTCTATAAACAACACCCACTTCAAGACACTTCAGTTGTTTCCATGTCTTGGCCACCATGAATAATGCTGCAATGAACATCGAGGTTCGTATATCTTTACAATCCAATTAAAAAGTTAGCAGAGAACCTGAACACTTCTCTCAAGAAGACATATTAATAGCCAACAGACATAAACAAAGATGCTTGACTTCACTACCTATTATGGAAATGCAAATCAAAACCACAATGATATCACCTCACATCTATAAGAATGGCAATTATATATGAGATAAATAATAACAATTATTAGAGAGATTGTGGGGAAAAAGGAATCCTTATACACTGCTGGTGAGAATATACATAGTATAGCGACTATGGAAAATGGTGTGAAGGTTCCTCAAAAAATTAAGAATTAGCATATGACCCAGAAGTCCCTCTTCTGAGTATTTATTTATTTATTTATTTATTTATTTATTTATTTATTTAAGATTTGTCACTCTATTTGTTGTATACTATCTTATTTTGGTTTTAATTTGCATTTCCTAGAAGTCTAATGATGTCAAGCACATTTTCATTTGCTTTTAGATAAATATAAATATTCTTTAGTGAGAGTTCAGTTCTATCTTTTGTGCTTCTTAATTGCATTGTTTCTCTTTTTTGCTGTTGATTTATAGATGTTGTTCAAATATCCTGGATATGAGTCTTATGTCAGATTTATGTATTACATATATTTTCTCCTAGGCAGTACCTAGCCTTTGTAAAATACAATGTTTTTTTAGGCTCATTTTTAATTTATTTTTAATAAACTTATTTAAGAGTAATTTGGT
Organism: Pteropus alecto; assembly: GCF_000325575.1. Taxonomy (NCBI): domain Eukaryota; kingdom Metazoa; phylum Chordata; class Mammalia; order Chiroptera; family Pteropodidae; genus Pteropus; species Pteropus alecto. The sequence goes on from NW_006441955.1 coordinate 20,881,377, forward strand.
CTTTACATTAAAATTACAAAGATAACACAGTAAGTTCTTAGATAACCTTTATGTAGTGAGACATTAATTTTAATGAATTAAAATGATAGATAAATCTTTTTAAGATAACTTCACTAACCTAGAGGTCACAACTATACTCTATGTCTTATTCTAGAAGCATTACTGCTTTAGTATTTTAATTTAGATCAATGATTTGTACTGAAATTATTTTTGCTTACATATTGTTTATTGTTCCAGCATTAATTTTTTAAAATGATCTCCTTTTCTTTATTGAACTGCTTTGGGACCTCTGAGAGATTTTGATAGAGAATGGATTGCATTAATCTAATAATTTAATGAGAATTAGCATTTTATAATACTGTTTTCTAATCCATAAACATGGTATAGTTCTCTATTTTATAGTTTTTATTATTTTGTATCTGCAATATTACATTATTTTCATGTGTTGAATCCTTATATGTATTTGGATAAATTTATTCCTAAATATTTTATATTTTTGATGCAATGAGAAATTTGTTCTGTGATATTTTTTGAAATACATGTACTATAAATTGCACCCTTAAAATGTACAGTTAATGTTTTTAAAATCATATTGCCTTAGTCCATTCTAGCTGCTATAACAAAAATACCATAGACTGGATGGTTTATAAAAAACAGAAATTTATTTCTCATAGCTCTGGATATTTAGAAGTCCAAGATTGAGTAACTGGCAGATCTGGTGTCTGGTGAAAGTTTGTTTCTTGTTTCATAGATGGCTGTTTTCGTGTTGCATCCTCCCATGGTAGATAGGGCAAGGGAGCCCTCCAAGACCTCTTTTATAAGGGTACTAATCTCATTCATGAGGACTCCACATTCATGACATAATCACCTCTCTAAATCCCCACCTCCGAATACCATCACACATTGGGGATTAAGTTTCAACATATAAATTTTTGGGAGACAAAAAATTCAGTGAACAGCACATGTCATCATTTATGCAGTTATCAACGAAATCAACATTAGGAACATTTTTATCACCCTAAAATGTTTTCTGAGCCTCTTGCAAGTCAATCTCCTTTCCCCACTTCCAGCACATGAAAACCACACTGCTTAGAGTCACTACGGTTTTGTGAACTTCTAGAGGTTTATATAAAAGAAACAGTAAATTACATAGCCTATTAAGACTCTTTTGAGAATTATCCATGTTGTTGTATGTATCAGTAGCTTGTTATTTTTACTACTGAGTAATACTCCATTGTGTGGATACACCATAATTTGTTCATTTTCTAGTTGATAGACACTAGGTTTTAACTATCGTAAATAAAGCAGATGATATAGAACTGTAACTCGAAATCTACATAATCTTATTAACCAATGTCATCCCAATAAAGTGCAAAAAGCTAAAAAAATACACCTCTATTTGCTAAATTTCCCCCAAAAAGAGGATGGGGTGCCCCCTGGTTCCCAGAGGGAGATTTGATTGCCTTGTTTGAATAATTTTGCAGGCTGGCAGGGAATTAAAACCCACTTACTCAGCAATAAGCAAGAACTATGCCTGTTCTGTTTAATGAGAATTATTTGGCTAGAGGACCTGATCTATAGGAGCAGAGTTGGGAAGGGAACTTATGGTTAGCCTATTTGAGCCCCTCCCCCAATCTCATTAGATATTGAGGCAGCACTTGATATTAGACCTTAATTTTACGCTTTATACCACATGTCTAAACAAAAAAGCCAGTAAATGAGGCGCTCTCACAATGAGATTCAGAGTGTGATTTATTGTTTCAAAACAGCTTCCATCTATTTTTGATCACTCTTTAGTGTGTTGAAATGGTTTTCATTTTTATATTTAATCAAGAATTTGTAATTGTTAATGGGAGGAAGTTTAGTCCTCCACAACTTTTGAAAGAATATGTGTAATTGATTTATTATTCTTCAGTATTTTATTATGAACATATTTAAACATACAAAATAGTTAAAATCATTATATAGAAAATACATATATGCTCACAAACTAGATTTTACAATTAAAACTTTGCTCCATTTGCTTTCTTATACATCTATTTAAGTATTTAATCTAGTATCAATCTTTCTTTTTTTAAATGTCTTCAATGAAAACTGCAATCAGTGCACTTCGCTCCTATGGGCAATTCTGAAGGTAAATTCAATAACATTAGGATGTAAGATGTACAAAACAGTGGAGTCAGGGTTGACACTATAGATTGTGATCTGACAACCTGGAAAGATGATGTGGTTATTAATCAAAGAAGTTTTTTATGGAAATACACGAAGTACAATTTTTAAAAATATTTAATTTTTAAATTCTATCAAACATTACCGAGTTCTGTGGATGTATATTAAAAATTCATTCAAAATGGCAAGATTTAATTTTCTTACTGCTGCATAATATTCCATCATATATATATAAATATATATGTATACACACACATGCACACACACACGGTGACAAATGATTACTAGAATTTGTGGGGTGATCATGTTAAAAGGTATAAAAATGTTGAATCACTACACTGTACACCTGAAGCTAACCAATGTAAGATTATATAATGACTATACTTAAATTAAAAAATTAATATATGGTGATGGAAGGAAATTTAACTTTGGGTGGTAAACAATGCAATATACATATGACATATTATTAAATTGCACATTTGAAACCTATATAATTTTATTAACCAATGTCACCAAAACAAATTTAATTTAAAAAATTGCTTTCATCCTCTACTTATCTTTTACATTTTTTTAAAATTCTAAATATCTTGCCTAGAGGTATATAATATACATGATTAACTTATGTCTTGATTTTTTTTTTCTATACTCAGCCTAAGCACAGATCCTGAAATATAGCCCATGTCTATTGATGTTTGTTGCACAAATCAATGTTTTAATAAATGGAAAAATAAATGAGAAACAATTATTTTGAAAATGTGAATTACAATTAATTTTAAAGCAGTATGAATTTTTATAGGTAAATGCTTCATCTGTGTAGAAAAAGAGATATCTCAGTTTTCTGATGGTCTATTTTAATTACTTCTAGGAATCCATTTATACAGACGAGACATGTTTTTAAAGATGCCTCCTAGTGTTTAGAAAAGGTGAATAATTTGGACAGTGTGATTAATAGTTTTCTCCATCATGAAACAGGGGTGCTCAAAATTTTAATTATTTATTTAGTATCTGCATAATTATTTCATGTTTGTAAGCCCATACTTATTGACTAAATAAATACATTTTAATATAAATTAGTGTCTATTTATGAAATTTAACATATAATAGAATATTTTATTTTCATTTATTAATTAGATTTCTTATTTATACATTTTTTTAGCAAGTATATCAACACCAATACACTGTGCTATAAAGAAAGAATTCTTTGGATGGAGCCAAAGGTTAGTGACTACAAAATAAAACACCTTGTATTAATTTCCATATGCAAATTTGCATTTTATAAATATAGAACTTGTATGATGTTGATCTTTCTATTTAGCCCTTGAGGGTAAATTTGACCTAAGCTTAATTCATTTTTTTCTGTTTTTTTTGTACACTAACTCATTATAAATAATGCCTTTAATAATACTGTCAAACTCTTTTAAAAAGTCATAAAACTTTATTTTGGTATTTTAATTAACATTTTATTATTAATGGAATAACTGGAAAACACTGCAGTAATTGTTGTCTGTGTGAGTATTTTTGATAGCTCTCCTAATTTTGTACTCAAGAGAAAAATAATAACTTAGTTTGTCCCCTTTGCATGATTAATAGACAAAGAGTTATCTATCATCTCTTGAATGGTAGTGTATCATGAGGTCAAGGCAATCAATCAGTATTCTTATTTTTTAATAATGTCTGAACCTGACAGGAAGAAGTCTTCAAAAAGATGAAATTTGCCAGTAATGTGAGTGTTTGTTCTATATAGACTGCATGAAGGTGTTAGACTCTTGGGATAGTAATTGCTCTTTTGGTATGGTGATGTTAAGGATATACTTAGATTTAAAATGGGATTGTGAGCACAAAATCATTCTGTTTCTTGATCTCCGGTCATTCTTCAAATACACTGCAATATTGGCAATCATCAGGGCTATTTTTCATAATATCCTTTAGCACATTTCAATGTCAGAATATGTTTCACAATGACTGACTGTCCCTGCACTATGAAAACTTAGGAAGACAGGTTCTCCAGTCTCAGTGGAATTTCAAGATGTGGAGCATCTTCTACCTGTCATTTTCTGTCTATAATTTAGATTTTTAAAAGGTGGTTTGAAACAGCTTGTTTTTATTTTTACTTCTTAATTGAAACTACATTCAAAAATCTTCTCTTGGCCATCAGATAGCATAGTTCTAAGTAACTTATAATTGACTTATAATGTAAATATATATAATAAAAAGAGAAATAACTTGCAGGCTATTAATATCAAATTCTAGTGAAAGTAACAATGAAGTCAGTAGTACAAATAAACGCCAATTTATTTTAGGAAAATAAGATCATATATTAAATTAAAATTACTAACAATCAAAATTAATTTTATTGCATATTGAATCTTAATATTTCATTTATTAACAAATGCTGTCACTTTTTAAAATAGTAGTTATATTAAAAATGCATATCAATTAAAAAATTATAACAATGATATATATTCAGTTAATTATGAATTACAGCAGTATTTATATTATTTTGAGATGCCATATATTATATATTCTATGATATAAATAAAAATAATTCAGTTTATAAATTCAACTGAAATATTTTTATTTATATCATAGAGTATAAAATGTATCTATCAGCCATATATGATAGAGACCAATAAGACATTTCAACTGAAGAAATTCTACACATCATCCAAGAACCATACACTCTTCATGGAAGATGTGTCCTCTCTATTGTTCTCTAAAGAAATAGATTGTAAGCACGTGAATACGAAGAACATAATATTTAGTGAAATAATGAACTTAGGAAAAATTTTATTTTATAAATTAATTTTGTGGAATCAGCTTGAACTGAGAAGAAATAGACGTTGGTAATATTTTAACAATTTTCTTTAAAAAACTATGTTACAAAATATATGTCTATGTTTATTTTACTTTTATATATTGGTTTTGCCTCTGGCATTAATAATTTTTACATGAATTTGATTTTTTTGATATTTCATGATAGCACAAAACATATATACTTGTTTTTTATTAGTTGGGTTTTACTGTAATCTTAAACAGACAAATCCACATACAATGTATTTAAAACACAAAGAGGAGTTATTTTTAAAAGTTTATTTATATAACTGTAGAAAAATATTTTTTGCACCAATAAAACTAGATAGAAGATTAAAACAAAAAGTACATATTCATGAATAAATTTTCAAATTAATAACTGGAAAGAAAGAATTCTTAGTTATTAATACTATTTATTTTTAGAAATATAAATATTTTTATTGTAAAAGAAGTGTAAACAAGTGGTAAAAGGAATTATCAAAGTTTTGAAATATCCTATGCAGATCTGGATAAGTGACTAAAATTGTTGCAGAAACAGGAACAAGTATTCTACTAGGAAATTCTATACCATGTTAGGAATTCAATAAAATAATTATTAATTCCTTAGAATAAATGATTATTTGAATGATAAATGGAATTTTTGAAAGTCACACAAACTACAGCAAAAACAGAAGTATAGAACACTCCATTAACCAACTGGGATTGGTACGTCTCAGTTATTTTTGTGGGTGTTTTTCCCTCATTTCATGGGGTACGAGAACTATGTACTGATACCTCCTCTAGACACTGTACAGAAGGTGTCTCCAATACCTGGGCTGTGGACCAGTACTGGCCAGTGGCCTGTTAGGAACTGGGCGTACAGCAGGAGTTGAGCAGTGGGTGAGGGAAAGAAGCTTCATCTGTATTTGCAGGCATTCCCCAGCACTAGCATCACCGACTCAGGTCCACCTCAGATCATTAGACATTAGATTTTCATAGGTGCACCAGTCCTTGGTGCCAAAAAGGTTGTCTTATTTTGCATGTCCAAAATTCCATACTTTTGACATCATTCGTGCTTATTGGGAGCTGCCCTTATTTGGTATAGCTCAGTGTCTTTGGTTCTCTTTCTCAAACCCCTGATTCCTCATTGTACCAAAAACTACCTAATTGCTGTTATTAAGTATTGGAGAAACAATAGAGTCTGTTCTGTGTGACATGCCTATGATTGGAACATCGTGACTGCAGAAAGAAAGCTAATGTAGAATCTCGAAGAAGAAATTAGCTGCATTTTTCTAAAAAGTTCTTAGGCACTGTCAGGACATTCAAAGGAGATTTGTATATGCCCACTTTTATTCCCTTTTCTAAATCCTGTTTGCTTAAATATAATTACATGTTTTCTATGTTCTCTTATATAGTTTGTATTTAATACTCTAGAAGACCTTTCTCATTATTGATTTTTGTTTATTATCCCTACACAACTAAAAGAAAAGATTCCACAGTGAAAAATTTGTATCACTTCTTTGCACACACCCTAAACTCCTTTGCCCCTTTTTAATATTATCATTCACCAAGAACCCTTTCTTCCATTTATATCCTTCTCTACACTCATTTCATTTGATACAAATTACCACTCCTTTCTCAAAAGTTCTTCATTGGGCTCAGAGGTAATATACTCTTACTATTTTTCTTCTACATCACTGGTCCTTTTTCTAAATCCTCTTTTGGAGGTTTTTCTACACCGTCATAATCTCTAAATATTAAAATGTTCTAGGGCTCAGTACTCATATATATTTATTTTCTTTCCCTGGTAGTTTTAGACAAATTTTCATCTCTAATTACCATTTATATAATGATTTCTAAATGCCTATTGCCAGGCTAGTTTTAAACTTTAAATGAATGCTGTGCAATGAAAATTCAGTGATGATGTGAATGTTTCTATACTTATACTCTCCATTATAGTAGCCACATATGATTACGATACAAATAAAATGTGGCTATTTAGTAAAACTGAGAGATGACATTTTTTAAATAATTTAAATTTAATCAATTTAAATTCAAATTGCCATGTGGTTAGTGACCATTGTAGTAGACAGAACAATTGTAGACTAATAATTTCTGCTAACTCAACCTAACCACTTGGATGCCTACTATATAGGCAAGATGGCAAGCTATCACTCCTTTCCTTTTCTCATACTCACATCCAATATGTTAGAAAATGCTGTCACTTTTATCTTTAAGTTATATCCAGAATCTGACCATTAAAAACACCATTTCAACTATGACCACCCTGATGAAAAATCTACAATCATTTTTTTACTTCATTTGAAATAGTTATGATAACCAGATCATTGATGTCCTGCTTCTACCTATACTGTTTGTTCATTTTTTTTCTTAACAGAGCAGTTAGAGTAGATTTTTGAAAAATAATTGGATCATGTCTCTCTTGTGCTCAAAGTTTCAAATGGATCCTAATTGCTCGGTGTAAAAGCCAATTTTTCACAATGACCTACAAAGTTGTTCCCCTAGTTGTTCCCCTTCCTTTACCTCTTTGAACTCATTACTTTCTGCTCCCTACCGTGCTCTCTTTAGTCACACGGACAAATTGGGTGTTCTTTAAACATATTAGGCACTCTCCAACCTCAAAGTCATTGCAATATTCTTTCCCTGGAATCTTGGATTTAGATATATCTACATAGCTCCCTTAGGTCTTTAGGCAAATGTCACCTTCTTCCTAAAGTTTTTCCTTCGTAATTTCTTTAAAATTATAATCTATCCACCATAGTCTCTATTTCCCCTTCCATGTTTTATTTTTTTTTTCATGGATCCTAAAATTTCTAATACTATAAATATTCTAGGTAATTCCAAAATATTTTAATCACTTCTCCAAAATAAATTTTGTACCTATTAGCACTTATTTCCCACATTTCTTTCCCCTAAGCCCTTGACAATTATTATTCTGCTTTTTGTATTGCAGAATTTGCCTATTTTTGATATATCATATAAATCAAATGTTACAGTATGTGGACTTTGGTTTGTGACACATTACAATTAAAATAATATCTTCAGGTTTCATCCATGACTTAGCATGTATCATTATTTCATTTTTTTAATAGCTTAATAATTATATATCGTGTAAATACATTGCATTTTATTTATACATTTGTTCATTGTTTCCATCTTTAGGCTATTATAAATAATGCCATTATAAAATTTCATGTACAAGTTACTATATGAAAACCTGCTTTTTATTCTTTTGAGTATATATCTAAAAATGAAATTGCTGGGTCACATGGTAACCCTACGTTTAACTTTTTGAGTAACTGCCAAACTATGTTCCAAAATGCCAACACTGTTTTACATTTCCATCAGTAATTCATGAGAGGTTGTTTTTGCTCATCTTTTAATTTTAACTATGCTTTTGGTATAAAGAGGTATCACATTGGGGTTTTGATATGCACTTCTCTAATGACTAATGATGCTGAACATATTTTCATGAGTTTGTTGTTCAATTGTATATCTCCTTTGAAGAAATATCTGCTTTTTCATTTGCATTGTCACTTTGTTGTTTGGTTGTAAGAGTTCTTTATATAGTCTGAATGCTAGACCCTTATTAAATATATGATTTACAGATATTTTCTATTCTTCTGTAGGTTGTCTTTTTAACTTCTTGATATTGTCTTTTGAAGGGTATTATTTATATTTTTATGTATTTCAATTTATTTTTTTTCTGTTGCTTGGGCTTTTCATAGTGCACTTAAGAAACTTTGCTCAATATAAGGTCATGAAAATTTGTTTTTATGTCTTCTAATAGTTTTAAAGTTTTAGCTCTTATGCATAGGTCGATGAACCATTTTAAATAATTGTATATGGTGTGAGGAACCCATATTCTTTTTCATATGGATAACCAATCATCTCATGTAGAAATACAATAGATCTTTGTATATTGATCCTGTGCCTTTCAATCTTGCTGGACTTTTTTATTAGTTCTAAGAATTATTTTGGTGGATTCCTTAGGATTTTCTATATATAAGAACATGCTATCTGGAAATAAACATGGCTTTACATTTTCATTTCCAAATTAGATGCCTATTATTTCATTTTTATGCCTAATTATCTTAGCTGGAACCGTCAATACGATGTTAAAAGGAAGTCTTGTTACTGATTTTATCGGTAGGCATTCAGTCTTTCACTATTAAGTGTGCTATTAGCCAACAAATTTTGTCTGTGAGGGTGAAAAAGCTTGTATTTATTTCCAGTTTGTTGAGTGTTTTTATCAAGAATGGATTTGTCTAATGCTTTTTTTGCATCTATTCAGATGATAATATGGTTTGTTTTAATTCCATTAATATAGTGTATTGGATTGATTGATTTCATTTATTAAACAAAGCTTGCATTCTTTGGATGAATTCTACTTGGTCATAGTGTATAATCCATTTTACATATGTGGATTCAGTTAACTAGTATTCCTGTGAGGATTTTTGTGTATATTAACAAAGATTATTGGTCTACGATTGTGATGTCTTTCTGAGATTTTGGTATTAAGATAATACTAGCCTCATAGAATGAGTTGAACAATGTCTATATCGGATATTTATGAGACTATGTGAGAATTAGTGTTAATTTTTCGATAAAAGGAGTAAAATTCACCAGAAAAACTATTTGAGCCTTGGTTTTTTATAGAATTTTTTTTGGCTAATAATTCAACCTCTTGTTGCAGGTATAGTCGGATATTCTATCACCTTCTGTTCATTTTGAATTTTGTATTTTTCTAGGAATTTGTCCATTTCCTCCCAATTATTTAATTTTTTGGCATAAAATCATTAATTATATTCTTTGTAATTCTTTTTATTTCTGTAAGTTTGATAATGATATTTCTTTTATTCTTGATTTTACTATTTGAATGTTTCTCTTTATTCTTGCTGAGTCTAGGTAAAATTTATGACTTTAGAGCCATTTTTGAATTTGTTGATGTTATCAATTATTTTTCTATGCTTTTTTATTTATGTCTGATATAGTGTTTATTTTTTCTTTCCACTTTTTGTTTTGTGTTAATGTGCTTTTTTCAAATTTTTTAAAATGGAAGGGGAGATTATCAATTTGAGATCTTTTTTTAAAAGAGGCATTTGCAGTTATAACTTTCCTTTTAAACACTACTTTAGCAGCACTCCATAAGTTTGGATATATCATGTTTTTATTTTCATTTATTTCAAAATATGTTCTAATATTTTTTGTGATTTCTTCTTTGACTCATTGGTCATTTAAAAATGTGTTGTTTAATTTTCACATATTTATGAATTTCCCAAATAATTGTCTGTTGTTGTATCTAATTTAATTCCATTAGGTCAGAGAACAACCTTTGTATTACCGAATTTATTGAGACTTGTTTTAAATTCTTATAGTCTATACTGGAAATCTATTAGGTCTAGTTAGTTTATAGTGTTGGTGAAGTTTTCTATTTTCTTATTAATATTCTGCCTAGTATTTATATTCATTATTGAAAGTATGATATTGAACTATCTACCTGTTAGTGTTGAACTGTCTCTTTTTTCCTTTAATTCTGTCAATTTTTTAAATTCTATATTGGGACTCCCGTTAAAAGTACATTTATGTTCATAATTTTCATGTCTTTTCAATCTATTGTGCTATTGAATCTAAAGAGTGAATCTTGTAGACAACATACAGTTGAATTATATTTTACTTTACTTTGGATATATAAGCAATTTATATTAATGTAATATTGATAAGGGAGAATTTGTTATTCATTTTTAAATTTGTTTTGTATATATTTTATTTCTTTTTATTTCACACTTCCATGATTACTGCCTTATTTTGTGTCAAAAAGATATTTTCTTATACATTATTTAAATTGAATTGTTTCTTTACTATATTTTTTTTGTTGTTATTTCCTTGGTGGTCACCGTTAGGATTAACATTTTAATTTAAAACAATGTGGTTCAATTTAATATCAAGTTATTTTAAATAATACATAAAAACATTGTTTCATTACACCTCCTTTCCTTCCTTGCTTCTTTGTACTCTCATTGTCATAAAGATTACATTTTTATACATTTTATGTCCATCAACACAGTTGTATAATTATTGCTTTATACAGTTGTCTCATAAGTAAAATAGGAGAGAAAAAGAATTATAAAGGAAAACACATATGTACTGACTTTTTTAATTTACCTATATAGTTACTTTTAATAGTATACTTTATTTCTCCATTTGTATTTGAGTTATCTTTTAGTGTCCTTTCAATTGAGCCTGAAGGAATCTCTTTAATATTTCTTATAACTCAGTTCTGTTCCCGTTGAGTTCTCTCACATTTTGTTTATAAGGGGACAGCTTATTTTCTTCTTTGTTCTGAATGATAGTTTTGCTAGATACTGAATTAGTATTTGATAGATTATCCTTTCACTACTTTAGATATGTAATTCCACAGCTCTCTAGTCTCCATGGTTTCTGAGAATTTAACTGTTAATCTTGTGACTCCCAAATATATAAAATATTTTTCTCACTTCTTTTATAATTCATTTTTGTCATTGAATTTCAGCAACTTGACACTGATATGTGTGTTGTAAATCTTGAATTTATCCTACTTAAAATTTCTTGAGCTTCTTGGATGTATCAACTAAAGTTTACAATAAATTGAAAAGTTGTCAGCTATTATTTCCATGTGTAAGTTGGTATGCTTGATGGTGTGCCATAGGTCTCTAAAGCCCTTTTAGTCTTCTTTATTCTTTTTTTTTTTTTTTTTTCTATTGTGAAACTTGCTTTATTTGGTAGTCTGGAACAGAACCCATAGTATCACTGAAGTATGTTTGTAGTCTCCTTTAAAGTAGGATCTAATAAATGTTGAGATTATTTATTAATGACAAATCATTCTAATGAGAATAATCAGGTACCCGGAAGAAAGATATAAAATTTCTAAGGTTCCTTTTAATTACAATTACATTTGCAGGTAGTTTTCTTTATTCTTTTTATTTTCTGTTTCTCAAATTGGTAATGTCAATTACATATTCTCAGTTTTGCTCCTTTTTCTGCTGTCAAGCCCTCCAGTGAATTTTTCATTTTAATTATTGTACTTTACAACTCCAGAGTTTCTATTTGGTTATTTTTTTTTAGAATATCTATTTTTTTATTCATATTATCTACTGACTGCTTCAAACATTATTTCGATCCTCTAGTTTAATTATTTTGCCTTTTTTCCCTTTTATCCTTTGAGCATATTTATAATAGTTGGTTAAAGTCTGATTAATATGTATATTTGGGCTTCCTCAGGGACAGTTCCATCAATTACTTTTTCTATATGTTTAAAAGTGATATTTGAAACAGCATAATGGGACAATTCTGTAAATCAAATCCTCTCCCACTTCCTCACAAGGTTTATTCTTATTATTGTTATGGGTTTTTTGTTGTTATTGTTGTTATTGTTGTTTGTTTGTTACATAAATTTTTGGGGCTAATTCTGCAAATTATTATTTATCAAATGCATCCACTGAAGTCTCTGCTTTTCTTAGCCTAATGATCATTAAATAATTGAACAAATATTCTCTTAAATACCTTTAATTAATAAGTCTTCAAGTCTTTTTCTGAGTTTCTTTGCATGTGTCTCTGGACAAGTTTTTATGCTCTGAAAGGTATTTTACACCTCTACCTTAGTCTTTACTTCTTACTTAAGCAATAACTCAAAGTCAGCAGATTTAAGAGAGTAAGACCTTTTCAAGTTTTTTCCTGGTCTTATGCACAGCATTGCACTATGCATAACCTTTTTAAAGTCTCAGGAACATTTCAGGGCTTTTAAAATCTCCCTACGTTCATCCCATTGCCAGATTTTTTCTTTTAAAATTTTTTGTCAGTCACTTTTTGATCTAAGTGGCAACACCACCTCAAACAGCTGCAATGTTAAACAATTCTTAGTGATTCTTTTTGATAAATTACTTGGAGATAGAACTGTTTGCATAGAGTGAATTCACAGTGAGGTCAAATAATGACAAGACCTGAGGATGAAGCTCCTCAGGAAGCTGCCAGGTCAAATAGTGACAATTCTCTGAAAATAGGGCTTTGGAAAGAACTCCAAACTCAATGGCCTTATCCAGTTGATACAAGCAGCAGTTTTTATAGCTAACGTATTTGTAAGACCTCTTGCTTTTCAAGACTATTACAGAGCTGAGGAGAAGGGGATAAGATTAAGGCAAGTTAATAAAGGTTACAAACTTACTGTTTTTTACCAATATTCAGCCATTTTTTAAATACTTCCTAGATTATTGAAAGGCTTTAACTAATTTATAGAGTTCTGAAAAAGTTGAGTTTGTCATTTTCTTCAATGTTCTCTCTGTTTTTATTGAAGAGCTGGCTTTCAGAGTTTCTTACTCCACCACTAAAGTTGTAAGAAAGTGCAAGATTATATTAGTATAATCTAATAAAAAATGAATACTTTGGAGAAGAGAAAGCTCACTTAGACTAATAGTGAAAAATCTGAGGATGGCTTTTAAAAGTTGAAAATATTAATTGTAGAATGATTTTATAAGCTTTTATATTCACATTTTGTGATTAAAGTAAAATTAAAATAAAATTTACTTTATAGATTGCTTACTAGGTACTGATTTGTATATAATAAGATCTTTACACAAAATAACTCATTTAATGTTTACAACTGTATAAAGAAATTGAAGCATAAAGTCGAAAGAGAAGCACAGAAAGGATGGGTAATGACCAAATTTCAGATCTACTAAGTTTAGAATAGAGCAGTCTGATTCTAGAGCTCATGGATATAGCCATCATATTTGTTTCATTTTTCTAATATAGACAAGTATAAATCTCCAGAAATTCCTAGCCCACAGAGAAAGAAGCATTTGCAGGTCACAAGCCATCTGGAAGTGTCTCACCAAAAAGATGCCACAGGGCTTTTCATAAAGAGCTAATTGAACACAATCTTTGCCTGTTTCACAATTTTGTCATTAATTAAATCTGATATAGACTACAGTTTATGTTACTAGAATTTTAAGTGTATGCCAATTTAAGATATAGGCATAAGGAATTAAGACAGCTTGTTAACAAAAAAATTCCTCTAAAGCACGTCTACTAAAAGGTAGGACTTGAGTGGATTAAATATTTACTAAATAAGGCAGATGGTCTCCTAGCATCTATTCATCTCTTTACACAAACTTATTGCAATTTCTCTTTAAACACAATTCCTTGGTATCAACTATGGTACACAACATAAAGTAGATCAGAAATATATGTTGAATAACTACAATGTGTTATGAACTGATAATTGCATAGTAATGAGGGATACTAGATTCTAATTCTTGAAAAATATTTTTACCATTCCAGGTCTCAAATTTCCTAATGTAAAATGAAAAGTTTGGGAAGATCACATTTAACATTCACTTCAAAATACACAATCTATGTCTGCCAAATACAAGAAAATTTACAACATACATTCCTTCTAAATCTAAACTATAATTTCTTCAGTTCCTCATCTATATATTAAGATATACTAACTGTTTAAAAATATAAAAGACACAGGTCCTGCCTTAAAATATAGATAACAAAATTATAGGATAGAAATATTCAGATCAGAACAGATCAAGAATAGTTTGACGCACTCTGAAATTTTATCATTAACTAGGTAGACAGTTCTCATAAGTTGATGAAAATGCAGCTGAAGTGGTGTTTAATTGGAAATTTCTTGATTAGCCACCGCAACTCTAATGAATGCAAATTTCAGCACTTCCAAAATTATATCCTAGTGTGTGAATCTTTTTTATGCAATCAACAACAAAACGAAGTACTGATTTACTGAAAGGATCTCAAAAGTTATTATTTCATTGTTAATTTAATCATATTTCACTCTCTATCTTTCTAAAAGCATCTCTTTCAGATGCTTTTGTTTATATGACATAGTGGGACTCTTTTAGAATTTTAACTCTAAACTGGTAAAGAAAAAAATAAACCATAAATTAAATATATTTTAGACCAATTATTTCAAAGAAACAATCAAAAAATGTAATTATTTCAGTATCCTCTTTAATTTAATTAAACAGTATCTATCAAGCACAGTGCTTGGTACCACCGAAGATTTATTACGTAAGACCCAGCCTCTCTCTTTAAATAGGCTCACAAAGATAATATCACAATGAAAAAAAGAAGATGTCTAACTATTTTAAGAAACTGAGTAAAATACTTACTTTGAAAGCATCCATTTCTGAACATGGGATAAGAGAGTTGGGAAAAGACTTAAATCTTCTAATTCAGTTTTTTTTTTTTTTTTTTTTTAATTTCACAGGAGAAAACAGCATCTTACCTACCCCACAAAACATATCCTTCTGCAATTTACAAGCTGTGTATTTAGTGCAGAGTCTGAAAAATAAACCAGATTCTTGAGTACCGCTCAAATGCTTTCTGTTAAACTCTGCTATCTTGTGAAAAGTCAAATGATTTTGCCTCTATGCAGAATAAACAAAATCTTGTGAAGAACCAACTGATACAGAGTTTCTTCGGTGTTAATTAGAACTTTTGCTCTCTATCCTATACGGTAATTTATGCTTCTTTGTCAAGTACCCTTAAATATTCTGTCCTGAGCCAGTTTACCTAGGAAATACACCATAAACATTGTTTAACTAAATAACATTTGTGAAATGTGTAATAATATCAGAAAAGGCAATCACGAATCAATGTGATATTGATTGAAAGTTATGATTCAAGATAATTTATCTGGAGGAATTTTGATTAGCACTTAACACAATTTTGAAATCTATAGTAGTTAATATGGATTTGATTATTCATCCCTATATTTTCACTTCATCCACCTGTTGAAACGTTGCAAATTGTTTGAAAAAAATCACAAATTAAATAGAATTAATGCCTCCAGAGATTATCTTGACTCCTGAAGGACAAGAGTTGAATGTTCCAGTCTTCTTTACAGTGGGACAATTCTTAGGCAAAAATAGAATATATAATAATATCTCTCTCGTTAATATATATTTTATTGATTTTTTTCTTTACTTTCTCCTGTGTCCCACTGTTCTTCCTGGTGTCACCTCCCAAGACTTTCACTCAATTCGTATTTATGAGAACTCAAATAACATTAGGTGAGCAAAGTTCTCTATTTTTAATTATTTAAGTTATAAAAATAAATCTAATTTCTCATGCTTATAATCATAAAACTCACAACTTTGGTAGAGCAATGAATGTAAATTCCATAATTTTGTATATGTAAACTGGTTAAGTACACATTTTCATTTTACAGAACTTTAAAATGTACAGAGCACCTTGAAATATATACTGGGATAGTTCAGGGAGTCAAATAGTTCAGTGCAATAGTTCTGAATATGGGATACATGTTAGACTAATTAGAAATTTAGTGTTCTAAGTATAAGAGGTGTCATGGCAATGGACAGATGCTAAGGGGCCTAAGTTGCTGGTTTGAAAGTCTTCAAAGATGTGTACTTATTTGCATCTCAAATGTAAAATCCTTTCTATGAAAGTGTTTTAACAGTTTATCTTTGTTTTCTCCTTATTCAAGAAACTTCATATAAGGATTTTTCACAATGGACTTTCTATGCATAAAGTCTTCTTCCATTCCAGCAGAACATATTAGAAAAATATATATCTCAGTATCCTCTTGTATTAAAGAATATCAGGTGTTTTAAATGTCAGAAAACTTTATATGAGTAGTTATTCATGATATAACAGAGAAAATAGTCCTCAATTAATTTTTGAAGCCACTATAAACTAGGACAAATAAAGACTCAACAAGAAAACTGCATTCCTTATAAATGTAAAAATCTTTAATAATATTGTAACTCTTTAACTTAACACATATATGTGTATATGTATACACATACTCACATACACACATACACACACATATATTTTTTTGACATAATAGTATATCCAGCAGAAATAAACTTGGTTTTATTTACCATGATCTAACAAGACATTGCTTTACAAAATCATTAATTTTAAAACAGCACATGCTCTATAATGAGAACTATGTATATATAGATATATACAAACAGTTAATTTAAGCATACTTGGAAACCCTTACACATGTGAATGCGTTGTATATGTCTATATGTGAAAATATTTAAAATCTGCTTGGTTCTACTAATGGAAGTTCTTGCCAAGGGAATATTTCATTCCAATCTGTGTTTTTCTCTTTCAGATTATAATACTCTTTAACATCTTCAAAATCTGTACCCTACATCTTTCTGAACTGAAAGCCATGCTCTAATTTTAGGAACCTTAAAATGTAGCAAAACATTATTATACTTTGTTGTCCAATTGCCTTTATCAGTAGACATTAGCATTTTTCTTTAATGTGTATAATACCTCCCCATTCAGGACAGGACAAAATTCTGGGTCCCTTCTCTTAATTCCCTAGGAAAGTCTTTCTGTTTGCTTAGTGCTAAGTCAATAAATGAAACTCTTACTTTTCTTTAAGCTTTTTTTTTTTCTTCTTCTGTCTGTTTCCCTTTAAATCTAGAATCAAATAGTGTCTGGAATACAGTAATTGCACAATACTTGTGAAACTAAAAGAGATCAAAATTCTGAAGTGATTCAAGGGAAAAATTTTCTAATAGTTTTAGATAAAAGCAGCTCTCCCTTTGGGCAAACACAACATGATTCTTTTGTGTAAAACTATTAAACATCCTCCCCAGCTCCAATACATTGCATGTTGTATAATTTAACCTCTTAAATCGTGCAACAAAATATCACCATACTTTCTTTTAATTAAAAAGGAAGGGGGGACTCTCTGAGGTATATCTGAAAGCAACTTTTGTTCAATGAAATGATTTTTCTTTCCATCTAATAATGAAATTTTGCTAAATGTTGGAGGAGTTTGATAGTTTGATATAGTACTAATTTATAGTAATTATTTTTTGTTCATTGAGCAAACATTTATTTTATATGTACTTGGTATTTTAAATTATCTCATTTACTACTTAAGCTACAACCCCTTGCTTATTTAATAGATATTCATTAATCATCGAACATTATGATAGTTTCTAAGAATAATACCCTTTGTATCATTCAGAAGTTTGAAGTCTATTAGTGAAGACAGTCAAATAATGGAACAAATGCAATGTTGTCATTATTACAATAATAGGGATAAATTATAGCTTTGGGAGAAATACAAAAAGTTTTAGCCCATCTTGAGTGAGTGAGGAGACAGGAATGGCTTTCTCAAAGAGTAGCTCATGGCTCATTGCCTTTGACATACTTAATATTTAGCTAGTTAGATAGATTAGTGACTAACTAATGATGTGTGAGGTAGGAAAGGACATTCTAGTGAGAGAATATCAAAGATAAACAATGCTAGATACTAGTTAAAATGACAAGGATAAATTTTAATCAGTAATATATTACTGCAATAAGAAAAATCCAGTGTGAACCAAATCCAACTTCAGTTTGTACAGAGTAGACCTGAACTTTTAAAGGGTGGCTGAGGGAATTGAGATGGAAGTGAGGGGGATTAAGTAGAGTCAGAAATGTGAAAAATAACCAAAAATAGTATGGGGATTCAGTACATGTGAAACCCATCTGGATTTGCTAATTGGTTCTTATTGGATTTAGGCTCCTATTATCATGCAGAGGCTGGGAGAAAGGGCCCCTATCTTCAGATATTGGCTGGAACAAACAGTAAATTATTTTGGCAGCCTTGAGTTTCTCAGGCAGGCACTTTAAGGGAGCTAGGGTCATCCTAGGGACACAGTCTCGAGCTTTTAGAAACTATGTTAGTGTTTTGGTCAAGTCTTTATAGGCCAAGGTTGAGGATTACTCAATAAGAGGGCTCTGTGGAGTCTGATGGAGGTTGTTCAAAAGAAATCTTGTCAAGAATATTACATATATAACAAGAGAAAGGTAGAAAAAAGTAGATGTTTTAAGTTTATAGAAAAGAGCTTTATTAGACATGATATACTAGGTTATAATGCACTAGAAGTTAATTAATAAATTTTAATTATTCAATATATCAGAGGTTAATTTCTCACATATGCCAAGTCAGCTATTATCCTACTACTCTGTCCAAGTCAGTATCATGGCTCTGACTTGTCATGGATGGCTTCCATGTTGCTGCAGTGGGAAAAAAGAACAGTAGGATTGCGCAGGGCATATTTATTGCCTAAACCCAGAAGTCACCCTCCTTACTTCTGTTCCTAGTTCTTCCAGATAGAACTAATCACATTGTAAATGGGAGAAATGCAGTTTGAATTAGATTACAGAGAAAATGGGGATTAAATAGAAAGAAATAAGTATATACATATTTCTTATGTATATACGTATACATAAGAAATATGTATTTCATATATACATATGTATATATATTTTTTTAAATGAAAAGAAAATTAAGCATGCAAGTCTTGGGAAAAAGAATAAACCAAAAATATATCTGAATATGTCCATAGCAGAAATTTAGAAAACTTCTTCGACACAAAGACACCCCCAAGAAGTTGGTAGATGGGGGTCCGCAAGTAGGCATCAAATAGAAGATGCAACAAGATGTTAGAGGATTAGCTCCAGCAAAAGACATGATAGAACTGAATCAACAGGAAAATACTGAAAAGCCTTGCTGGAGCAATCATCTCAGATTTTCTGTGCAAAAAATTAAAGATATATTTTTATCTGCATAAGCACAGACCAGTTGCATCTCTCTGCAATGGTGTGAGTTAAATTTCACCTAACTCTAGACATAATCTCAATACATGAGGTGAGTGGACCAGCTCCTTGAACTGACTAAATCTTAAATTGAAGTGACTAATAAATCACTGGAATTGAAATAATTTGGCTGAAAGCACCCAGATTAACGTTTTAGCTTCAGACAGACTGGAGCTCATAGTCAGACATTTAAATCAGTGCTAGAAATAAAGAATTTTATGGAAACTTGTAATTTTAGCCTTTTTACATATTTTCCAAATTTGCACTAAAAAGCAGAAGTGATAGTCAGTATGTTGAATTTTAGAGGGAATGATGCAAAGGTGTCTTAAGAAGTAAGATTAATAGCTTGCTATAACAAAAGGGAGGTAACGAGAAATTATGTAAAGTGCTAGACTGGGGCTCTAAAATTGTTTGTTAAGTGCAGAATATAGGTTTTGTATATGAAAGATGGATGTAGATGATAGTTGACAGAAAGCTTAAACTTCATGTGAACAGAAAATATCGTATTATCAGGTTATATCAATAGTATGTATATATAATGTAGACTAAGAGAGGTGATTCCGATTCACTACTTTATGCTACTTAAATTAAACCTAAAGGATTTTTTGTTTGTTTTTGTTTTTGTTTTTGTTTTCGGCCAGTGGCCCAAGTTTAACAACTCATGGGGTAGAGTAGTTCTGAACAAATTGGGATTCATTAATTACTCACCCTGACTGCTTGTTCTGAAAGCAAATCTGTGGAATGAAGAAATGGCTGAATAAACAGGGCTTTAACATTCTTTCTGCTCTCAAAATCTGTTGTTGTCATTTTTATAAAAGAATAAAGTGGTTTTATTTATAAGTAAAATATTCCCTGGATTTAAAAATGAAAATACTAAAGTGAGATCACAAAGTTTGACCTTTTTTTCTTTTTTCTTTTTTCTTTTTCTTTTTATTATGGTGACATTGGTTAACAAAATCTAGTAAGTTTCAGGAGTACAAAAATCTTGATTTTTTTAACTGTTTAGTTGTTTGTTCATATTTTTAAAGACAGACATTCATAATTGATTACTGAACTTAAACATTAAATTATCTCATATTTGTCCACCATATCTAAAAAATAGAGCCTTGGGCAGCACTGGCTTTTCATTTAGAAGGAGTTAGAAAATTAGAATGGTGATTTCTTTGTTCAGATAGCCTTTCATCAGTGTCCTAGTATTCTTATTTTCAACATATAACGAGAATAGAGATGTGCAATCATCTTTATTTTGAATTAAGCTAAAACAAAAATTTTGATTTTGCTAATTATTTTTATTAGTTATAACCTCCACAATAGCTTTAGGGATATCTGGCATTTAGTTTATCACAATATGATTTTAAGAACAAACCGTTGTACCCAAAACTTATAAGCATTTAATTTGCACACTAAATACCAGCTCCACATTTTAAAGAAAAATGAAATTTAAAGCATTAACTATTTGGCGTGGAACTTCATACCTTATTATGTGAGTTTTAATTTTGGATTAAGCAAGATTCATCAATGTTATATCTGCTGGTTGATGTGGAACACAGCAAAATTTACTAAATTTTACAGTATCCTGGATGTATCTTATTAAGAGTATTATCAAATGACAGCAGTGCAGGCAAGTTAACAGAATAATTTAATTGGTGAAAAAATATCAATTTATTTACCTATGCCTTAATTAAAGAATTAATCAATTTGACTAAATGTTAGTGAGCACTCATTTAATGTCATGTTAAAATCTGGATATATCAAAATGGATAAATCACAAGTACTACCATGCCACAAGGGAGCCAGAGACTGAAGTGCTACAGCTGCAAGCCGAAGAATGCCAAAGGATTCCTAGCAAATCAACAAATGCTAGGATGAGGCAAGGAAGAATTCCTTCCTACAGATTTCAGAAGGATCACTGCCAGGCCAACACTTTATTTTTGGATTTCTAGCTTCCGGAACTATGAGACAAGACATTTTTGTTCTTTTCGGCCACCTAGTTTGTTTTTTTGTTTTGTTTTGTTTTGTTTTATGGCAGCCTCAGGAAATTAATACACTCCCAAACCTACTTTGTCTAAGATCTTATAAATAATAGCTCACTAACTGCCATGTACAGTGCTAAGCACATTATATGCATTGCCATTTATAAAGAATTCAATGAAAAATAAACAACAACTAAAAAACAAGCAAAACTCTTGGAAGTATTACTCAATATTCATGTTTATTGTCAGATTGTCAGTGAAGAAACTGAGGTTAAGAAATTTGTCTTGGATCAAAAGTATTGTAAAAGTGGCAAGTCTGATCCAGTGTGGCCTGACCCTAGATCTGTAGAATTAATCACTACACAAGTTAATCTGTAATCAAATCTGTACTGCTTAGAAATGACAACTATAATTTTTCCCCATTTCCACTTCATTTCCATTAAGCAAAAACTAGCAGTAGAAATAGCCTGTGAAATAATGCAACAGTTTTCAATTGTCTAGCAATCAATACTTCAACTGGAATAAAAATCACTAAAGTATATAATCAATTTAAAGAGTTAAATCTAGTCTTCTTTAATTTGATTAAAAAGATATTTTTCTCTCTTATTACAGATATTCTTTTTGTGTTTCTAATAAAGATAAATCAGTTAAAAAGTTTTCTATTAAGACTAATACTTTCCATAAAAAAAAAAAAATGCCAGTACTTGGAAAATACTGTTTTTTTTCTTCTGCTTTATCATAAAATTTTCAAATCCAAAAATATTCACTGTTTGATGTTAGATTGTTTCTTCATTTTTTTCTTTTTGCACTTTCTGAATATAATGCATAGTAATAATAAAAAAGTAAGGCTGTCTATATAATTACAACAATACATCTAACTTATTACTTAGTACACTCCTCAAGTTAAGAATTATTACCACAAAATTAATGTTAAATGAAAGATTAATGGGAAAGTCAATATAATCAGTAATTATTTTTATTGATCTAAAAATATAATAATCTTACAGGTATCAAATTAATAAGTTCGAAACTTCAACATTTTCATCTTTGATCTCATGAAAAAATATATATACACATATATACATATATATGCAGGCATCACACACATACATACATATATATGTACATATTTAGATATACATACCTTCACGTATATGTGTATACATACATATTTAATATACATATAATTATGTACATATACACCTTCATGTATATATGTATACATTTCATTCCACTTTCTTTTTGCTTTCATAGTTTCTGATGAGAAATTCATTATAATTGTTACCTTAGTTTCTTTACAGTTGTGAGTTTTATTTCTTTTTTCCTTCTGACTTCTTTCATGATATTTCTCTTTATGTTTGGTTTTCTACAATTTGAATATAATATTCACATGAATGTTTTATAAGTTTTTTGGGGTCATTTTTCCTTCTTGATGTCTCCTAGCTTCCTAGGTATGTAGTTTTGTGTCTGTTGATTTGAAAAGTTCTCAAACATTAATGCTGCAAATATTTTTTCTGTTTCATTCTTTATGTCTTCTACCTGAGGTAATCCCATTATTAATATGTTATCCATTTCAGTATTGTCCCATAGCTACTCAAATTTCTATTTAGTTTCCTTCCCTTCTTTTCTTTTTTTGTCTTTTAATTTCAGGATTTTCTATTGGCCTATCTTAAAGTTATGAGCTTCTGTCCTTGGTTGGTTCAAGTTCAATGATAAAACCCATCAAAAACATTTCCATTTATTTTAATTTTTATTTCTAGCAGTTCCTTTTAACTTATAAAATTTTCATTTTTCTGTGTATATTAAACATCTTTTTTTGCATGCTGTCTACTTTGTTCATTAACATTTAATTATAGTTATTTTAATTTTCCTGTCTGATCGTTTTAACAGTTGCATCATTTTTTTATAATTCTTCTGGTGATTGCTTTCTTCCATTCGACTGTAATTTTTTTTTTTTTTTTGCTTTTTAACATGCTTTATAATTTTTAGAAAACTGGGATATTGTGTATCAGATAATAGAAACTTAAGTAAAAGGGCATTTGGTGCGAGGATATTTGTTTTTTGGTTAGATTTTGGACTAGGGTTCATTGTTTGCTGTAGCTGTTTATCAGAGGCTTTAAATTCCTCTAGCATCCTTGTCTTCCCTCTTGGCTTTTGGGTTTTCATGTGTACTTCTCTTCAGAGTCTGTGTCTTTCTACTCTTTCAGCTTTAATACATTGTTATCATACTAGAAACTTTTTTGGTGTAAGGTGAGGTATTGGGTAGGAAAATATAATTCTTCCAATTATGCTTCAGCCTTTTAGTAGCCCTTTGTCACTGATGGCCACACAAGTGTTTCTCTGATGGTTAGCTTTAATCTTCTCTCCTTTTCTGTTTCTTTATTGTGCAATTTCTAATCAATTTCCTTGAAGCCCTTACCCCTGTTGACTATGATTTTGTTTTCCCGTTATGTTAGAAAGGAAAGCTGGAAGGGAACAGAATCATTTTAGAATTGTGCTTAGTCAAGGCTTTTTCTCTTAGAGGAGGTCATCAAGAAGGTGTGACTCCAGCTGACCTGAGAGCTGGACCCAGGCAACTGAGGCTCCCCACCTCCTCCCTGTCTGTAATGTGCATTCAGCTTGCCCTCACCACTCACAGAAGATTCTCCAAGGATATAGCCTTGGTAATAATGTGATGATAAGATTATCAGTCCAGATAAACTCAGTTAGGTCCCCTATATAAATTTTAATATTTGGCAGGCTGTTGTGGAAAATCTACTAGTCTTTCAGCTACCCAAGACAAACCTCCTGAGTTCTCTTGCTTATTAAACCTGTCACATACCAATCTGGAGTGAACTGAATTTTTCTTTGGTCTCTCCCTGCCCTCCCAAAAAGGGGGACAGTTTTAGATTACATCTGGGAAGTACCCAGGGAGGTAGAAAGAAAAAATTCCCTAGAGCGTAGTCTATTATCATGCAGAAGGCTCTGGACATAATTTAGAATAGCTACTCTTTGCCTTCCATTGGCCAGAGCTATGAAGAGATCTTTCTCAGATTCTCATGATGAATACATTAAAGTATGAGAGCATCTCTTAGACTATAGACTCTAGGGGTTTATCATTTTCACTCTGGTCCACATTCAGTCTCAATTCTGCTATATACCTATAAGTGTTTTTACCACTCTATGGCTCTAGCAACGTATACTCCAGGTAAGCAGATCTCTTGATCTACACGTTTCTTCAGATTTTGTTGTGGTAGTTTTCCTTGCAAACTCATTTTTCTCATGGGTCCAACAAAGTCATTGATTTTTTCATTTCTCCACCCTTTCTTATTGAAAGGATGAGAACGAGAACAATGACTTCCTCGCTCTTTAATGTCATAGCTAAAATCCTAAATCATTTTTAATGGTGGTTTTTTAGGTATCCTTTTTAAAAATTTAAATAGTATTACTTATTCTGTATATTGCACAAGGTAGAAATACAAGTTCTCTTTTCTCAGATTTACTGACTTATTATTTAGAAAGTGTATTCTGTTATTCCTCATTCAGAATACAACCAAAGTAAGGACGTGTCATATTTTCTCTTTTGTTCTTTAATGAATTTACAACTTAAAGAACAGTTTCTGATTTACATTAAGTAATAATTAAATATTTGTTTATTTAATGAGTATAAACAAGGAACTATTTATGAGCTCCTAGTTGTTTGATTTACTGTTACTTTGGTTTATTTATATTTTCCTGTGTCAAAACCAATATTTTGCAGTAATAGGTTTATATTATCTTGATATTTTGTAAGATAAATTCTAGAATCAGAATAAAATTCCAGGGGAAGCTCTGAGAATGTATAATTTCATTTTATAAGCACCTATATTCTTATACTATTAAGCCTTTTTTTTATAAGAACATATCTCTGACTTTACTTAGATCTTTGTCTTGTTAAAGTCACAGACAACAGAAAACTTTAAAGCAGAACATGATTTAATTGCTTACAAATGGTAAGAAGAGTTGAAGAAACAGTGTTTTGGCTAGGTCTCCAGGAATGACTCCTTGGACAAAATCACATACTAACCTGCCAATGAAGTTTAACCCTTGCCGTAATCAGAAACTTGCCCCTAAGAAGTCTACAGTCCCAGCCACTGGTTTTATGGCCACCCGTATTAGCCATTTTGTCTGGATTCGGAAGATGCTACCACAAATGTTGGCTTTGGAAGAATATCAGCTTTACTGCCATCAGAAATCAGAAAGCTGTTTCTAGAATTATTGGCTCCAGAGCCATGCTGGGTCTAATAGAAATGTAAAAGAAAAAATAAATGCCCTGAACATTGCCAAATTACCAGTGTAAATCAGTTCCAAATTCAAGTACAAGTTCAGTTGAGTATACTTTATTGGCAGAACTTAAATTTCTTCTGGGACCTAAACTGCAAAAGAGTATGAGAAATGTGTTTTTCAGCTTTTTTATTGATCCAATATGACAATGTACATTTAGAATGAAGTTAAAAAGTGGTGATTGACCTAATTTACCTTTCTGCCACGTTGTCAAAATATTTTGTAATTATCTCTGTAGATGTCTTGAATATCTTAGATTTCTTCTGATTTTTTTACTCTTTTTGTTTTTATTGTAAAATTAAACAAAAGTAAAATATCTTCTAACTGATTATAATTTATCTATTTGTATAACGATTTAATATACAAAAAATACATAACACTGTTTCTAACTTGTAATATACTTAAATATTTTTGCAGGTAATACTTCATCTACAAATAATTACATTTTCTACTACTTTTGTACAATTTATTGTTCATGCATTTATTTACTTGTGGTCTTTTTTGCACTGGTTTGTGGTTAATGCATAAAATTAAGACTCCATGTTATATGCATTTTTGATACCTGGTAAAATTGAGAGAGACTCATATGACCTAACTACAAGTTCTCCTCACTCCGCTCCCATGGATAAGATCCCCTAGCCACATGCTCCTTAACAAAAGAAGCAAACACAGTTCTTGCTTATCCCTGAATAGTGGGCTTCAGTTTGCTACTTGCAAACTGAATTAGTCCAACAAGAAAATTTCATCCTCCCATAGGAACCAGGGAGCTCCCCACCTTTTTGATATCAAAACGACTACTTTCCACACTTCATAGTTTGTTCAATATGTTCCTGAGTGCAACACTCCTATAGTTCTGTGTGCTGTGCGGTGTCCTCTTCCCCCAACACTGAGTATATACAACTAATCAATTTCTGTCAATATCTTCGGCCCAGTGGAGGGTATTTTGAGCTTACTAGGTCAAGAATCCCTCCCCCAATAATGAGGTGACTAGGAGATAATTTAAACACAGTTTAACCTCCAATCTAACTTGGAGAAATAGGTTTAATGTGTTTCTTTTATTAAATCAACTTTTCATTTCGAATGTTCTTCTTTTCTAACCTTATTAATATGGTTTATTACTCATAATTTGCTTCAGTTTATGTTTATGTCCCTTACTTCTTAAAGTGAATATCTCTTTAATTTTCAATGTTTCTCATTTTCTAATATAGGAATAAATGCTGCAAATTTCATCACATCTTACAAGTTTGATATTTACTGATTTCATTATTGTTCAATTCTAAGTATATTTAAATTTCTGTTTTTATAACTTTTTTGACTCATAAGTATATGGAAATATATAGTGGCTTTTATACCTTCCTTATATTTGAGTCAAATAGAAATTCTACTATGATAAAAAAAAAAACGTTTTATTTATGATAATGAAACTTCAAAACTTGTTGAGACTTGCTTTAAGGCTTTGTGTACGGATAAATTGTGTAATTGTTTGATGTAAGCTTTAAAAACAATATGTTTCTTCCAATTGTATGCAGATTCTATGTCTGCCTCTTAAATCATATGCTAATCATATTACCCAAATGTCCTATACATTTGTTACTACTTTTTTCTTTATTGGTCAACTAAGAAATATAGTGAATTCTCATAATATGATGCATATTTTTCCCTTATAATTCTGTCCATTTGCCCAATTTATTTTGAGACTATAGTACTAACTGAACTTAGATGAGTAATTATTACATCTACCTGGATAATTTAAAATTTGTAATTACTGTGTTCATATCTATTTCTAAGGTTACTTTTCCGCTTAAAGTTTATCATATGTGATATTAACATAGCTACTACTTTTTTTCATTTCAGTGAATATATACCTGATTTATCTTTTCAAATATTTTTATTTCAATCTTTCAGTGTTCATATATTATAGATATTTCTTCTGTAAACAGTATAACTCTTATGGTTATTCATTTTATTTCAAACTAATGATTTCTTCTTTATAACTGATGAGTTTAGTATATGATGAGGTTAGTAAGACTTCTATTGTTAAAATATAACATGAATCTTAACTTCCTTACCTGTAAAATGTGGAGAATAATCATACATGACCATTTTACCATTTAAGAGGGTTCAATAAGATTGTACATAAGAAAAATCAGTTAATACTAAATGTTTAAGAGTTTAAGAATGTTTTTATAATTACTGTCCTGGGCATTTGCATATAACATCACATATGATATGCGTATACAATTTATATTTGTTTATATAGTATACATTTCATATTATATTTTATATTTACATGTAATCATATGTTTTTTAACTTCTTATTTTTATATAATAATCTTATTGAGATATAATTCACACACTATGCAACTCTCCCATTTAAAGTATACAATTTAATGGATTTCAATACAATTACAGAGTTGTGCAACCATCACCACAATCACTTTTCAAACTTTTAAATCACCCCACAAAGAAGCCCAATGTCCAGAATTTCCCCTCAAACTCCTTAGCCATAGGCAACTACTAATCTACTTTCTGTCTCTGTAGATTTGACTATTCTAGACATTTCATATAAATGGAGTCATATAATATCTGATATTTTGTGCCTGGTTTCTTTTACTTATGCTGTTTTCAAAGTTTATCCATGTAGTATGTATCA
Organism: Pteropus alecto; assembly: GCF_000325575.1. Lineage (NCBI taxonomy): Eukaryota > Metazoa > Chordata > Mammalia > Chiroptera > Pteropodidae > Pteropus > Pteropus alecto. The sequence continues at coordinate 20,909,928 of NW_006441955.1, forward strand.
GTGCATCATTCCTTTTAATGGCTGAATAATATTTCATTGCCTCTAAAACTGTGATAGAATACACTTTTGTTGTTTTAAGCTAACCAGTTGGTGATACTTTGTTATGGAAACCCTAGAAACTATTACAATTTTTGATACCAGGAACTGTGGTGCTACTGTAAAAAATACTTGAAAATGTGGAAGTGGCTTTAGAATGGGGTAATGAATGAAGAATTTAGAGGCACTTGGTAGCAAAAATCTAGATTGTCTTAAAGAGATTATTGGCAGAAATATGGATGTTAGAAGTAATTTTGGCAATGCTGAGAAAGAAGTGAGGAAAGCTGTAGAGAAAAACATCTATCACCTTAGAGAATACGTATACTATCAGGAACAGACCGTTGTTACAAATATAAATGTCAAAGGCGCTCCAAGAAAAAACTCAGACAGAAATGAGGAACATGTTATTAATAACTTATTAAGTGGTATAGAAATTGGCCAAATTGTGTTCTGTTGTTCAGTTGTGGAAAACAGACTTTGTAAGTCAAGATTTTACATATTTAGCTGAGAAGATTTCCAAGCAAAGTGTGGAAGGCATAGCCTGATTTCTCTTTGCTGCTTATGGTAAAATGTGAGAAAAAAGAAAAGAATTGAAAAAAGAAATACCAAATGAAAAGAAACCATAACCATTTATTTAGTCTTCGATTTCTTTAAACTACATTTTATAGATTCTATGTATAAGTCTTATTCTTCTTTTATTAAATGTATTAACTAATTTATTATTGTTGATGCTTTGTTAATAAAATTTTCTTAATTAAATGTGCCAACTGTTCATTGTTATTGCATAGAATTACAATTAATTTCTTGCATGTTGAACTTTTCCCTGAAAACTTGCTGAATTCATTTACTAGTTCTAATAGGGTTTTTTTTCAGTCGATTTTCTTAAGGTTGTTATTTACAAATTTATGCCATCTGCAAGTAGGGGTAATTTTACCTACTCTTTTCTTTTTATTTAATTTTTATGCCTAATTGCCATGACTAGAACTTTTGGTAAAATGTTAAACAGAAATGGCAAGAACAGACATTTTTTCTTGTTCCTGATCACAGAGGAAAATCATATAGTTTTTACTCATTTAGTATAACGTTGGCTGTTGGTTTTCCTAGATGTCCTAGGAAAACAGGCTGATGAAGTCCATTCTCTTCTTTGTTGTTGAATGCTTTTTTTTTATATGAAAAGATTTTGGATTTTTTCTGATGCACTTTCTGCCACCATTAAGATAAACATTCGAGTTTTTGTACTTTATTTTATTGATACGGTTTATTTCATAATTTTATTTTCAGAAGTTAAAATAACATTGCATTTCTGTGATAAATTTCTCTTATATCATCTTCATTATACATTGCCATATGTAGTTTTAGAAGATTTTTCTTTCAATATTAATAAAAGATATTGGGCTGTAACTTTTTAATCTTGTAATTACTTTAATTGATTTCAGTATAAAGGCAATACCGGCTTATAGAGTATATTTGTAAGTGTTTCCTGCATTGTTATTTCTTGGAAGAGTTTGAGAAGGATAAGTTTTACTTATTCTTTAAATATTTAGTAAAATTCACAGTGAAGCCCTATGGGGAATGGGCTTTTATTTCTGGGAGTTTTTAGAATTTTCCAATTGAATCTTTAATTGTTAAAGACTTATTTCAATTTTTATTTCCTCTTAAGTCAGTTTTTATAATTTGTGTCTTTCTAGAAATATGTAATTTGTTGGCATGTTTATAATATTACCTTGTGATCTCTTTCATTTATGGAAGGTTAGCAGTAATGTCCATTTTACATTCCTGACTTTAGTAATTTATAAACTTCTATTTTTTTATTGGTCTTTCCAGCTAAAAAACTGTTAATTTTGTTGATCTTTCAAATAACTCAGTTTTGATTGTGTTGGTTTTTCTTTATTTTTTTCTGTTATTGATTTCATCAGTTTTTACTCTAATTTTTATTATTTTCTTTTTTTTCTGCTTACTTTAGATGGATGTAAGATTATTTTCTCACACTTTAGGGTGAAAGCTTTTTAGATTAGTGATCTGAGATCCTTATCCTTTTTAAATACAGGAGTTTATGGCTTTAAATTTCCTTTTAAGCAGTGTTTTGCCACATTCCTTAAATTTTGGATGTTGTGTTTTTAATTATTTTCATTTTCTAATATCTCTTGTATTTTTTCTTTGACTTGTTGAATAATTAAGAGTGTGCATTTTAATTTCCTCATATTTGTGATTTGTCCAAATTTCATTTTATTGACTTCTCACATTATTTTTTAAAAGAAGAAGGTACTTTGTATGATTTCAATTTTTTTTTTTTTTTTTTTTTTGGTATGTATGGCCTAACTTGATCTATATTGGAGAATGTCTAACATGTGCTTGAGATAAATGTATATGCTGCTGTCATTGGATGGATTGTATATAGGTGTCTGTTAGGACTAGGTGATTTACAGAGTTTTTCTTTTTTTGTTTCTCTTTTGCCTAGGTATTGTATCCATTGCTGAAAGTGTGGATTGAAGTCTCAAACTATTATTTTTGAATTGCCAAATTCTCCCTCACTTCTGTCAGCTTATCGTGTATATTGAGACACTGCTGTTGAATGTACATATGTTTATAATTGTCACATTACTCAGTAGGTTGATCATTTTATTATTAGAAAATATCCCTCTTTATTTCTAATAACATTTATTCATTTAAACATCTATTATGTCTGATATTAGTATAGCCTTTCAATTTTCTTACTCTTTCTGTTTCCATGATATACAATTTTTCCATCTTTTGTATCTAAGCCATTTGTATCTTATAATAAAAAATGTTTCCTATATACAATCTGTATCAGAGCTATGTAGCTCTACTCTATATTCTTTTTTGTGCTATTTCATCTATATATGAACTCAATAATACAATTTTATAATTATTATTTTATTTAATTATGTCATTTAAAGGAGCTAAGATAAGAAAGCCAAGCAAGAATATATAGAGAGTTTATTATTAACCTTTATAGTTCTGATTCTCTTCCTTGTTTATCTGGATTATTGTTACTATCTAGCATCATTCCCTTACTCCAGTAGAGCTTTGTTTCTTCTTCACCTCCTTTGCACCATTATTGCCAGTTATATTGAAGTTTGTATGTTATGGCTCCAAATATGGAATTACATACATATTGCTTTTAAAGTCAGTTAAGTAATATAAATCCATATTCTACAATTACATAATTACTTTTACCAATGAGTTTTATGTTTTCAACATACTGTCTGTGGTTACTTGCTTCCACTCTGAATAACATTCTTTATTATTTCTAGAAGATAAGTCTTGTAGAAATAAATTATTTTTCTCTTTCTTTTTTAAAAATCTCATTGTCTTTATCTGACCTTTACTTGTTCTCATACTTTCCTTTGTTTCTATAAACAAGGTCCTTTTGTTTCTTAAAAAAATTATAAAATCTACTTTAAAGTCTTTTTTTTTTTTTTTTTTTTTTGTCGCTGTTGCCTATCTTTGTCTCCCTTTCATCTAGGTTACATTTTCTTTTTTTTCCTGCAGGTCTCAAATTAATAATGGAAAACTGGAAATTTTAGATAACATATTGTATTAATTATGGATACTGGCCCCTTTTCTCTGGAATCTGCTATATTTGTTGTTTTCTTGTTAATTTTTAAGTGACTTGTCTTCTTGCTCGTGCTTGCCTAAATTTAATTTCTCTGAAATGCAGAACTGAATGAGATGAGAAATATTGGCTGCTCCTCCCATGGTTGATTCTTAGCTCTTTCCAAAGAGGAAAGAAGGAAGCCTCACCTTCTTGGCCACACACCAGGTGGGAGTGAATCTCCTGCCACATTGAAGTGGAGTTGAGGAAGGGAGATTTTGTCACTAGAGTGCCACAGATTATACCTGTTCTTGCCAAGACTTAGAATATTTTATTGAATAAATGTTTCTTCATTTGTTGTATGGCTAATGACAGTTTCCAGATATTTTAAATACCTGTCTTATAAATAATTTTTACCATGTATGGCTGCTTCACTGGAGAATAGGTCCATGAAACTTGTCATGCCACCATTCTGGAGGAAGAATCCTCTTCAACCCATTTTTTTATGTCTAAACTTTTTTTTTTTTTTTAAAGGAAAGTTGCCAAATTGAATCTTATTTACAACTGAAATACAGAAGTGTCAAAAACTTTCTTATGGGATTATTTTTCAAAATAATGAAATCCCTTTTGAAATAGAACATAGTTGCCACAAGCAGACCAATGATCTTATTGTGAACTACTAAGAAAATCTATATAAATTCTAAAAGTTATTTGTTTAAAGACATCAGCTCTTTCCTGAAGCAATAAGGTCTAGGGTAACTAAGTTTTAAGAGATGAAAAAAATAAGAAAGGTGAGCTGATGAGATTCATTTTATTTGGTCATTTTCGGATACTATAGACACAACAACAAACAGAATCTGTGCCTTGTCTCAGCAAAAAAATGTTGATGGGGATCAGAGAATTCACCAGAGTATTTGGTAGTTTCATGAGGCTATAGAAACAAAAATTAGACACTTGAGGGGACAAACTAAGGGGACAGAGAACTGAATCTGACATATAATTGCATTTCTCCCAAGAAAACTGATTTTGACAAATTGCAAAGGTCACACAGTGGAGAAAAATAGTTTTTCAACAAATTACTCTGAATAAATGGAATATTCATATCTATCTATCTATCTATCTATCTATCTATCTATCTATCTCTCTATCATTTAGCTATCATCTATCTAAAACCTTGATTCATACATCACACCATAAAGAACTTTAATGCTATATATCCCTATACATAATAGTAAAACCCAAAACTATAAATTTTCTAAAAGAAAATATGGGGTAAAAGATATGTTACCTTTGGTTAGGCAAAAATATCCTAGATACAATGCTACAATCATGATCTATAAAAGGACAAATATATATATATTGTACTTGATCAAAATTAAAAACTGCTCTCTGAAAGTCACCATTAAGAGAATGTAAAAAATAGAAAGCCACCCATTGAGAGAAAATATTTTCAAATCTCATATCTTATAAAGAACTTACATTCAAAGTAAAAAGGAATTCTCAAAACTCAATAAAAAGAAAACAAACAAGTTAATTAAAATAAGCAAAATATTTGAATGAACATTTTACCACAGACATATGAATGGCAAATAAGTCATTAAAAGATGCTCAACATCATTATCATTATGGAAATGTACATTAATTAATACCAAAATGAAATATGACTACAAAAATATTAGAATTGCTAAAATAAAGAACACTGGTGATATCTAGTACTAATGAGGATGTGAATAAATTGGAACTTTCATCTACTGCATGAGAAATGTAAAATGGTAAATATACTTTAGAAAACCAACTCCTCATGTTTGATATAAAAATTGATAACAAAGAAAAAAATAACTCAGACTTCATTAAGTTTATGATTTCTATTCACCTATAAATATAATATTAAGAGAATAAAAAGTGAAAGCCACATAATAGAAGATATTTGTAAGCATATAATTGATAAAGAAATTGTATTGACAATATATAAAAGACTACAAATCAGTGAGAAGACAGGCAAACAGAAAAATGTGCGAGCAATTTAAAATGCAATTTCTAACAAGAACATTAAAAAGCGCTCGCTCCAAAAAAAGAAAGAAAGGCATGAAAACATGCACTACATCGTTAACCATCATGGAAATTCACAACACAATACTGATATATACCCACCACACAATGGCAACAACAAAAAATAAGGCTGTTAATACAATGGCTTGGTGGGAATGTTGAGCAACTAAAGGTCACATAAGATATTGGCTGGAATTTAAATGTTCTTGCAACTTTCTTAAAGTAGAAATGTTTTTCTTACAGTAGAAAGTAATTCTTAAGTACATCTCTATCAGAAATGCATGTATATGTTTATGAACGATACAAATGTGGTTATAATGGTATAAAAGTAGAAGCAACCCAAATATTTAACAACGGTAGACTGATAAATAAATTTTAATATACTTACACAATAGACATAATGAGAATGAATATACAAAAATACAAATGAATAAATCATTGTTATACACACTGTACAGAAGAATCTTATAGAAACACTAATAAATGAAAGAAGCCAGATGGAAAAGTTATTAATATAATTAATATTATTAATAAAATATTTATTACCAATATGATTCATTAATATAAGGGTCAAAAATAGTAAGACCTAATCTATAGTAAAAAAAAAAAAAAGTGAGAATTTTAAGATGGACTGCAAGGTTCACTTCCACCTGTGTACATGCACAGTGTCATCTTTATTCTTTGATTGAAGGTAAGACATGACGATGACTTGATTTCTCTCTTGTGGTTAGGTTTCATTAAATGGTAATAGTAAAGGCATTTTCCAGATGCAATTAAGGTTCCTATTCAGTTGAGTTTGAATTACTAAAAAGGAAGATTATGCTTGGTGAGTTTCACTAATCAGAAGTCTTTTAAAAGAGATTCTAGGTCCTTATTGTAGATTGAAGGTAGAGAGATTCTTCTGCTGGCCTTAAAGAAGCAAGTAACTATTTTGGGAACTAACTGTGGAGGGTATCATGGTACAAGGATCCAAGAAAGACCTCTAGAAGGTGAAAATTATCTCTAACTGAGAGCCAGAAAACACTAACTTTAGTTCTACTACCAAATGAAAGAGGACACTGGGCCCTCGATAAGTTTGTAGCCATGACCAACACCTTGACTGTATCCAGCTCACTATATCTAAACTCCTAATCTATAGAAACTAAGACAATACATTTATGTTATTTAACACTTTAAAGGTATGGTAATTAACTATGCAGAAATAAAAAACTAATACAAAAGAACAGGTAATTGTCTCCCCCAATGAGTGGAAAGTGATGACTGGGAATAAAATGTAGTGGAGCTTCTGGAACACTGGTGATGTTACAGTTCTTGATCTGGGTGTAGTATAAATGGATGTTGACTTTGTCAAAATCCATCAAGCTAGACACTTATGACCTGCACAGTATGTTCTACAGTATGTTTACATCAACACAAAGTTTATGTAAAAAAGAAAAATGAAAAAAGAATGGGTATAGGTGTCAGTATGTATTGTATTATTTTATATGCAAAGTAATTTTAGTGCATGTGTAAATCAAACTGCACATTCAATAATCTCTTAAATTTAGTCATTAACGTTCCTAACGTAGATTTATTTCTCTTAATTTTTCTTTGAGCCTTTTCAGTCCTGCCACAAATTTTCTTTTTTCAATATTGTCTTAATTTGCATTTTTTCCTGGTATGAAAAAAATAAGTAAAATGAGTACAACTAAATTTTGGAAAGAAACATCAACACTTCCATGTTTTAAAATACAGGTTTTTTTTTGTTGTTTTTTTTGTGTGTTTTCTTTGTAAGCACAAATTAACACTAATTCATTACCATATTAACTTTGCCAACTATATTGATGTCGTTTGGAAATAGTTCAAGGAAGCTTTACAGAGAGCTGTTTTATTTTCTTGGCTCTGATAAATTCACCCAACCCCCTTTTGAATGCTTCATAAACAAGACATAGATTCTCCATTTTCCACATCTCACTGGCTAGATTCATATTTTTTGCTACTGAATGTACTAATTTTGTTTTATATAACACATTCAGGCTAGTGTTAATTTTTTAATATTGAATGTTATTCTCTTCTGCTTTCATTTATTTCAAAGAAGTGTGCTATATTCTGGGAGGTGATATTTTTTACACCATCTATGATCTGAAATGATTACATATCTGAAATTTGAATAACCATCTTTTAATCCTTGACCTTTTAAGGCAATAAAGCACATTAGCAATCAGTTGTCTGGGCCACTTTGGCTATAGCACAATTGAGATCAAACCGATGGTAAGGAAGTTTCTTAAAAATACACTGCCCATTGGAGATCAAATATATGGTAGCTGAAGGAAACTGGACTTTGGATGGTAAACACAATAAAATATATAAATGTCAAATTATAATGTATACCTGAAAATTATATAATTGTATTAACCAATGTTACCCCAATAAACTTAATAATAAATAAATAAATAGCTTCCTCAAAAAACATTCACTGCCTACTCACTGATTTGAATATTTAATCAGTTTTTACTGACAGATTTGGTATGAAGATAGAAGAAAATTTTAAAAAAAAGACAAAGTTGAGATATGTACATGCACATTAGCAGATTTTAGTTTATCAGATTACCAGCGACATTTTGAATCTTAAGGATATTTATTAGAAAGGAATTTAAGTAAAAATGGAAGATTGAACACAGAGATTCATAATCATCCCTTTATTTCTAAAAATATATAAGCGATTTATAAAATATTTAAACAGATTATTAAAAATATGAAGGCAAACTTGAAATCAAGAAAGAGAAAATCCAAAGTTTGAACAATGTTGTAGTCTTAAATGGAATTTAAAGCTTGGTCATTGTCAGTGGACCAGGATCAAACACATCTTTTGGTGCTGTAGTTAAGTATACACACAGTAGAGGAATTAAAGCAAAAGATCTTTCGTACAGCAGGGAACCCAAATTATTTGACTCTAAGGATCAGTAAAATATTACTATCATTAGTGAACAGAATAAGAAACGAATAAATAATGCTCTAAATTATTGCTTGAAATGATCCACTTGCCATAATCCATGTGTTTGATTGTATCCAAATAACTAAGATTAGAAAGTCCTGTTTGGAAATAGGTTTTGAGAAAGAATCAGATAAAGAGAAACATATTTCAAAACTATCACTAAGAAAGCCATTTAAACATGGTTTAGACATGGAGAACAAATCAATGAGCTAGAAAGAGACCCAAAGAGTCCTATACATATATGTTAACTTGTGGCAAAAGAAATAATGTGTATTAATATTAATAGATTATTAATAACAATATATATATTAACATATGGTATTGGTACACTTGGCTTTCATTTTTAAGGAGAAATTTACTCACTTCTTAATAATACAGAAATAAATCCCAAATGAGAATTTTTTTAATAAATAAAGATTGATTTATAAAACAGTGTATTTTATTTACAAGTAAAAATTAAATATAACAAAGGACTCCATCTTTGTTTCAGGATAAAATTTGTTTTCTTTAAAAAGACACAAAGAAAAAAATCAAAAGAAAAGTGTAATCATTATTCAATTAATATTTATTAAGCTTCAAACTAAGAGACAGGCACAGAATTAGATACTAAAAATAAAATGTGGGAAAACGTAGACTAAGTGTCTCCCCTCATACTTACATAATATTAAGAGAAAGGCAAAAGTTAGATTAAATTATTACACCACAAAATAGCTCTGCATGACAGAGGACATTAAAAACAAGGACTTGACACTCACGAAGATGATATTAAATCAAAAAACCAGTAAAATAAAATATATTCTATGTGATTTAATGATTTTATATATAATAAAGTATGTACATAACAATTAAGAACTTATACATAATAAAATATATAATATGATTATTAATAAAAGTGAAAAAATTTTTACTCATTAATTTGGCAAAAATTAAGATTTAGTAATATAAAGTATTTTAAGAATGTCAAAAAATAGCATTCTCATACAGCCACTTTATACAGTCACTCTGAAGAGCAATATGGAATATTCAAGTCAAATTGTATGAAATTGATTATTTAAAAAGATTCATATATTCAATCAAATATTTTTTAAATTTAAAATTTGCATACATTGCAACTCAGGAATTCTACTTCTGAATTAACTTAAGAAAATTAACCTTCAGTCACACAATGTGACTTTTACAAGGATATTTATTTCATCATTTTATTTTTTGGTAAAAGCAAGAATTGGGAATACTTAGAAGGTACTTCTATATGCCGAAAAATGTGTTATGTTTGCAAAATGGGATGCTATACGACAATTTAAAAAGATATAAAAAATTCTCAAAAGCCATGTGGAATAACCCAGGCAAGTGGTATATAAGTAGAAAAAGTTCCCATTTTTATTAATTAATTTAAAATTTTTAATGTTTGTACTCTTAATTATTTGGGTACCAATAGTCTATGCTACAAGTATAACATGAGTAGCATATAATGTAAGCAGAGATTTAAGAGAAAACAATAACAAATACTCTATAAAATTGCTGATTAAAATTTGAGTTGAAAGATAATATTATACATATATCGTGATAATTAAATATTGAATTTTGAATAACATCAATTTTGAGATTGTTTCAAAAAATAAAATAAAATGATTATAGATGTCATTGTGATATAAATCAATACTTTTATATCAACAAAATTCCTTAGTTACCCAAAGAATACCCAAAAGAATAAAATGAAATTTAAAAATCTTTTTTAATATATATTTTTTTTATTTTAGTGGTGATAGACAATTATAGTTGACCCATTGAAATAAATTGAAATCTCATTATAAGTGGATGACTTTTACAATTTACGATGTGTTTATGGCAATTTTTGTGTCACCAAACTTTAAGAAAGATACCGTTGTCTTTGTTGTACCCACAATTGTACTTGGTATCTAGTAGGTATTCAACGAAAATTTATGAAAGAATGGTTTCAAAGGAAATGATATTTTGAAAATACTAAACTGATTAAACTGATTTGTTTTCCTTTCTTCAGGGTAAATCATATTCCAGGTGTCCATTCTTACATTGTAGGTCTAGAAAGAGACAGGAGGTCAAAGACCACCTTACAAAAATAAGAGATGACATTAGCAATCTTTTCTAGACAGGTTAAAAACAAACAAACAAATAAAACAAAACAAAACAAAACAAACCTTTTCTGATTTATGAGAAATTGTAAGAAGAAGAGATGATTGGGAAAACAAAGTGATCTAATTTTTATTTGACTTGATGCTATATCGACCCTTCAAATCCTGAAGGGTGATGAAGAGGGAAAGACAAATTTAGAGAGTAGAGAATCTTTTGCTTGGCTTCCCACTTGATGATTTTTGCCAAAAAATATTAACAGAACTTTAGATTTTGTAGTTTCTAAATTCAACAGAATTACTTGGACATTTGTTTACAAAAAAAAAAAAAAGATTTCTACATTCTATTTCTAACATAAGAAATTCTTATTCTTAATAAATTATTCTAGTGCACTACATTCGGGAACAAATGGTCAATCAAAACAGTAAATGGTGTGTGAAAGGATCACTCTCTTTGAATCTTTGCTAATAAGTGTTAGATCATAAACTTGAATATCAGAGGCCATCATACTTTAAACATATTCCCATTGCTTCTTATAGAAAAATAATAAGACTTAAATGTTCAACTTTTTGAATAATAAATGCAAAGATTGACAAACGCAACTTTATTATTTAAATTTTATAATTTAGTTCTTATCACTTTATAATAACCTACTCTAAATAGAATATATATCTTTATACCTTATTAATAAATTACATAGTCTAAAAATTGACATTTAGTTTAAACTGTATTCTGAAGGTATCTTAGTCAGTTTAGCCTGCTTTACCAAGATACCCTAGATTGAGTGACTTAAACAGCAAATATTTATTTTCACAGTTCTAAGATGCTGAAAGTCAGGATGCCAGCGTGGTGAAGTTGTGTTGAGTCCACTTCCTGGCTTATAGATAGCCATCCTCTCTCTATATCTTCAAGAGAAAAGAAGATATCTTTCTTGTGTCTCTTTTTTATAAAGGCACTAATTCCATTCATGAAAATTCCACCCTCGTGATCTAATTATCCCGTAAAGGCCCTACCTCCAAATACTATTACATTGGGGACTAGGCTTCAACATATGAATTTTTGAGGAACAAAAGCATTCAGTCCATACCAGAAGATCATTAGTGTTAAATAGATTTTTTTTTTTTTTTGATAAAAAGATTCTATGGCTAAATATTTAGGGAATATATATCACAAGCTAAATTCATCTTTGAGATATTCATACTGCAAATGAGCATATCACAGGTTCTGTGATATCTTTCAGTAAAAAAAAATAACTTTAAAAATAATGTATAGACTTCATTTTATACTTACACGCCAATAAAATCCTGTTCAAATGTTGCCCATAACACACTTTTGAGTACAATGGTTTATGCTATTAATTTTCAAACCAAGTTCCAAAGAACACTGCGATTCTATGAGGCATTTCTTTGTTTCTAGGGAAGAAAGTATGATCACTGTGCTCATGTTTAATTTATATCTGATCTGTCATCTCAGATTTTGTCTCAATATCACCCAGAAACTGGGCTTCTAAAGCATAAAAAATTGCCCAGCAGGGTTTCCAAATTCCTTAAGTCTAAGAAGCATCGGTGCAGATGATGAAAGCTAAAACTTTGAGTGGTAATTTTCGGCTCTGCCACTGACTATGAAATCTGAAATAGCTAACTTATTTTTCTTATGATTTTTTTATATTTATAAGTAAGCTAGGAAAAAGACCCTTTTGTCCCATCATCTTGCATCTAAAGCTTATTGACATTTATTAAGTTATTGCATATGTTGAAGAAATATTGACCAATAAATGACTGTAAAGCACTTAGTAAATGGAAATCTCTATGCAAACACATATTAAAGACATTAAACAGAAGGAGGAAAATGAGCATGTAAACATTATATGAAACAAGAAAAGGCAAGTAAAATTCTGAATTGTTTTCATATTTCATAATTAAAAAAAATATGTACTGGCCTCGTTTAATGTTTGTCTAAGTGAAACATTAAGCAACTTTTTTAGTCATTCATTTGCATAGCTCTTAGATAAAGCATATTTACCCTTCTAATGGATAATAATAATGTTAACGGTAATCATATGCTACATTTACATAATATATTTCTTTTGCTGTGCTGGGAGTACTTTCACAATATTGATCTCATTTTTCTTTTGATGACATTCTTATGAGGTAAGCAGTACATGTAGCTCAGTAATAGATATAAAATATAGACTAGAGGACAGTGCAGATAATCATAAGAGCAGAAAGATATTTACCAACACACAAGAAAAGTGCTAACTTAATAGTCATTTTACTTTAAAAACACATAAAGAAATGCATAGAAAATATTTTATAAATTTAAGTTGGCAAGTATTTGTATTATGTTTTCTAACACTTATTTAAACTGTGTGCTTATTTTTTGTTAATGTATCACTTGACTTGCCCTCGTATATTGACCAGACATTACGAGAAAACTACAGATCAATAGCTCTCATGAGCATAAATGCAAAAATCCTAATTCAATAATGTATTAAAATAATTATGCATTGTGATCAAGTGGAATTTATCTCATAAGTGCAAAGCTGATTCGACATTGGAAAATCAATTAACATAATTCACCACATTAACAAGCTAAAAAAAGAAAATCATATGATCATAATAATAGATGCAGAAAAATATTTGACAAAATACAACATTCACTTGTGACAAAAAATCTCAATAAACTAGGAATAGAGGGGAACTTCCTCTACTTGTTAAAGACTATCTACAAAAAAGCCTCTCATCATACTTAATGATGAGAAATTTGAAGCTTTCTCACTAATAACAGGTAGAATTGAAGGATGTCCATACTCGCCACTCCTTTTCAACATAGTACTGGAAGTTTTTCCTAGTGCAATAAGGCAAAGACATAAAATAAAAGGCGTATAGAAGGGAATGAAGACATAAGCTGTCTTTGTTTGCATGTGACATCATTGTTTATAAAGAAAATAATAAAGAACTGACAAAAGAACTCCTGGACTAATAAGCAATTATAGCAAGGGTGCGAGATACAAAACATCTAGAATTCAATTGATTTATTTTTCAGAAATAAGCAAATGAAATATAAAATTAAAAATAATAACATTTATATTAGCATGCTGAAAAATAAAATAGTTATAAATCTGACAAAATATATAGAAGTTCTGTTTTGGAAAATTTACTAAACTGATGCATGAAATCAAATAAATAACTAAATGGATATATATATTCTATATTCATAAGTGGGAAAAATCAACATCGTCAAGATATCAGTTTCCCTCCATTTTATCTAGAGATTTAATGCAATCACAATAAAAATCTCATCAAGCTATTTTTGTGGATATTGAAAAGTGATTCTGAAGTTTAAACGGACAGGCAACTGACCCAAGACAGCACTGCAATGTTGAAGAACAAAGTTGGAAGGCTGACACAACCAAAGTGAAGACTTATTATATAGCTATAGTAACAAGACAAGGTGGTATTGTGCTGAAAGAATAGAAAAATAGATTAATGGGAGAATATAAAGAGTGCTGAACATTGGTCTCAAAAATATAGGCAACTAATATTTGGCAAAGGAGCAAAAGCAATACAATAGAGCAAAGATATCCAATGTTAGAACAACTGGCCATACACATGAAGAAAAATAAATCTAGACACAGGCTTAATATCCTTCACAAAAATTAATTTAAGATAGATTATAGGTTTAAATTTAAGATACAAAATTATAAAACTTCAAAAACATAACCTAGAAAAAACCTAGAAGTCTTTGGGTATAATGATGCCTTTTTTACATATAATACCAAAGGAATGATCCATGAAAAAAATAATAAACTGGGCTAAATATAATTAAAAACATCTGCTATGTGAAAGACAGTATCAAGAGAACAACAATACAAGCCACGCTGAGAGAAAATATTTGCAAAAGATGCATCTGATAAAGGACTCATCCAAAAATATGCAAAGAATTCTTAAAACTCAATAATAAGAAAACAAATAACCTGATTAAAAAAATGAGCCAAAGACCTTAACAGACATCTCACCAAAGATGATATACAAATAGCAAATATGCATATGAAAAGATGTTCCCCATTTTATGACATCAGGGAAATGCAAATTAAAACAACAATAAGATACCACTATATAGCTATTAGAATGGCCAAAATCCGGAACACTAACACCAAATGCTGGTGAGGATGTAAACCAACAGAAACTCTCATATATTGCTGGTGGAAATGAAAAATGGCACAGTCATTTTAGAAGGCAGTTTGGTGGTTTCTTACAAAACTAAACAGAATTTTCTCATAGGATCCAGTAATCATTCTTTATGGTATTTACCCAAATGTTCAAAACTTGTTTGTATACAGAAGCCTGCACACAGATGTTTATAACAGCTTTATCATAATTGCCCAAACTTGGAAGCCACTAAGATGTCCTTCAAGTGGTGAATGAATAAATAAATTGTGGTACATCCAAATAATAAAATATTATTCAATGTTAAAAAACATGATTTATGAAGCCATAAAAAGACATAGAAGAACCTTAAAAGGATATTTCTAAATGAAAGAAGCCAATCTGAGAGTTTACATACTGTATAATTCCAACTATATGACAGTTTAGAAAAGGCAAAAGGATGGAGACAATAAAAAGTTCAGTGGTTGCCAAGGGTACTGGAGCAGAGCACAAAAAAATTTTAGAGCAGCGAAAATACTCCATATACTATAATGATGGATATAAATCATTACATATTTATTCAAAGTCATAGAATATACTACACTGAGAGTGAATTCTAAGGTAACAGGTAATCAATGAACTTTGCATGATTATGATGTGTCAATGTAGGTTCGTCCTTGGTAAAAAAAAATTGGTGAGTGGTGTTGATAATAGGGGAGGCTATCCATGTGCGGGGGCAGAGTATTTATGGGAAATCTCTGTATCTTTCTCTCAATTTTATTAGAAACCTAAAACTGCTCTATAGTGTATAAAGTTTTTTAATGCACATTTTGCACAGAATTCTACATTCCATTAACTATTCTTTTTCTAACCACCCCTCGAAATCTAAATTCTTTCTATCATACCATATCATTGTATTCATATGATCTCTTGTACTCATAGTCTCCCAGTAAGTAAAAAACTTCAGGAATGCAGTTTTTTCTCTCTTCATACTCTTCACTCTCAGCTCCTCTTCTCCTTTCTCTTCTCTCTTCTCCTCTTCCTTCCTTCCTTCTTTCTTGCCTTTCCTCGTCATTCTCCTTCTTTCTCTCTCTCTCTCAATTTTGGTTATTAGTGGCTACATAAAGGCCTAGCATGTAATGAGTGCTTTGTAGTTACCTAGGTTGCTAAGATTTAAATTGTGGGTGGTTGTTGAAAAATATTAAATCATTTTTATGCTTTTATTGTGATGATTATATAATCTCTTATTCAATTGATCAAAATTGAATTTATGCTAATAAATTATATCTGTTGTCACCTTATAGTCCTTGGAAAAATCTCTCCAAACTCTGACCTGTGATGTCACAAATCATCGAAATTTCTAGGTTTTATTTGGGTTAGCTTCCCTTCACTGTGGTCCAGAAATTGCCTCTAGGCAGAAAATTGGGGAGATTGTAGAGCTCTTCTCCCTAGTTTCCTTTCTCTCAGGAATCACAGTCCTAGAGTTCTGCCCATTGCTTAATATTTAAAAACACTTGTTTCATATACTTATCCATTTGTACATTTTTTTTTACAGTTGGAGGTAATTCTGTACCATCTTACTTCTTCATATGTGGAAGAGTCATTTCAAATGCAATTTTTAAATAAATATTTTTTATAAAATTCATCTTTATAGGTAAAATAAATCTAATGAAGATCCTAATTTCTAACTATTGCAGCTTTCATTATATATCACTACTGATAAGTAACCAACTGGGTTTTATTTGGCTTTTTAAAATAAATTTCATCTCTCAGTTTATTTCAAGAGACTGATTAAAATATTGAATGGAGAAATACATTTTCTTCGTTATAAAACCATTAAATGGCAATTAACTTTATAAACACATGTCTTCTGCTAACACTGCACACATATAATCAAGCAGATCTAGCTAGGCATACCTTCCAAAGCCAATATACAGGAATAACAATACAGAACACAGTATGAGATATACTGGAGCCTTCAAATTTTATCATTTTAAACTTTTAGTTGTAAATAATTAAAATAAAAGTCAAAATATAATTTTACATTGCATCTGAAGCACCTTTTTATTATCAATTAAGAGTTTTGTTTTATAGTATTCTAGGAAATGTGCCTGATACAAAATAGCATATAATAATGTGTTTTTTTCTTAATGCATGAATAATAAAACATTATGCAGGTATTCTAGTTCAAATCCACTGAGCAACCAGACATTGCAAATATCAATGCAGTTATACTTGAAAATTTTCCTGAAAGGATTTTAAAGAGACACTATTACCACAGTTTTAAAGTAGAGTTCCATTGATCTGTGAGATGGTCAATCATAATTTTGTCCCTTATGTCATCTTTCCAAGCTATTAGCAGGTGGCTCATTCCGCTGATATGTTATCAGCAGTATTGGAGCTAGAAATGTTAAAAAGACTCACAAGACTCAATGATGAATTAGATGCAGGAGCTGTGGAGGAGAGAAGAAATGCAAAATGAAGATAAGATTTCTTAACAAATATCAGCTCTGGAAATTAATGATATTACCAATATTCATAGATGGGGACGAGAAGACAATACTAACATCTGCTGGGCCTTCCTATGTCATAGATGCCATTTATTCTTTGCAACAACCCTATCAACAAAGACATTATTATCTCCATTTACACTGTGGAAATTGAAGAACCAAGATGCTAAGTAACTCACCAACAGCTTACAGTCGATAACTGCTAGAGCCATAAATCAGACCTCACGACTTAACAGCTGTACTCTACTAAAAGCATAATTGGGGTGTTATTAACCATTGTCACAACTCAGGGCTCTTAAAACTGTCTGTTCAGCCCTCCAGTTATATATGGGGACATGTAAGCAACCCAAAGTATTGTAAGACTGGTCCTATCAGAATTCTCACAGGAAAGCTGAAAAGTCCTAGGCACAGATGAATGCTACTCTCCTAAGTAGTTAACTGATGAGATTCTGGAGCCAAGGTCACCCACTAGAGTTTCTGTTGACCCTGAGTTCTAGGACCCATCTGCTGGGTCTCTTGTGTTCTTCTCCTTTACATTGTTTCATCCTAGATTTCTTACTTATGCCCTCAGGTTTTTTATATACTCACACTTATTTTCTTTCACAATAGAACTATGTACATTAAAAACAGTCTCAAGCATTAGTAATTGAAAAATAGATTTTGGTTCTAGTATGCTGAATTGTCAAACACTTTCTAGAAGTACGGGGAGAGAGGTGAAACAACCCATGTTGAGAGTGTAGAGTACTTGAGAAGACTTCTCTCTTAGAATAAATTTGATTCTTCAATTATAAGGTCTATTAGGGCAAGAACACTACCAGCTCTGTTCACTAATGTAGCCCAGTTTCTGTCATGTAGTGGTCACTCAACAAAAATTTGTTGGATTTATGAATGAATGAATGAATAAATGAATGAAAGAGCAATGCAGGTAATTAAAGATAGAGAGAGAATACAGATAAATTTCCAGAGTAAAAGAGATTGAATATTCATTTCTTGGCTATAAAATTTTTATATACTTAGAATCCTTTCCTCTTCCTTTCCTTAACAAAAAGCTTTCAAAAGTCTTTTCTTGGACTACCTTCTTAATCCCTTATTTGTATAGAACACTCATAAACAATTAATTTTTCTTTTACTGCAATTTTAAGGAGTGATAACTAAAAATAAGGGGAAAAATCAACCATTTGTTTTTATACTAACTATAAAAAAATTAAAATGCTAAGTAGCATCACAATTACAATTCTCAGTAAGAAATGAAAACCTCTGGGAAAAAAAAAAAAAAAAAAACCTAAGATATCACATAACCAAAACTCACCTAACAAACCAATTATAACATTGGAAAAACTCTCTGAAGACTTAGAAGACATATCTTATATTTAGTTTCCAGGCTATCTCCCTCACAGTTGTACAGTCAGTTAACAGAAGAAAAACTGCTAAATTTCTTGTATCTAAAGGCAGATGATATAAAATCATTGCTCTCAGTTGAACTGCATCCACCTTCGAAAACTGAAGAAGCTACGGAAACCTGATTGCTGGACTTTGAGAATGTGCATTCACTTAAAGAAGAATACAGATTCTAGTATCCTGATAGGAATAATCCATCATATTTTACTTCCATGACACATTGAGACTTGCAGCTTGACATTCTCTTATAGCCTTTTATTCCCCAGCCAGTAAAATTACTATACTTTTAGAATGCTATCTGTATTTTAAACACTGTGCTCTCTGAAAAATACGCAGTTAAATGTACCTTATATTTTTCTCTTAAGGAGAGACCATTTTACACTAAAACTTATGTGCTAGCTCTGACAATTTTTGAAAAATCACAAACCTCTACAATACAGAGGAACACAAAAGAAGAATCTAAAACTCATTTGTCCTCTTTTAAACTATTCTCTTTTATTTTTCATTTTTAAGGCTAATTTCTCATCAGAAAGAAATATGACTACAGCTTAAATGTAAAGGTTATATAAGGATGATAATTTGGTCAATGACTTGACATGTACCTCTGCTGGCAGAGGGTATTCTGTTGGGAAGACTGCCATTTTAACAACATTAAGTCTACATTTGTAGGTAATGCAACAGTATCTAGTCATAGCTGACCTATTGAAATTGAGATGATTCATTGAGTTAATTTTCTATAATGAGACTATTAACTTTTAACAATTACCAGGGACCATGAACCTAGAAAAGGGAATTGAAGACCTACATATATAGAGAGTGCCTGTTTCACTAGGACCATTAAAAATGGGCTATGTGGAGATTACCATGCACATTAACTATACTACAGAACTCCTACCTTAAAACTTGCCTTGTTCTCCATTGTCACTCAACATCTTTGGTAAGAAGCAAGTCATGAGAATGGTGCTGAATTGGACTTGACAGTGCCCCAGCAACAATCTTTCTATATTTCTCACAGAAAAAAAAAAGCAGGATATGGACATGAGAAATTCTTAACAACCCAGACATTTAACTAAATGGAAAGAACACATATTAGGGACACAACAGTACTGTTGGAATAGGATATACAAGGAATCACTTAGGGCTATTATTCATTATATAAAAACATTTGTTTGAAAAAGCATTTAAACATTAAAAAGATGTAGTTTATCAGAATCACTAGGATAATTAAAAACATCTTAGTTGAGGCATGCTAGCTAATGCTTAGGTATATAGCTAAAGTAAAAATAATATTGTTTTCTGGTGGTTGGAGCTGAAATTATTTTAAGTAGGATTCTAGGAGAGGTGCAGGTGTCAAATGTTCATAGTGTGATCTCCATATTTGTGCCCAGGGAGAAGTTAAATATAAGAAATGCTTCATTAGAGTGTCCTTGTAGTCATTGTATTAGTTTGCAATCTTTCAATTTGCTGTTATTTGCAGATGTATGAAGTGTAATGGGCTCTATTCAGTAAGCTATCCTCTTTACTGGTTGCTTCTCACATGGTCAAGGGCATACTAAACATGTTCTTGGAATGATTCCCTCTTTCAATCACTATGCCAATAATCACTTAGAATACAAGTGGATTCTGTTCATTTAGAACAACCAGGTGGCTGAAGAGAGTCAGTTAATAAGCAATCAGCAAAATCAAAAGCAATAATGAAGCCCTTCAAGGTTTTGTGCTGTATCGCCTGATACATAATCTCTATTTTGTGAGTAAATATACGGTATGCCTAGCTGTTGAATGACTTTGCTGATGCCACATTCCACTCTTTGTGACTTTATTCAGCTTTAAAATTCTCACTGCCAGGAGAGATCTAACATCTGTTTGAAGGCACTACCTTCTGTTGTAGAAGACTCACTATTACGAAGTTGGGTTTTCTACTGATATTGCAGTTTTCATTAGTGCCTGTTAATATATCTTTACTTATACAAATAAATAAAAAACAGTAACCACAAAATGTGTATTGAATCTATTCATCTAATTTGGCAAAAACAAAATGCATTCTCTAATTAGAGGGATTTTATCTGAAAACTACGTTGGGACTTCAGATGTTAACTTATAAGAGTTTTCTTGCTCACCACAATCTACTTTGAGTGCAATAAAAGAAAAAAAAAAAACCTTTATCATATTCTGTATTACTTTTACTCAGATTGGAACATTACTTTTCTGATGACATAAGTCAATATTTCTTTTTATTTCCTTAACATTTTTCTTTTGGGTATTCCAGATCCAGTGTCAATGTGAATAAAACTCAAAAGTTTAAATCAGAAAGATCTTAAAAATTCTTAAGACAGTCTCCATTTCTCAATTGTATTTAGATGTCTTTAGTTTTATTAGGCCATTATTTTATTTCAGATTGAATAATACTTAATATTTAATAAAGTAGATAAGAGACCTATAGCCCCAGAGAACATTCTGAATAAAAAACATTCATTGTGTTTGCCACTTCATCTTATTTCATCCTAAGTGTCCATCACCCACTCGACATGGAGAAGCAATGTTCTCATTTTGCTCTTCTAATTTCAGAACTCCAAATTCCTTGATTACTGTTAGCTCTATGTTATAAGGAATTCTTTAATATCTATCCATTTCTTCCTATCGTTTGAATATCATGGTATATGTACATGTGTGTGTCCTGGGAATTTTTATTTTGGCCTAGAAAATATGCCAGAGCCTCATCTCATATGAATGCATTTATTTTCTCTAGGTGTCAAAGAATCAAGATCTTAAAGATCTTGTTAAGAGAAGTTAAGAGAAGCTGGAGGACAAGACAACACTTGTTGGGTACATGAGGACGTTCTCTGTTTCCTAGGGAGACTTTATGTAGTGAGGTGGGGGGTAAGCCTTCTACTCCTGGTTTCCCAATATGTCACGGGACATCACATATTATGAAAATATCCCAAATCTTCTTTATATTTTCACAACTCCCGCCTCATGTTTTATATTTGACGAATTCTGGATTGGACTATGCAATTTATTAGTTCTATTTTCATCAACAAATGGTAAATCCCCTTTTTAAAAATATGTTTCACTTCATTTAACCATTGAGGATTCTTTTAATGCTATAACCTCCTCTAAAGCAAGTATTTTTATATTTATTTCCGAACTATATATTTGACAGCACTTTAAGTCAGACAGACAATTTCGCTTTTGTGGATTTTATCTAAATAACAATTTCCTGCTCTACATCCATTATAAACCGTTTAAGTCCCAAAAATATTGTCAAAGTAAATAAAAAGTTTTTAATCTTAAATATTTTGGTCCTATAATATTTACAATATTTTAAGACTAGCCACTGTAATGTGTGAGCCGAGAAACTCCTATTCTTTGGGAGACAGATGATAGATAGCTAGATTGCTATGGAGATGTTACAAGAAATAAAAGTCTAATAAATTTGAACAATACTTTGTTAACAAAGTCAAATGGATTTCTTTACTAAATGGCTTATCAGGATCTTTCACACATTATTCAGACTTGTGAATTTCCAAGATAGGGAAATAGTATGAAGCAAATCTCAAATAACCAGGAATTTTTTTTTTTTTTATTAAAAACATCTTTTATGTTGTCTATGTCATTCATAGAACTCATTATGATAATAATGGTCTTTGACAGAATTAATGCAAAAAAAAGGAAATTCTCATGCTTAAGAATTTGGGATCAAAATTTGGATTTTTTATATTAGTAATTTATCTTCTTTATTAATGAATTCATTTTATTGAACATATTTTGAAGTACCGATAATATTCCAAGAGGTTATCGAATAAGTTGCACAGAAAATATTTCAAGTTATTTAGTACTTGTAAATATTACAAGCTATTTAGTTCTCACAGTCAGACTTTAGTTTCGGACAAATTCTTACAAAACAAAAGTTTCCTTAACCTGGTTATATCCAGGTAAAGAGAAACACTTCTGTATTAGTTAGTACAGTTTCCAGACAACTGAAGGGGTGTGGTCTAGGGAATAGAAAGTTAATGAAATCTGTAAGTTCCAGATTTGGTTTATATGTATCCTGGTGACAGTGATTTATTTCTGTATACTGCAATGTCAGAGCAATGACAAAAGTAGTCCAGAGTGATAGCATTGAAGATTGGCACCATTATTTTCTATTGCTTAAAACTCATGGAAACTGGCAATTTTGTTGTCAGAACAGAGATATCACCTGGAAGGGGAAATTTGATTAGTTCCATATGGTAAGGCAACAAGATGGGGAGAAGGACTGGGCAAATTAAGTTATTTTACTTTTAAATAAGCATATTCAGCACTAGGTGATCCTGGAGCTAGCATCAGGTATGTTTTAGAACTCAAAACCATGCATGGAAATGACAGGTACCTTTCTAAACTTAAAAATATTTGAAAATACAGAACTCCACTATTTGAAGACTTCGAGGAGGAATATACCAAAAAGAGAGGACTTGCCTGAGTGGACCTATATGATGTGACAGTAATAGTGACATAAAAGTCACAATAAGAGGAGATATTTTGATTCAATACTGTATGTCTTATTACTGAAAACAGCAACCAACAGAAAACAGACATGATCTGAAGACTTCCACATGTTTCTAGGAACAAATCCATCAACGTATAAACAGATCTGTGCCCATTTCAACTGCCTTCCCTTATATTTCAGTAAATGAACTAGTCCTCTCATTTCTAAGATCAAACTTTTTATGCATACAGATCTATTTCTCGTCATTTTGTGGAGAAACTCTTCAATATTTCCTTTCTCTTTCCTATACTATTAGCTTTCTTCCTTTCTACTCTATTATTATCAGTAGCATAGATCTCACTCCTATAATCTCTATCTTACCCATTGTATTCAGTTATTTAAGAGGAAAAGAATATTCAAAAGTATTGATAATACTTGTCTTCTACTTGTTATCTTCTAGAATGAATACTTAATCAGGCTTTTGATTCTATTTCACAAACACTTTTATTGAAAGTAACCACTGGTCACTTCATAGTTATCCCCACATCAGCTCTTAGGCTTCGCCTCATTAGAGTTTGGTGAGATTTGACACAACTGATCTGTTCTCTCCTCTCCAAAACAATTCCACCAATTGGCTTTCATCCCATTCTCATAGTCGTGTTGTTATCTCAACAAATCAGTCAGGCTGATTTATCTTTATCTCTTTGCTAGATATCTCTCATATTTCTCATGTCTAAAATTTGGATCCTCTAGAAAATAGTACTCAAATCTATACTCTTCATTATTTTCATTATTTTCTGAGGTAATTTATTCCAGTATTATTGCTTTGCAACAATTTTCATATTGACTGTTCCAAAACAATATTTTAAACTGTGACCTTTGGTACAAAACCCAAAACACTGTCTATAAATAAGCAAGTTGATATTATCAAAATTTAAAATTCTTGCTCTCTAATAGACACTTTTAGGAGAATAAAAAGACATGCAACAAATTAGAAGGTGTTTCACAATTACACATCTGACAAATTTTTATTCTAAATGTATAAAGAGCTAAAAATCAAACAAAAACAAAAACAAAAACAAAACAACAAAAGATTGGCCAAAGATATGAGCAAATATTTCACCAAGAAGACAGATGGATGGATAATAAGAACATAAAAAGATAATGTTATTAATCATTAAGGAAAAGCAATGCTAAAGTCATTATGAAATATCAATATACACATATTAAAATGATAAAAATTAAAATTAAAAAATTGGCATTACCAAATGCTGGCAAGACTGTTGAATAAATAGAACCTTACAACTTGCTGGCAAAATGTAAAATGATAGGGCTCTTTTGAAAATTTCTTGTAAAGTTAAAAGTATACTTGTGATATAACCTGGCAAGCTCACTCCTTGGTATTTACCTATAAGAAATAAAAACTTGTTCACACAAAATCCTATAAGTGAATATTTGTAATAGCTTTCTTCATAATCACCAAAAGTTAAAAAAAAAGCCCAAATGTCTACAAGCAAACTGGTATACCGACACACGTCTATATGTCCACGACTCAGGCTAAAGTGCCTGGAGTCTTTGTCGAGGCTATTCTTGAACACTGTACATTCAACTCCTACAGCAAATACTGTCATTTACTTTAAAAGGACATCCAGGCTCTCGCATTTCTATTTTATGTCCTCATCATCTCTCATCTACATGAGGGCCTTCATACAAATGCATAGATAATCTTGCACATTCAAGTTTAATCCACAACCTCTGAAAACGATCTATTCTTGGCCACCGTTCAGAATTGGGATGCGTATAACTATGGTGGTCAAATATTTTGTGGAGTCCAGTGCAAAATTAAAACAATGAGCAGTTTGTTCAAAAATCAGGGGAAAAAAGCATGCCTTTAAAATTACTAAACACAAAGCTTTTTCTTTTCTTCTGTAGTCTCTCAACTTGTCATGGTGTTTTTATTTGTTATTTATTCTCACTCTAAATAAAGAAAAATTAATATTACATATTGGCATACATTTTACCATTTATTTTTACATTGTATGATTCCAATTTTAAGTTCAAAATAAGAACATTTAACTTACATGCAGAATCACCAAAATTTTTACAAAATTTTTACAAGTTTGTATTTAAACTTGTATATGCATATGCATTTTGTTTTTACCAAAACAGTAGAAATACTACATATACTAATTTAACTGTTTTTATTTCACTTTTTGATATATGCACTTTTTAGCAATACTCTCTACCATCAGTTTACTAAGAAGTAAGGTAAGGAAAGAAAGGAAAAGAAACTGTGGGTTGCTATTCCTTTCTATTGCTTCTATGTTACCATTTTTCCATGTAAGTGGTTGGCAACACAGAAAAAATAGAATTAAGAAAGGATACAATAGAAATCTTTGCTTGTGTGTGTTTTTTTAGAATGTCACTTCCTTCTTTCTACAAGCAAACCAAGTTCTTATTTTAAATTGAGAATGTGAACTCTGTGGCTGTCTGCACCCCTCCACTCTACCCTTACCAGGTCATTAAATATAACACACTCTCCTTATTTTCACTTTTCAACTTGTTGAATTCCTGAGCATTGTAGATCCATTGAAATTCTGTGTTCACTGGGCATCATGAATTTTACACATGAACAAGGTGGCAAGGAATGATTAACATGTAGATTGCGTGTATCTCCTTTGCTTATGTAAAAAACTTAATTAGTCTACTGAACTTCACTTCAGAGAAAAAGCTCAAAGATAAAATTATTAAGAATTTTAATTAAAAGAGTGACATTAAATCAAATGAATGTTGGACCCTGTGCTATTCCACACTTTGTATGCCCATGAAACCAACCTTGCATAGAGCAGTGGAACATTCTGCACTTGAAAAGGAAAATTCAGAAAATAGTCATGGAAGACCAAGATTTCTAGGCTTCCAAATACCTACGGAATGGGAAGAGATGTGGGTTCTGTGTTATGAGAGTTGGAGGCATCCTGTTTGCCCCCATGGATTCCTCACTAAGAAAAGAGTGAGAATAATACTCAGAAGAGGTGTTCCTTTCCCAGGTTTAAGGATGTTGTTGTTGTTTCTAACTCTACTATCTGTTATTCACATGTAATTGTTAAACATTTGTTGGGCCATTACACTCCTCTAGACAAAAGCATCAATTGTTCCATGTCAGAATCAAAACCAAGGTTCTTATAATGGTCTACATTTCTCTTGATGACCTGCTGATGTTTCACTCTCCACCTCCACCCCAGTTATATTGGCCTCTTTTCTGTTCCTTGAATGCATAACTACACTCTTATTAGCTCTGTCTTTATTATTAGTGACAGCAATCTTCCTGGTCTCTCCAGATCTCCACTACTTTCCAATCATCTAATGTCGATATTGTGAAGTACTCTTAAAATCACAGATTTCAGCTCATCATTTGACTGTTTTAATATTTTTAATGGCTTTTCATACCTGTAAAATAAAGTCCAAGTCTCTTAACATGATTTATAACAGTTGAGTACCTGATACATATTAAATATTAAATTAGTGAAAGTTATTATTACTGAGGAAACATCTA
Organism: Pteropus alecto; assembly: GCF_000325575.1. NCBI lineage: Eukaryota > Metazoa > Chordata > Mammalia > Chiroptera > Pteropodidae > Pteropus > Pteropus alecto. The sequence goes on from NW_006441955.1 coordinate 20,936,723, forward strand.
CTGTTGAACTCAGCATTCTCTCCATGGGACATGGTGAAATTTTCATCTCTCTATTGTAATAAATTAATAGATCGTCTTCTTTTTTTAAATTTTTTTCCCATCCTCCTTCCTTCCATCTTTCTTCCTTCTCTTCAACATCCCTCTCTCTCGCACTTCTTTCCCATTCTCTCTCACCCTCATTTTTACTCATTTGATGGCATTTGCACAATAACTGATTAACAGGGAATTGTCACATGTCTGGTAGAAAGCTCTTTCAATGGGTAAGAAATGTTAAGCAGTAATAATTCTCCCTTGGAAGTAAAAGGGCTGATAATTAGTACAGATTTTTAGAGACCTGCAGCATCTGAGTGTGAAAGAAATTAAGGTAGGTCTAAAATCGATCAGATGGTAAGTAAGCTGTCACTAATAATGACAGAAACACTAACCTCCAGGGTTAAACTCATAACTTTTTGGACCGCTAATACTTTCTGCTGCCAAATGCTTCAGCTTTTGCTAAGGTATGTGGGCACTAACGGTGAATTAGTTGGAGTAGCTACAATTCTACAGTTTTCCACTAGAGATTAAGATTTTTCATATTGCTTTTATCATATTTCATAAATCTCAAAATTTATCCAACTTACATAGTAACTTGAGTGCATTTTTGTAATATTTGATAATTGTTCTTGCACAGCAGAGCTAAAATACCCCTTTCTTGTGGAATCCATGCTATATAGATTCCAAATAACTTTTTAAAATAATATCAGAAGATTACTGTCTCAATTACAAGTGTATAAACTGTCAAATTTATGAGATTAATTGAGATTCGTTTGATAAATAACTTTCAATGATAGATTGACTTTCCTTTGGATTAAATTTTATGGTAAAAAGCAAATAATTTTCCATTTCTTATAATTTATGATATTTTTACCATATCCTGTTACATAAAATGACAATGAGCAAAAACACTCCTGCTGCTACAATCTGTGCTGAAAGCTTCCTCAAAATATATTGTCTTCATTCTTATCTATAGCTATAGCTGTAGGAAGTTGGAATTTTCTCAGAATTTGCTGGATGATGCTAATACTTCGTTATAATAGGCACTAAAAATATACCATGCATTTGCTCAGCTCAAATTTTAAACAGTCAAAGCTCCCTGAATAAGAATCATATGTTTTTAAGATTCATTCCTGCCTGTCAGTGTTTTCTGTTTATTATTATTGGCATTTACTTCCCATTTGTATAAAAATAAATTCAATAGGAATTGCTATACGCTACAATCAATATGATACATAATCGAAATCCAAATATAAATGTGTGCAGCCTTCTAAAAATCATTTTATGATTTGGAGAACTACATTTTAATTGAAAGAATAAAAAGTTTTAAGGCACGCAAATAACCATAAGCTCAGTTTCTTCAGGCTTGAGAATGCTATGACCTATTAAGTAATTTACATATGGCTTTGAGTAATTTACACATGTCCTATGACCCTGAGACCATACACTTGGAAACATTGTAATAAAAATAAGAATTTCTTCTTCCTGAAAATCTAGATTGTTAGACTGAGAGAATACAACAAGTTGCTTTATAGTTCTAGCTCTGGAGACAGATTGCCTGAATTCAAATTTGACCATTTTCAATTATGTGACCACAAGTCTCAGTTTCATTATGGGTAAAGTAGGAATAAAGACAGGTATATTGAGAAGATTAAATTAGAAAATGAGATATGTCTAAAACCTTGATAATTCTTGTCATTTTATAAATGTTCAATAAATGTTTATTATACTATTGCCATACTAAGGTACATTTTTCTTACATTTTAATATCTCGCAGTAAGATGCATATTACAATCTATATTTTCTTACAATTAGTGTAGGCCACAATGCAGTCGTAGCATAGTTGCCAATATATAAATTCAAAAGAACAAAGATCGCAGGCATATCTCTTCATTTTTTCAAGGTATTCTTTAATTTTTCTCAGCAATAATTTTAAATGTAGTCTTAGACAATTTTTGATGTGATTATTTCAAATGATTTTATAGTTTGGGATTCTATTATAAATCATATTTTATTTTATAATTTTTTACTGTTAATATGTATATATACTATATACAGAGAAAATTGATTTCATATTGTCCTTAGAGCCTGTGACATCACAAAATTCATTTGTTGGTTCTCACAGTTTTATTTTGTAGATTATATAGAATTTTCTATGCATATATTTCTGTAGTCTGCAAATAAAAACAGTTTTACTTCTTTCTCTCTGATTTTTTTTTTTTTTTTGCTCAGCCTTACAATGTTAAGGGCATCATGTACAATGATAAATGGATATCATTTCTAGGTTTCTAATTTTAGAAAGAAAGCCTTCAGTCTTTCATCATTAAGTAAAATATTAGCTGTAGATTTTTCATAAATATCCTATATCAGGTTGAGAGAATATCTTTCTATTTTTAGTTAGATGAAAAGTTTATCATCAATGGTGTTGAATTTTCTCAAATTCAAATATTTTTTGCATTTATTGAGATTCTCATATGATTTTTTTTAGCTTGTTGATATTGCAAATTATATCTATTGGTTTATAAATATCAAATCAACCTTGCATTATTGAGATAAATCCAAGTCACAGTCATGATATAGTATCATAAGTATACATGTTATATTTATGTATAGTTAAATATTTAATTTGCTAATATTTGGTTAAGAATTTTTTTTACATTAATATTTATGAGGGCCATTAGTCCTTAGTTTTCATTTCTTATCATGTATTTTTCTGGTTTGAGTATCATGGTAATGCAGGCCTCATGCACTCAATTGGGTAATGTTTCCATTTTCTCTTCTGTTTTCTGAAATAGTTTATGTAAGATTGATGGAATATACTAATTTAGTCCCTTGAACCTAAAGTTTTCTCTTCTGGAAACTTTTTAGTTTAAAAATGTAGGGAATACAGTTAGAATTAATGTAATGGCTAGGTGTAGAGCCATAGAAGAGAAAGAGAAAACAGGAGAATTGTTTTATAAACTATGTAAAAGTCTAACCAAAGTACTGTATATTTGAAAGTAATACTAAAATAATTTTTAATTTAGTTTACAAATTTAATATCTTTAATAACAAGAGTACTATTCATATTTTATATCACTTTTGAGGTTAGTTTTTGCTGTTTTTTTAAATCTTTGTCTAAGTTGTTTGTTTAGGCTGCTATAATAAAACAGCATAAACTGCATGGCTTAAACAACAAACATTTATTTCTCACAGTTCTAGAGTTTGAGAAGTTCAAGTTCAAGATACCAGTCGATTTGGTTCCTAGTGGGACCCTCCTTTTGGTTTATAAACAGCCTCTTTGCTGTATCTTCATATGGCAGAAAGATCATCTCTCTCCTCTATCTTCCTATAAAAACTCTAGCCTCATGATCTATTTTTCTCAAAAGGCCCTATCAGACATTTATAGAATAATTCATTCAACAATTGCAGAATATACAGTTTTTTCAACTGCACATGGAACATTCTCCAAGATAAATCATATATTAGGCCACAGAACAAGTCTTAGTAAATTTAAAAAGATTGAAATCATATCAAGTATTTTTTCTGACCACAATGATATGGAACTAGAAATCAATTACAAGAAGAATGTAAAAATCACAAATATGTGGAGATTAAACAACATGCCAATGAACAACCAGTGAGTCAAAGAATAAATCAATGGAGGTGAGATTTGTAAGAGATTTAGTTCCTGGGGAGCAGTGATAGCAGTGCTGCTTTCTTTTCTACAAGCTTTTTCATTTATATAATTAATTCTGTACCAATGCTATAGTTAGGACTATAATACATGTTATATTTTAACTCCAAACTATGGGTATCTGAGAGTGGGACACATTTTAGATATGCCATGACCCTCCCAGTACAGACCTAAACTTATATGTCAGCATCCTTTAGAGATGGCACTTTTTAGGGGATGAGATAACTGTTAATTTTGCAGGACTGTCCAATACACTGTGAGATGTACATTGTTCTTGATCTTTATACGCTAAACATCTCCCATCCCATCACTGGGCAACCTAAAATGACTCTACACATTATATTAACTCTGGTTGAGAATTACTGTTCTAAATATTAATACATGTTTGAAAAAGGAGGTAAATGAAGTCTAAAGCTGGTAATATTGATTTTCCATTCATTCATGTCTTGGGTAATTTTTTTAATACACAAATATTGAGAATTCCAGAATGACAAATTCTATTCTATACACTGCATTAAGAAGCATAAAATGCTCTTGATCTAATACTCAACCCATTTCCATGTTCTTCTCCTCAGATTAAAAGAGCAATTAGCATTGTAATTTAGATTTTAGAGCAGTGATTGAGTCAGACATATTGTGTTCTAAAATGATTATTGACACATAGTTCTCTCTCTTCCAATTTTATCTTCCATGCTTTATGACTTCTGAATAACTACTGCATTGTATTTTTTCTTTTCCACTTATATATGCCAAGTGTCACATTTCCTTCAAGTGACAAATTAATGGCAAGACTGGAAGAAAACTGAGAAGAAGAGTCTTTGCTTGAGCCTTAAGTTCAATTTACATGTTCTCATGGAACATTATAAAAAATCCTACAGTAGGATAAAAGGACTATTCAGGCTAATAATTTCTCTTAGTTCTCATTTCCTTGTGTGCATAAATCCTCTGGGGATTCCATGTGAGCAATGCCCAGGCAAAGCCAAGATAGCTCTTTAATAGTATGATTCTTCCCACACTATAAACTTGCCATGGTTTGCATTACCTGAAGTGCATCCACCACCCACTCATGAAAGTTTTCATAATATAATGCTAATTGTTGAAATGTGAACCTTCCTACATGAAAGGAAATAAAAAAATAATAGAGAACCCACACATGAGAACAGACATAGAAATGAGGAAGTAAAAATCCAAGATCAGCAGAGTAGGCACTGACCTTTGCCATACATCCCAGAACCAGGCAGAGATTTCACAAAGAAAGGAGAGGGCTGTGGGGTTCCATGATGGAAGAACAGAGAAAACACCAATGAGGGCTCCTTTCCAGTGAGGAAATGCTGAGAACAAGTGTGAGACTTTGTGGATCAGAGCTGAAGTTAAGGAGGATTTGAGAAAGAGGAAATTGGAAAGTGCCTAGGACCAGAGTCTGGGGAAGGCATAGCCTCTAGAAGAGAACAAGACAAGATGGATTGGCTTCAAACCATATCAATCAAAGGGAAAAAGGAGTATGTTGAACATAAGGCTATTACTGAAACAAGACAGTATCAAAGAATCATGAGGAAGTTTAAAGAAAGAATATTTTACTCTTATTTCTAAAAGTGCTGATATCATCAAGGGAAAAACAGTCCTTTTTATTCTCTTTTTAAAGTTTGCCTCTGTTTGTCATCTCAAGGGTTTCTCTTGTCAGCGGCAGCAGTAGTTATATGAAGGAACCTAAATACACATAGATATATTTTGAAACCTGGACAATTTAACCTAAAGTACATTTTAGCTTTGGAGTGCCCTTGAGGGTGAGACTGAATTGCTTAGGAGATGAATAATGGGATTCATTACTATGACCAGTTGAAATCTAACATAACCCAAGGTATTCCCTTGCCGATGAACCGCTTAGAGAGTGTGGAGAATAATGCAGCCCCTTTTCAAGTAATTTCTTATCCTACCACTGAAGCCATCAACAAAGGGGTATTTTCTTCCTACAAAGGAGAAGTGTATCTATTTTTGTAGATACAGAAAACAGAGACCACCCCTTTGCGTATCCAAATGACCTTGTTTTAGATCATTTTACTTCTGTGATGTAAAAAGTAAGTTCTTATTTATTATGCATGCTGCAAAAACAGACTTGATCAGTAATCTATGGGTATACAATTACCTACACATTTTGCTTTAGTTAGGGTGTCTAAATAGTCATATGAATGACAATGTCAGATCATATTAAAAGAAGCTTTGTGTCTTCTTTACTCTGTTATACATGAAAAATAAAATCTTCTACATAAGAAGATATAAATGCAATGCCATGAAGTCACTTTTTCTATATAGTGCTAAACGTCCAGATGCAGATGGTTTCTAGTAAGTTTTATGAAATATTAAATGGAAAAATTAATTATAATCACAAATTTTTCCAGATAATAGGAAAAGAGGGTTTATCTGACTTTGTTTTTATAAAGCTAAAATTTATGTAAACATCTAATCAGTATGGTGTAAAAGAGAAAATTAAAAGCCAATTTTATCTATGAATACTTATAAAAATAGGATGAGGCTAAAGAATATGTAGGAAGACTTCATAACAAACAAGTGTCAAATTTAACAAACAACAAAAACAAACAAACAAACAAAACACTGTGACTTCAGGATATAAAAGTGACTTGTCCTAGTCCTGCTTAGTGTCAATGTCTGGATCAGAACCCATATAAGCTAATGTCCAGTTCTAGGCTTTTCAAGTAATCTGCCTGTTCTCATTCTGTGATTGTATCAGTTAGGATTATATATGCCAATATTGCAAGTCAACTCACAAGCTTTATAATTTAACACAATTAAAGTTTGTGTGTTGCTCACCTAAATTGACAAATACTGACAGCCTTTCACCTGGGGGTTAAGGACTACTTGGATTTTTTATCATATGGCACTGCCATTCTCTAGGGTCTTTGGTCTTATGAATCTAGCTGACAAAAAAATAAAAAAAGGAAGAAAGAGACAGAAAATTCATCTTCTTAACTATCCTAGCAAATGTGACACTAATTACTTATATTCATATTGCATTATTAAAAAGTAGTCAAATGATTTCAAGGTCCTAGAATGGGGCCTGGGAGATAAAATCCCCAACTAATAGTTTCACAAAGGTTGTGGTAAAACTCTAGCAATCTCTTTATGGGACTCATACAGTGTTTTAGTTTATACCTGTTGTTCTGTTTAAGCCTACTGATCAGTATCCCATCTAGGACACTTCAATGGTGTTGTCTTTCTCAAAAGTGTTCTGATTTGAATGATAGATTATATAGTCATGCTATGTTCTGCTACAATAATCTTAGAAAACTACAGAAGATTTTTATATTTATTTCATTTGGGTTTGTTTTTAATATATAAAAAGAAAATGAATATGCCAACGTTATAAGTTTCATTGTAGATATCATTACTGTACTGTTTAATGTGTCTAGTTCATAAAAAATACTTAAAACCTCTGGAGATCCAGGATGATATGACTATTTTAAAAATATTTTTTCAGATATATTTAATAATATATTTTTAATATAAAAATTGTGTTAGAAATTTATCAAAAATAGCATGTTTGGGATTTTTTGACCCTAAATAATAAAGTTTGAAGAAATACGTACACGGACTAGAGAAACACAGCCAAATGTTCTAAGACACAGTGAATATTTTAAGAACATGTTGGAGGAAAATTTAAATACAAGTAAAAGTTTGCCTAAAAGGAAGAATATAACTGAGGTACTCTGCTGCCTGAAGGCAAAAGAATTGGATATATGTCCTTTTAAAGTTCCTTATAGTTCCTTAGTGTTATAGAAAACTCTCCTGCAGAGTACAATTTGGCTATATAAAAATGTTTAAAAATGATATGATAAAGCAAGTGAAGATGTAGTAATAGATCCTTTAACAACAACATGACCTATATCCTGAATTCTAGCATTCTGTGATATTATGTAAGAATTGCTTATGAAATAAATCTGAGAAACGAAACATGACAAAGTGTTGAGTTCCTAAGGTAAAGGCAATATTGTATCTCTTGAAATATAATGAAGACTACATTTCATTAAAGTACAATTTTTAGCTGGGAGAATGATACTGCTTTGCTCTGTCAAAATAACACAAACAAATAGAAAAGAACATGAATCTGAAAAAAAAATTTGAGACAGCACCATGTATAATTTAATAAGCTGTCTCTTCTACGACTTTTTGGAATGAAAAAAGTGTTAGAATAAATGTGGTAGATATGACCCATTCAATTTATTTTCTTCTAATCTGCCCACCCTCATCCCAATGCCCTCTTTGCCCCCATAGCCCCATTCCAATAGTCAAATAAACATAACTGTCAAATGTCAATATCATAGTGAAGACTTTATAAAATCTTAAATGTTTTGAACTCAAAATAATAGCCTGACCAGTGCATTCTGAGCTAAGACTTCATAAATTCTTAAATGTATTACTATTCAATGGCAAATGTTCTGAAACTTACTTGATAATGATTCATGCCATAAAAAAAAAAAAAAGAAAAACAAAAAGAAATGGATGTCTTCAACCTTTTAATAGAAAATGTAAAAAATTTTTCCTACTTGTAATGACTTGGTGAAATGTATAATCTGTCACTTTTGAATGTTCTAGGATGTGCATATTTCCAAAGTTTTATGGACAACTTTGTGAATTATTATCCATTACATTCATCTTCCTTTATGAAATGCCACTAATTGTCCATTGAAATCTAAGAATATTAATTAAAATATTTTTATGTATTACCTATAAACATTTTACTGGGCTATATAAGGCAATAAATATATAAGTAATGATTCTAGTAACTTAACTACAATACTAAAAATAAATTCATGTAAAAGTAGCCTTAAGTATTGTCTAATACAAACAACTCATTTTAAAATCAAAAGGCACAAGAAGGTTAACTAACATCACAAAATTACTCTAACTTTTAGTAGCAAAGGTGGGGCTGACATTACAGTCATTAATCATTTCTAATTTACCATGTGTCCAACACTTTGTATCTCTTATCTGATTTAACCTGCACACCAACCCTATAATAGGTTAGGGTGGTCATTAATATTTCCGTTTGGCAGATGAGGAGTGTAAGACATTGGCTTAAGTAACCTATCCATTTTACAAATATATCGTAAATATGTGAAATGTATAAATAATGTACAGAGTGTCTGCTTTCAGGTATTTTCTCTAATATGTTTTGTGGCCTCCCACACTGGTAAACATAATTTCCCTTCAAATTTATAAATACAATTGTTGTACCACTGTGCTACCTTGCTCAAAGACAGAATGCTTTGTTCAATAAGCCTGCATTACGAATGTCTTCTTGATGTAAATTATCTAAATTTTTAAACATGTATGTAAACCATAATTTGTAAACAAGTTGTAGCTTTTGAGTGAAACCACTGATGAGGATAATGCAATATAAAACTAAAAGAATGTAAGATGTATCGAAAATATCCAAGACTCTAGTTAGCGTGAAAAACCCAGACTGCCATCAAATATCTGCAAATGATATCCATCTTTCCGAGTCTCTTTTAAGTGCATTAAGATATCTACAAGTCATTTCACATATGTCATAAAATTATTCCAATCTCCTTGCTCTTCTTAGAGTAAAGAACATCTCTAAGAAAAGCATCAATAGATATTTTGGCTTGGAGTAAATAGTGACTAAAAGCAAAGAGCGTGACTGACCGAATCTTCCAAATAAGGCAATACATGCCTCCCTTCTTGTTATCCTTCATAATCACTTAATATTCAAATTCATTAGTTCTTAAATTTGAACATATATTATTTTCACTTGAAGGGTTTGTATAAACACTATGTGCTGGCTCCCAATTCCTGAGTTTTTGATATGATAGGTCCCAGTGGGGCTGGAAATTTTACATTTTTAAGACTCTTGATGTTCTTAATTGCCTCTTCTGATTAATACATTTAAACCACGTGTTTGATAATTCAAATTCTAATTTTTAAAACTAAATTTAATGTGTTCATAAACATAATAACTGCCTTAATACTGAAATTACAAAAAATAGTAATCAAATAAATCAAGATTTAAACCATACTCTCTATGACACTAAAATCCGTGCTCTTTTTCCCTACTATATTTTTCTTTTTTGAGAAATAGAATAATATAGTTAGAGAGTAAGTCGATATTTTGAAATAAAATTAATGGAGTAAAAAAGTTATGTTAAGTTTTATAAATAATTCTGTTTGAGAGCTAAAAACTTTTTGTGACTGATATACATCTAAATATATAATTAAATATCTTGTCATGTCAGCTTGATGGTGGCATAAGAGATCCCTTATTGTGTGTCCCCCAAAAATGAAGATTTGGCATCCTTCCATGAACAAAAATGCCTCTGTGGGAGTTGTGAGATCTCGTACCATACACCAAGATACTCAAGAAAAGTCTTACCCACATGTGCATTAGATAATAGGCAAAAGGACCTCAGTATTAGCAGTAGAAACTGCAGTAGCCTATGAACTGGCCCTAGTACCTCTTTGCCATGGTGGAGGGGCACTTGGAGAACACTGACTTGGGCAGTCACCCACAGATGAAAGAGCCTTTGTGGAAGTCCAGATTTCCAGAGAAGTTACAGTTCTCCATTAAAGTTAAAAATTTGTAAGTTTGGATGCATTAGAGTGGGGAAGAAGAATATTTTGGCAATGCCCTCATCACCCTTATCCCAAGATAGCACATCATAGGGCTGAAAAAGACCTTCTTGGACCATGAGTTTGTGTACGGTGGAAGGGGAGAGTGGGTGAGTGAATGGCAAGCTTCCCCAGCTGTGTGGGATGCTGTCAAAGAGAGTCATTTAAGTATTCTTAAAATGGTAGCTCTACAACTGAGGGAGAGAGAAGACTGAGAAGATTCTCAGATAAGATTCTCAGAGGGCATTAAAAGGGTGTGGCTCCTGCTGACTATTGCGGATTCCATCAGGAAACCTACTCATAAGCTACATGGAAAACCTACTCAGAAGCCCCTACAGCTAGGTTACAGGAACCCCCAATGCTCTGCATGCCTCACCTAAACCTACCTTCACTCTGGAGTTGGTTTCATGTGTGGGCTCCTGAGAGTTATAATAATAGCAAGATTTAGTGGCGGGCTAGGGAGCATGTATAGAAAGGAAGCCAGGGCCTGCGAAGAAAGAAGACACCACAAACTTAAGCTACAGTGCCACCTTTGAGAAAACAAAAGAGAGGCTATCAACAACTGGCCTGGTGTGTTGTAAGAGCCAGAGAGACATTAAAGCTTAATAATTCTGCCACAAGGGAGAGCAAAAATTGTGGAGCAGGTCTATTCATACAACTTCGGAGAAAGCCTCAGAATCACTAGCAGGACTGATTTCTACCCTGAAGGCAATTAGTAAAGATTGGAGGAAATGACTGCTATTTTAAAGGTAGAAAAAAAAAAACAATGTAAAACTCCAAGAAATATGAAAAATCAAGGACATGTGACATTGCCAAAATATCACAATAATCTCCTGGTATCCAAAGACAAAGATATGAAGATCTATGATTTACATGACAAAGAATTAAAAATAATCGTTTTAAGGAAATTCAATGAACTACAACAAAGCTCAGAAGTGATTCAATGAAATAAGAAAAACAATGCTCACGCTAAATGAGACATTTAATATAAATATAGAAATCATAAGAAAGAACCAAAGAGAAATTCTAGAACAGAAGAATTTCATAAATGAAATGAAAAAATGCAGTAGAGAACATCGACATCAGAATAGATCAACAGAAGTAAAAATCAGTAATTAAGAAAATACGAATTTTTTAAAAATCAGTAATTAAGAAAATAGGAATTTTTTAAAAGACCAAATTAAAAAGAATGAAAATGAGTGAAGGAGCCTATGTGATATATGGGATACCATCAAAATAAACTTCAATATGCAAATTATTGGAGTGCCTGAAGAAAAGAGAGATAAAGAAGAGAAAGCTTATTTAAAGAGATAATGGCTGAGAACTTCCCAAATCTGGGAAGATTTTTGAACATTTAAGTTCATGAAGCTAATAGATCACGCTATGATTTCAATCTAAAACAATTTTCTTCAAATCACATTATAATAAGACTGTCAAAACTCAAAAGACTAAGGGGGAATTATAAAAGCAGAAAGAGAAAGATTAACCTACAAAGGAACCTCCTTTATGCAATCAGCATATTTCTCAGCAAAAGCCTGCAAGACATAACAGAGTGGGATGATATATGCAATGTGGAGAGAAAAAAAAAAATCTGCCAACCAAGAATACTCTATCTGGCAAAGTTATCCTTCAGCAATGAAGTAGGATTTAAAGGCTTTCCCAGACAATCAAAAGCTGAGAGAATACATCACCACTAGATCTGTCTTAAAAAAGTAATAATAAAGTTATTCAAGCCGTAATAAAAGATTGCTAATCAGTAACATGAAAATCTATGAAAATAAACACACATTGGTTAAGCCAAATACACAGTCAAATTCATAATACTCTAAGACTGATATAATGGTGTGTTAACTACTTTAGTATAAAGGTTAAAAGAACAATAGTAGTAAAAATAACTATAGCTACAATAATTGTTGGTAAATACAAAATATAAAAAGAGGTACATTGGGAGATTAAAAGATAGAAGGATGAAATAAAAGGGTAGAGTTTTTATATGTGATTGAAGTTAAGTTGTTATCAGTCTAAATAGAATGTTATCTCTATAAGATGTTTCAAGTATTTCAAGTCTCGTGGGAACAACAGGGCCAAAATCTACATTGATTTCACAAAATATATAGAATAGAAAACAGAGCATACCACTATGGAAACACATTGATTCACACACACACACACACACACACACACACACACACACACACACACATGCACACACAAAGGTAGCAGAGAGGAATAAAGGAAAAAGGGAACTAAAAAACAGCCCAAAAATTCATCGTGATGAATTCTACCAGACATTTACAGAAGAATTAATGCCCATTCTTCTCAACCTCTTTCAAAAAGTAGAAGAGGAGGAAACACTTTAAAATTCATTTTTTATAAGGCCAGCATCACATTGATACCAAAGTCAAATAAGGACACTATAAGAAAAGAAAACTACAGACCAATATCCCTGATGAATATAGATGGAAAAACTGTCGATGAAATATTAGCAAACCAAATTCGACAGCACATTAAAAGGATATGGTGCATTAATAAAATGAAAGGTAAAACTCATATGATCATCTCAATAAATACAGAATAAACATTTGACAAAAATTTAACATCGTTTTATGATCAAAATCTCTTTAACAAATTGGGTATAAAAGAAACATAACTCAACATAGTAAAGACCATATGTGGCAAGTTCATAGCTAACACCATACTCAATGTCAAAAGTTTGAAAGCTTTTCCTCTACAATCAGGAACAAGACAAGGATTCCCACAACCATATTCCTATTCAACATAGCACAAAAAGTTCTACCCAAGGCAATTAGAAAAAATAAAGAAGTAAAAGACATTCAAATCAAAATGGAAGTAAAATTTTTGGTTTGCAGATGATGTGATTTTATATGTAGAAAATCCTAAGAACTCTACCAAAAAATTGTTAGAATTAATCAACAAATTTAGTAAAGTTGTAGAATACTAAATCAACATACGGATGTCACTTATAAGTAACACCAAAAACAATAAAATACTTAGGAAAAAATGTAACCAAGGAGGTGAAGGATTTATACACTGAAAACTATAAGACACTGATGAAGGAAATTGAAGACACATGAATAAATGGAAAAATATTCTGTGCTCATTACTCACATATTATATGACTGTTTTTTATTTCATTAATTGAAAGAATTAATGTTGTTAAAAGGTCTATACTACCCAAAACCATCTATAGATTCAAGGCAAACCATATCAAAATCCTATGGCATTTTTCACTGAAATGAAACAAGCAATCCTAAAATTTGTATGGAACTACAAAAAACCCCAAGTAGCAATCCAGCAAAAGAACATAGCCTAAGGCAGCACACTTCCTGATTTCTAACTATATTATAAAGTTATAATAATTCAGACAGTATGACATAAAAATAAATACATAGGAATAGGAATCAGGAGTCCAGAAATAAACCCTGCAGATACGATTAACTAATATTTGACAAGGGAGCCAAAAATAGGGAAAGGATATTCTCTTCAATAAATGATGTTTTAAAATCTGATGATCACATGCGGAAAATGAAACCGAGCAAACACAATACAAGAATTTTCCAAAGAGTACATACAAGTAGCCAATACATACATGAAAACATCCTCAACACTGCTAATCATCTGAAAAATGCAAATCAAAAACTCAATGAGCTGCCATCTCACACCCATGAGAATAGCTATTATCAAAAAGACAGAAGATAAGTGTTGGTAAGAATGTGGAGAAAAGGGAACACTTGCGATTGTTAGAAGGAATGTAAATTGTTGCAGCCACTATTGAAAACAGTATGGATGTTCCTCAAACTTAAAAAAAAAAAAAAAAAATAGAACTACCATATTACCAATTACACTTCTGGGTGTATATCCAAAGGAAATGACAACAGGTTATTGAAGAGATATCTGCATTCCCATATTTATTGCATCGTTATTCACAATAGCCAAGATATGGAAACAGTCTAAGCGTCCTTAAAGGAAGGAATGGACAAAGATGTAAAGATAATTTTCTGCATATAGATCTTGTGTATGATTCGTTAAATTTATACTCGAGTATTTCATTTTCACATGTGATACTGTAAAATGATAATTTAAAAATTATATTTCAAATTCCAATTTTATGTTGCTTGTACATAAAATGAAATTGACTTTTGATACCTTCTATCCTGCAATCTTGCAATACTCACTTATTATTTCCAGTAATTTTTTATAGGATCTTTGGAATTTACTCCATAAACAGTCATATAATCTGTGAGTAAAAGTACTTTAATTATTGATTTTCAGGCTGTATATAGTTTATTTATTTATTTTTTAAATATTGCACTAGCTATAATTTCAATAATATTCTTGTAAAAGAATGGTGAAAGAAAACATTTTTGCATGTTTCTGATGTTAGGGAGAAAGCGTCCATTCAGTCTCTTATGATACGATATTTCCTGTACATTTCTTGTAGATATACCTCATCAAATTGAGGGATCTTCTCCTCTAGTCTTAGATTGCTAAAAAAAAAATTTATCATGGATGAGTGTTGGATTTTGTCAAAAGCGTTTCTGTGTAAATCAATATAATCATGTTATTTCTTTTCCCTGTTGATAAAGTGGATTAGATAGATTACACTGATTGATTTTCCAACATTGAACCAGTCTTACATATCTAGAATAAATCACTCTCCATGTTGGTGTACAATTCTGTTTATACATTGCACAATTCTATTTCTTATTGTTTTGTTGAGTTTTTTTGTATCTTTATCCAAAAAGGATATTGATATATATTTATTACTTTAAGCTGTTTTTTACCCATATTTTAGCCCCACCAACACACACACACTTATTTCACTTGAATCATTCTTATATATATGTAAATGTATTGTCGTTATGTTTCTAGGTGTTGTTATGCACTTTTCTGTCTCTATGTTCTTTCACACACTTACTAACACATAGTTATATATGACTGGGTTTTTATTAATCATAAAAGACACCTGGGTCAGTTTCATTTATGTGTAGGAATACAATATTATTAGATCCTTGGAATCTCTTAAGTGCCTCTTCCTGATAAAGGCTGTCTTCAACTTTTAGCATTATTCTGACTCTTGAGATAACCATGACCTTGTTTTTCTTTATATATTTACCAACTATGGATGCATTTTGAAACAATATAGTTTATTTTTACTGTTTTAGCCTTTACATAAAGATGTTCTTCGTTGTATTCTTTTTTTTTCTTTTCAGTGTTTTAGTAGATGTAACACGCATACTAAATGGTATAGATATTTCTTATATAGTTCAAAAATTTTACAAAGTGAACACACCTCATATAACCATCAGTATGACCCAGATACAGAATATCGTATTACATAGGGACATCTCTCTTGCTCTCCAGTCATTACCTTTCAATAAAGAGAATTATTATTCTGACTTCCTTTACCATACTAGAGTTTTGCCTGCTTTTTAACTTTATATAAATTGAACCATATTTTATGTGCTCTGTGTGTCTGGCTTCCTTAGCTTAACATTATGTCTATGACATTCATTCATGTTGTGATAGCAGTTGTATACATATATTTAATAAAAAGTATTTCATATCACAATATAGTATACATTTTGCTGATAATGAACATAATGTTTCCAGTTAGGGGTTATTAAGAACCATATTTCTATAAACATTCTTATTTATGCCCTTTTATGTATATATGCAAGCACGTATTCTAGGTTTACAAATAAGAGTGAACGTACTGGACCAGAGGCTATGTACATGTTTAGCTCTAAAAAAAAAATTACTAAATAGTTTCAAAAGCAGTTGTACCAAATTACATAACCTCCAGAAGTTTATGCTACTTTCTTTTGTATCATATTTCTGCCAGAACATGGTATTTGTGGGACATTTTCTCCCTAGTCCTTCAAACACTTCTTTAATTGCATTCCACAGTGCTATAGATAGTATTTTTGTTATGCTAAATTTCAAAACTTCTGATTTTTACAATTTTTCTCCCTGAGTTATTTAGAAGTTTGTTTCCTAATTTCAAATTATTGGGAAATCTTACTAATGATTTTGCTGGTGATTTCTAGCTTAATCGCCTTGTGGTTAGAAAATATTGTCTAATTGATCTCAAACTTTTGGATGCTGAATGCTATCAAATGTTTTACTGTGTCTATCAAGACAATAATGTAGTTTTTCTTTTAAAAAATATTTTGATACGATGAATTAAGTTGACTGTTTAAAAAATATCAACCCAACCTTGCATTTCCTAGACATACAACACTTAGTCATAATATATTCTATTGGTTATATATATTTTTATACAATTTACTAAAATTTTATTATAAAAAGAAGACTTTTAGGTTGTAGACTTATTCATTTATTTTTTTGTATTGTCATTTTTTGGGATTTGGTATTAGTGTGATGCTTGCCTTAGAGAAAGGATTTGAAAAATTCTTGCCCGTTTATTTGTTGAAGAATTTTGTGGAATTAATAGTATTTCTTTACTGAATATATGATAGAATTCGCCAACAAATTTATCCGGGTCTGAAGTTTTCTTTATGGAAGGCCTTAAAGCCACATTCAGTGTTTTTAATAGGTACTGAAATATTAAGTTTATCTAGTTTTTCTTGAGTAAGCGTTCTTAATTCGTATTTTGAAAAAATCATTTTATTCTTTTAAGTCATCAGATATATTGCCATATAATTGTTCACAGTAATCCTTTTAATATTTTTTTTAATGGTGGCATACTTCATTGATTGTTTTTCACTAATTTATTTTCAACGGTGTTTCTTTTTCCTCTGGAATATGCATTTGAAAGACTTGTATATTGTCATCATAAAGCATTGTATTTATTGTCATTTTTAATGTATTTGCTTTGGAATAGTGATTTTCATTTCATGCAGGGTAAAAACTCTCCTCCCAAATTTGTTATTCCTAGTTATCTTTCTCTTAACAAAGGTACTCCTTAAATCTTTACTTTTACAGTCAAAACTACTTAAAAGTATTTGTTGTTTTATAGTCCATTATTCAATGTAATTTTATACAAACATAAACATATGGTTATGAACTAAACTTGTGGAGACATTGTCTGGGTTTGTTTGTCTTGCTTAGAATTCCCAAATTCCTGAAAAAATGTTGGCAGCTTATTTTTAAAGAGAAGTGGGCTATGGAAAATAATTTTGATATCAATATTTCACTGGTGATATTAGTAAAGGAAGAAAAGATTTTATACACGTGAATACAATTTAAGTATAATATTGTATTATTTTTATCTCTTTGTCCTATTTTGTAGAGTTGCTTTAGGATTTGTAGCATACATTTTTAACTCATCACAGCCTATTCTTAAATAATATACTACTTCATATATAGTATAAGAATGTTAAACATTTATATTTCCATCTTTCCTCATTCATATTTTGTGCTTTTGTGATAAATTTTATTTCATCTATATTATAAACCCCACAATACATTCTATTATTTTGTTTAAGTCAAGTAGCTCTTAAAGATAATTAAATCATGAGAAAAATATTTTTTTTATGCCTACATTTTGAACATTCTGGAGTGCTCTTCATTTTTTAAAAAATCTATTTCTGGATTTCTATCTAGTTAACATAATAAATATTTCCAGCATTTGTCTGTCTGAAAAGTATTATGGTTTTATTTTTTTTCTATGTATTGTATTTTATTGAATTGAATTTTTTAAATGATCCCACAGTAAAACTGATTTTTTTGTCTTTTAATTTTAACACATGTATAGATTTGTGTAAACACTACCACAATCAGGATACAAAGCAGTTCCATCATTTCATAATCATTATTTCTGAATGGCATTTTTTACTGTGTATAGACTTCTAGGTTGAGAAGTTTATTTGTTTTGTTCATTTTCTGCTCTTTCAGCATATTCTGAAGGTCCAACTGCTCTATTTTCATTTTTTCCAAGTTATTTTTTTCTAATTTTCAATTCCATGTATTTAAAAAAATCATTTGAGGAGGGAGCTCGAAACATATACAATTTAAAGGAAAATCTTTTCTAAAAATAATACAAAATCATGATTATTAAATTGGGTATAGAGTTTACACAAAATATAAATGTATTTAATCCTACAGAACTTTACACTTAAAGATGAATAACAGTTAATTTTGTGTTATATATAATTTACCTCTATAAAGAGTTACAAGGAAAAAAACAAAAGAAAAAAAATCAGGTACTGAGCCTTTGAAGGAACATGTGTAAGTGAATGAGTTTAAGCTTTATTAACTTCTTCACAGAAAATTAACCTCTGCCTGTACATATTGTCAAGCTTTTTGTTCTTTAACTATAATAAACATAACTCCTTTAAGTTTACTTCAGATAATTCTAATATCTGAAATGTGTGTATTTTTTCACCTTTGCTGCCATTGCCAAAACAGCCTTCCATGCTGTCCCGTTAAAATGAATTAAAAGCATCTTTATCTTGGATGTGTCCTACTTAGAAATCTTAAGTAAATATGGAGATGATCTCCTGTTAGATCTTCTAACTTAAAGCTGCTGGGCTTCACATTTTACCCTTTTCTTCATAGATCTCTAAAACTAAATACTAAGTTTTCCAAAATTTGTACTTTTCCTTAGGTCAAAAAGAAGTGTTTTTGCTTTATATATTCAGAAACTCTTATAGTTGTCTGTTTTTCATCAGACTTTTTTCAGTAGTATATTTAAAAGCTCTTAGGAGGTAATTTTTATAATATGTACTGGAGGTATCTTTTTTTACCCACCATAAAATTTGTTCTGAATAACCTAATCTGTCATATTTCCCATAGTATATGAATCTTCATTTTAAAACAATACACTTGAACAGTGATGTTTTCTAGAAAACTTCCAAAAATAAAAATAAAAAAATTTAAAAAGGAAAAAAATTCTCCAATAGTTTTGTTTTTCCATTACTGTAACATGATACAATTATTTTGGCAATTTTTTCTGTCTCTTTTTTCTTCTCTAAAGGTTTCTTACACAGTTATGTTCCTTATACAATTTCTAAATTAATATTGTATTA
Organism: Pteropus alecto; assembly: GCF_000325575.1. Lineage (NCBI taxonomy): Eukaryota > Metazoa > Chordata > Mammalia > Chiroptera > Pteropodidae > Pteropus > Pteropus alecto. Next base: position 20,956,088 of record NW_006441955.1, read on the forward strand.
AGGAATATTGTTCATGCTACCTCCTTCTTATAAACATCATTTTAGATGGCTGCTTGAGGGCAGAGAGCATGCCCTTTGCATCTCCCCTGCTGCTGAACACAGCTACCTACACATATTAGACATTCAGTGATATTAACTTGAATGAGGGTACAGGTATTTTCAGTAGAAAAGCTTTCTAGTCAGTTTTTGCTGCCACACCATCTAATATAGTAATATAGTTCAAAAGATGACGTACAATAAACAACGGCTGAATTAAATGCTGTAAGAACTTTACTCATGTCACCAAGCGAACTCAACACAGAAGAGGAAGTGGTATTGTCCTTCCTATTCCCTTGGTACCTGTTGTATTCAGTTTGGGAGAGTAATAACAAATTTCCAAAACAATGAATGTGGTACCTTACATTTTACTCCAGATAAGGAATAGTCATCTCTTGATCAACCTATCTGCTTTAACCTTTGTCCCCTATAATCAGTTCTCAATATAGCAGCCAGAATTATCTATTTAAAAGTTCAAATTGATCATGTCACTTCTCTCCTTATAACTTCCAATAACTTTCCATTTTAGAGTAAAAGCCAAATCCTTTAGGATGGTTTGCAAGGCATTATAGAATCTAGTCATGTTCCCTGTCTGACCTCTTTTTCTTTCACTGTATGTCATTTGTACAGGTTCACTCACACTGGTTTCCTCACTGTCCCTGAAACATACTCAGTGTGCTTCTCTCACAGAGATCTAACATTTGATATTTCCTCTGCCAGGAAACATCTTCTTTTCTTACTTCCTCAAATCCTTCATGTCTCTGTTCAAATATTACCTTATCTGAGAGGTCTTCTCTTTCTTCAAACTGGTACTCCTTTACCTCTTTGCTAATTAATTTCACTAGAAGTTTCCACTTCACACTAAGATCTTTTTCCCCCTCAAAGTCCACATTCTTTATTTTATATCATATTGAGATAAAAATCGAATGCAAAGGATTGAACAATTTTCTGATAATTTTACAGTCTAATTTAATGTTAGCTTCTGGGTTGTAGTTTGTCATTGACATAAAGGAGAAATCCTATGGCTAAGAATTTTGAAACTTACACAGTACACTTTAGTAGAAGATGACAAAATCTTTGAAATTCAAAGGGAAGAACTTCTTTGCAAATTATTTTATTGCAACATTGGCATAGTAAATCTTCGAAGATATGAAGCCATTGGACTCTGGGTTTTTAGGCCGCAATCTCAACATTTGCTCGTATAGCAGTACAGCAGGCTTCATATCCTGAGATGCACATCTTGAGGCTTGTTTATAAGGAGTTCTTACGTTTAATTAACATTCATTTCAAATAAATTAGTCAACCAGTATGATGCTGGAAGTAGTGGGAAATAGCTCAGAAATAAATCACTATAACCAGAAATTCTAAAAGGAATCATTCTAAATTTATCTCATATGTTTATTGGATTTTCACATTTTTCTCTGCATTTCCTATATTCTAGGTACATTTTCTTCTAAAATAAGGGAATTAATAAACCTGGGATATTAAATAGGGATAGATACAATTTTCTTCTAAAATAAGGGAATTAATAAACCTGGGATATTAAATAGGGATAGATACAATTTTTAAACTCTTTATTCTTATAGTTGTGGTTGACTGCAAAATGGTTATAAAATTACAATAAAAGTGTGGTTCTCTTTAGATGATGGTATTATGTATTTCTTGGCCATATGTAGGGCAAGAATTTTGAATTATTTAGTAGTACAACTAAGTTCTTGATGATCCTGTTAAAGAGGGATTGAATATATAAGATCCTAAATAGGGATCAACTTAATTCAATTCAAAATTACTTATTATTATTCTAGTATGTGTCAGATATTTTACTAGATGCTTTTAGGATGATGTCATTGTGGGAAGAAACAGAGAAAAGTTGAGTGATCCACTTGGAAATCAAACCAAATTCTTGGTCTCATCTGTACCCATTATTTTTAACAATAAGAACCCAAAACATTGGATAGTAAGGCTTTGATTAATCTTAAAAAAAAATGCTCCCAACTCCACTATTAACAAGGCTAATTGGCTCCAAGCTAATTACTGTAAACCTATTGACACACATCAATAAGCACATAAAGTTACCACTAACTAATGAGAATATTCACATTTGGGGTAAATAGCAAAGAGCTTAGTTCAACTGCCTAAATAAAAATCTTAAAATTGTTAAATCTGAAGTATAAGGTGTTTTATTTGACTTACATTATTAAGACCAAATGATCCAAATTGTTTATGTATCTTTCCACTTAATTTGACTTCTTTTGATTTGGATTAGCTTCTTGACTGATTCTGCATCCTCTGGGAGAGGATCTGAGCACTTGACAATCGGATGAGAAATTCAATTATTGCTATGATAAATCCATCTTCAATTTGACATTTACCCTCAATTGAATATTTTCATTGAGTTAGAGATTCCATTAACCATTACCTTCCTTTTTCTCATTATTCATGTCTCCAAATTTATTTCTTACTCTTTACGAGAAATTCTTCTCTTTTAACAAGCTTAACCTGCACAGAAGTTCTCTCTAGGAAATTAACCGATCTGATTCTATCTTCATGTATATAATGGATATAATATTTAGCTTATAATATTTTTAAAGGCTAACTAAGATAATAAAGGAGAAATTGCCTTATAAAAATAAAAATATACAATATAAGGTTAAATGCATTCTCCATGGACAGATAATAATATATGAATATTTACATACCTCTAACAGTTAGATGATAATGTGATTGTACAATTTAGAAAATAGTTTTGAAGATCCATGTTTGAAGAATTAATTAGTGGTGAATATCAAGAGCTAGAGGAATGAACCATGGATAAGAAAATTATTTACAGTGGAAACTGAAGAAGCATAGTATGAAAAATAACTTGCTTAATGTCACATGTCATTCATTAATTTATCTATCATTCATCCATGCATCCATCCACTCATCAAGCATTTATTGAACACAGGAAATATAGTGGTAAACAAATCACGTTCCATGTTTTTATGGTGGTTATAGAATCCAAGAAAAATAGCAATGCCTTTCAAAACACTACTATCTACTATTAAGAAAACAATTTAGGTCCTATAATACAGAGGAATGAAATATCATATACAGAAGCTCTCAGTCTCATTAGGATTATACATTAAATCTAGTCATTCTAGCTAACTAATTTAAAGTTTCTCCACTATTAAGATAATATGATTACATAGTTTCTCTAGCTATTAGGAGACCATTTTCTTTAATGAAAAGTACACCTTTGTTCCAATAATTTGGGGAATTCTCAAGCGGCACCTGTGTGAATCATTTTTCTCTTCAACATCCTTTTTTTTTTTTATTTTCTGAAAGACACTGGAAGATGTTGTGCTAATATACAAAGATTAATAACATATGATTCTTTTCCCAAATGATTCAAAACCTAATAAAGAAGATAAATATAATACATAATTGCAATCAAATGTAATATACAAATCACAAAAGCAAAGGAGGGATGAATTCTACTGAAAAATACAATAAAGTCATTATCTAGAATAAGGCCTGTTTCTAGAATATGATTTCAAATAACTTTTACGTCCATTCTGTTCTACTGCTAATTAAAATCAATTTGTTGAGGTAAGACTGTATTGTGGCGTTTATTCAAAAAAGTTGATTGTGTATTCAACATTAAACAGACTCTGTAATAATCACTATAGGTATAACAAAGAAAAAGATGGTCCTTGGCTTGAGAACTCAGTCTAGCAAGGAGGTCAGACAAGAAACAATTCCATTCAGCAAGCACTAGTTGGGCTCTTACTATGTATATTCCAGGTTTAAAATAGAGCAACAGAAAAAATAAAAACAAAAATGTTTACTATGATGAAACAGAAAATGAACAATTATAAAAAAGAAACACGTTTTCCTTAAGATGATGATGGAGAATATTGGAAAAAAAAATATTGCAAAACTTTTCTCCAATTGCTATGAAATCATAACAGAATAACTATCAGATACAAGAAACAGTGGATTATCAAAGGCTTCCTGAGATGAGTTTTGAAAACTAAATAAGAATTATATAACTGTTAAATGAGAGAAAAAGCATGTTATGTAGGGAGACCAGTCCAAATCTCATTCAGTTTTCTTAGTACTTTACAGCAATATAGAAGGAGATAAAAGAGTTCTGGTGACTTCCACAAAAAGCAAGAATACAGCCACAAAAAATTTAAATCAACTGAGATGCTGAAGGCAGAGTTGTACATAGTTATTAACAGTGACCTACCTGACCAACAAAGGTGATGATAGGAGTACAGGCATGAGTGGTAGAGGTAGCAGTTAGAAGGATAAAACAACAACAAAACAACAACAACACTAGAAATAGTATATGTCATAGCAAATAGCACCATGACAACTGACCTGACACCATAATGAAATTATACCACATATGATTTGTATAACAGGAATGCTAACTTGGGAGAAATTGGGAGGGAAGAAGTAAAACTGTAAGTTGACTTAAGTAGCTAGTTAAAATAAAGACTTACTAATTTAAAAATTGTGATGTGTTTAATTACAAATGCCACTTATTGCAACTGAGTGAAATAAAGCAATATTTTTGAATGGAATTTACCTATAGGACAATACAGACATTAGACTTTTGAGATTTTTTGTAAGTGTGAATATTAAACTAAATGTCTGAATAAAATAAATGTTGTTATGAGAAAATATATTAATACAATTTAAAGAAGAAAATAAACCATGCAAAAAAGTAAGTAATGCTAACACAACTGGCAGTAAACCTAGACACTTACACAAATTAGTTATTTAAAGCTTCTAATTAACAGGAAGTTCATGGACTACTAAACTATTTGTAGTATAGTGAAAGAAAGAAAACTTCCAATATATTAGAAGGAAAATAAAACTTCAACATATATAGTTCATTCCAGGGAAGTCAGGATATTACAACATTTAAAAAATTACCCAAATATCCATTCAGGATGGCAGAGTAGTTAAACACTGTGCTTGCCTCCATTCACGATTACATCAAAATTACAACTTACAGAACAATCATCATTGAGGATCACCTGAAGTCTATCTAATCAGAAGTCCTCTAACTAAGGATAAGCAGAAGTAGCCACATCAAGATTGTAAGTATAATATTGCGTTTCAACTGCAATTGAAAAAAAAATATATTTAAAAAATCTAAAACAAAAAATAATATAAAAATAAAAATAAATAAATAAAAATTACCAAAATCAGATAGTTTGAAACATGAAATTGCCAATATGTGATTATTTTAAAATTATAAAAATAATAATTTCATGTGTTGACGTATCACACTGGAATATCAAAGAGAAAAAGTACTATAAATTATTTTGTTTGGTGACAACAAAACATTTGAAAAAGATCAACATCTACTTTATCAATCTTAATAATTAATAGTTTGTTATTTTTTTCTAAGTAATAAATACGCCATTGTAAAAATATGCCATTTATCCACTCTCCTGCTAAAGAACATTGCTTGCTTGTTTTTTCACTTTTTGCCCATTATTAATAATGTTGCTATAAGCAATTGAGTACAAGTCAGTTTCGTAGACTGAATTTTTTTCCCTCTTGAGTAAATATCTAGGAATAGAATTGCTGAGTTACAGGGTAATTTATTTTAAACTTTATAAGAAATTGTCAGTCTTGCAAAATCTTTGTACCATTTGAACTACTACCAGCAATGTATGGCAGTTTATTGTTCCACATCCTTGTCAAAATTGATATAATCAGTATTTTTATTTAGCCATTCCAGCAGGTCTACAGAGGTATTATTGTAATTTTAGTTTGATTATTTAGTTTGATTATTAAATGGTGTTTATCACTTTTTCATATGCTTATTGGTCATGCTTTTATATTCTTTTGTGAAGTATCTTTAATTTTTTGCCCATTTTTATTTAATACAGTTTTGTTTTAATAGAGTTATAAGAGTATATATTCTGGATACAAATTTTCAAATTATGCATTGTTAATATTTTATCTTAATCTTTGGTTTGCCTTTTCATTTTCTATAACAAACAAAATATTTTAGTAGAAAAATTATGACTGAGTTCATTTGTTTATTAAATGCTTTGAAAATAGAATTACTTTTTCTTTACTAAATGTTTCATATCTGGGTTTTTTTTAATAGTTATTAATGTTAGTGTTATTTTCAACAGAAATTTGTCAGCCACATCAAAATGTCATCCTTTTTGCCCTCTCTTTTGCCCTCTCTTCCATCACAAATAATGTCACTTTTGAAAAGTTTTTGGTTCCACCACACCAGGACTCAGAACCCGCCACTTAACATTGGAAGGAAAGCTTATTTCTTAAATCAATGATAGCAGTCTCACAAATGAAAAGTCCTCTTGCCTTTTTTATTTATTTGAGTATAACCATCTGACCAAGAAGTATATGTGTACCATTTTAATATAAATTTAAAATTTGAAAAGGAGACAGATGCCATGGCCTTAGTAACAAGTAAATATTATTAAAATCATATAGTTTATATTTTTTGTAATAGAATTCATTACAGAAACCCAAAGTCAAGTGTATGTGAAATCTTTGCTCATGCCTCACATATTTTAATAACTAATTTTTGTTCTAAGTCAACAGTTGTATTACACATCTTTGTTTTTCAGCTTTTTCCTTACAAAAAAATGCTTCCATGAGATTATTATAATGAATTATATACAAAACATATATAGTTAAGAAATGTTTTAATGCACAAGACTGAATGAAGAAAATAAATTTGTCGAGGGTCATATTACATTATTTGTTTATATAAGACAAAGATAGCTATGCATAAATTATGACTGTCTAAATTAAAAATTTATATCCCACATACTCTTGTAATTTTTAACATCTATGTACAAGTATGACTATATCATACATCATGAGACTGAGACTCAAGTAGATTTTCCAAACCTTCCTTTTTGTTTTCACACATACTAATCTCTATATTGAACAATATCACACTCAACATATTGTATTTGACTGATGTGTTTATCATTCAAATTTGTATTTTTAGTTCTTGGGGTAGTGACTAGCAGAAAATATGTTCACCCTAAAGCTGTGTAAGGTAGAAATTATCCATTACAGAAGAAGATAAGATTCAGAAAGATCAATTGCTTGCCTAAAGTCATTTAACTAGTGCAAAATTTAAACCATTTGTCTATTAACTACACAACATTTACACTATGTTAGTGCTATCAATATTAATAGAATATAATAATTGAAGTTAGATTTCAATACCAATAGGATCTAAAAATTAGCTATTTAATTATTAAAATATTATGATATAATATACAGAGAAAACAATTACAAATCATGGAGTCCCATTTTAATTTGAATGGTCCTTACATACTCCTTCATAATTTTTTACAATCAAAATTGTCATAACTCATAGGAAAAAATTAACCTTTCCATTATTTTTAGTTGCAGAATTCTCTACTTCAAGATAACATATTATGTTGTTATTTATTTTCTTTTCTTAAAATAATTTTGTATGTGTTACGCAGATGCATTTTGACCTTGTTGATTCTAGCTTAAAGAATGAATGAGATTATGGTAGTGAAGGAGAGAAAAAGGAGGATTCTGTAGGTAAGACAAAATCTGTCATTTGTTCTAGAAGGAAGAAGGCTGGAGGAAGAACAAATGGTGACAATTATTGACGGTATCAGTGTTAACAACAAAACCTGTACAAGCACCCTCCTTATAGAATAAACAGTTTAAGAATCAAAGAGCAGCAATAAGTAAACAAGAGGAAGACTACACTAGGTATCTTCTGTTTTCTTCATCAAATGTTCTATTCACAGTTCTCCCTACTACCAAATCTGGCTCTGTGACCCTGCCCACTACTCTGTGGGCAGGAGGCTGATGCCAAAGGACTGAAGCAGGGAACTTCTTAAACTCTGACATTTATCTGAGTGTGTCTGAGAGGAGTCACTGCAGAAAACAGTGTGTCAGGGTAACATCTCTCCCCGCTGTGTTTCTGATGAATTTCCATAGTTTGACCAGAGATTCTCTGGTTTTTCTCTATTTCCTAGATCATCAGCTGCTTATTCTCCCATCACCATCCCCACAGCCAATCTACTTTGTGGGGGCCTGTGGATTTTTGCCACATAAATGTGAATAGTTACAAGTCCCAGTTCTGACTCCTCCACAACTGGTATCAGAAAATGCCATAGCAAGGAATGTAAGACCTGGCTTCTGGAGCAGCTACCAAAAGGATCAGGTCACTAAACCTGTAATAATGTAAGTTAACTTCCCAAGGGAAAAATTTGAGAGACAATTAAAGGAGAATAACACTTCTCTCCTTTTATCCATTGGATGGACAGTTCCAAGGTGCGGTTTCCAGTGTCAGTAGGCCTGGAGAATTTCGCCTCTAAGGCCAAGCAATTTTTTACTCTCTATACAATCACTTTGGTTTCTTTGGCTCATTGCAAGAAGTGAACAGCAAGGTAATACATCATTTTGCATTTCTTTCCATCCTTAGAACGTCACTGCCATTTTCCTCTGTGTCTGCTGCTATAAAATTGCACACCCCGAATAAAAAATTAGCACTTCATCCTTGCATGAAATTCAATTTAATAAAGAATATAAGCAAATTATATATATGTAAATATATAAAATATGTAAAATAAATAAAATATAGTTATATATGATATATATTTTTTACATCGCATATAATATATAAGTAAATCATTTCTGCTATTGCTTATCTCTGTAACCTTGAGGGGTATTGAAACACTATTTTTTCTTGTTTCCATAGCCATAGTATCTCTTCCCTCTTCCTCTTCGTAAGATAACCCTTCCCTTCAGCTCTTCAAACTTCCCCTCCCAAATTCTGTCAATTGCTTTTTCATTTTCATGCATTGTGAAGGCTAATACTATTATATTTTTCTTAAACCATAATTTTAAATATAAATTTGATGTGTGTTTTCTGTAGGTCACTTCTGAAATTTAATATTAGTAAGTAATGCTTATATCATGAGAAATTTGCAAACACTGTTCACTGCAGAGGCAGTATTACTATATATTTTTTCTTATACCACTTATTTATCTGAGATTATAATTGCTTTATTTTATATTATTTGAGATATATATATAAACACATGCATTTGTGTGTGAAAATATATGTCTGTAACTTCTCCCATATAAAAAATAAAATAAAACTTTCCACCTAACTCTTTTTCAGGGTCTCCCATTCTCCTACACCAGATTAAATAGGTCACTCTCTAGGTCTTTTGCACAGTGTCACCCTAAGACTTAATTCCTAAGTTTTCACTCCTTGCCTTCTTGAATTAGTTTCCCCTGTTTTTTTTTGTTGTTGTTTTTTTTGGAATTGATGAAATTCACCATCTATTCCTGGTACAAACTTTCAGGAAAGTGAAAATAGATGGGAACTTCATCAACTTAATAACTATTTTGGAAAACAATTTGGCAGTTTATCAAAAATTTGAACATACTTCTACATTATGATCCAGCCATTCTATTTCTAGGTATTTCTCCAAAAGAAATGAAAGATATGTCCATACAAAGACTTGAAAATAAATGTTCATAGCTTTTTCATAACTCCAAACTGAAACCAACTCAAATGTCCATCAACAGTTGAACAGACATACAACAGTGGCATATTCATACAATGGAATACTATTCAACAATAAAAAAAATGGGCTTTTAATACATGCTATAATAAGGAGAAGTCTCAAAATGATTATGCTGAGTGAAAGAAGTCAGAAAAGTGATGTATATACTGTATGGTTTCATTTATATAAATTTTTCAGAAATGCAAATTAATGTAGAGTGACAAAAAAAATCCATAGTTGTATGAAAATGGAGACAGGGATGTAGGAGTGTGAGAAGAGGAACAAAGGAGCAACAGAAAATGTTTGGATTTTATTATATCTAGTATAAAATAATTAACATAGAAAACATAAACTCTTCTGAGATGCTGGAAGCTACGTTTTTCATACCTCTTGAAGTAGCTTTAGTCTAGAGCTAAAATGTCAACATATAACATTTAGTCACCAAATTGACCTAAGGCACCAAGCAATTGGATAAAAACAATAGTGATAATAATAAAACAATACTATGTTCCAGGCATTGCATTAAGAAATCAGTATATATTATCCCATGTAATTCTCCCATAAAGTAGCCCTATAAAGTAGGTATTCATTTCACTAATTTAATGAGGAAGAAACTAACGGTCAGAGAAATTAAGTTCCTTGCACAATCATATTAGTAGAGCTGATTTTTGAACCAATAAATTATGATTCTAGAGGCTGGGATCTCATACTTTAAGCATTATGTGAACTTTAGCATGTCATGAAAGAGATTCTTTTGTGTGATTCTAATAAATGAGAATAGTGATCATAAAGCCATATTATTGGAATGAATTCACTATGATACACTTCTTTGCAGGGTTATGTTATTTTAAGGGTTTTAAAAAATTGGATGGATTTTTATCCAAGTGAATTCTACAAAGATGTGCATGAAGTGAGAATCAGTGCCAATTTCCTTTTAGTATCAATAGGTATGTATAGCTCATTGAACAATGAAGTCACCTTTTGTACAGTTCCACATTCTTTTGGTTTTGAAGATACTCATCCAGCATAGTTTTGCATGAGTTCTCATTTAATTAACTTAGGGTTTTTCTTTTTTCATGTTTATAGATATCTGGTTCATCTTTTATCACAGCTGGAAGACTGGAGTCTCTCCTAGAGATACTTCATTTGTATATTATGGAACTCTAATGACCACATGTATTTAAACCTATCCAATATATTTCTTTTCAATGTTCTGAGTTAATATATTTCAACTGAGCACCTGCTTAAGTGAGTAAAATGGTTATTGGCTTGCAAGATCCCTAAATAGATACAAATAGAATAAGATGAATTACACTATGAAAAGAAATAAAACTAGTTCATTTGCAATGCCAAATCAATAGCTTGCTGTTTCATTACATAATATGGTAACAGAACTGTTTTGACTGAAAAATTCATCTTAGAATGAATATTCGACTTTACAGAACACACAACAAAGAACAGTTGAAAGATAAGAGGTTAATAGAATATGCCCGCCAAGAAAATAGAACATTTCTCTCCTTTAAAAAAACACTCTTGCCCAATTCATGTACATTTTTAATTAATGAGCTGTGGAAGTAAGTCAGGAAACTATTTCTAGAATTCAGGAAATTAAAAATATGATTAAAAGTACATATTATGCTGCAGAAAGATAGTGTATCTGTCATCAAAAAGTAATTTGATCTTTCAAATCTCTATTCATCTACATACAATCAAATAAACTTGAGGAATTGATGCATAACCTAACTCAGAAGAGGCATGCATTTTGAAATTTCTACAGGCCTTCACAGCCTCTTCCTTACACATACACCATATATATCTTCTGAGGAAGGCATGGAGAAAAAAATACTGACATTTGTATTTACAAGAATTTTAGTGTTCTTTTAAAAAAACTGGCTAAAAATTAAGAAAAAATATACACAGAATATTAAATTTGATAGATGATATAATGAAAATATACATCACCTAAGAAAACCCCATGTTACAAAATGAAATGTGAAAACTTTTGTAATTAATATTTTACCTTTAAATGCGTTTAGTCCCCAAATTTGGGTTATTTTTATTTGATTCGGGTACTCATTTTATGTCTAATCTGTATTTTTTACTCATGTAGGCTTTCTGACACCTTCACTTATAAAATTAACCATTCTTCTGTGCTTTAATATTCTTGACAACCATTGCCTGAGTATAGTGGCTTGACACTTTTACAGAAATACAGAAACATTGGCTCCACCCCAGATTTACAAAATCGAAATACATATTTTAATGAGATTTCCCAATGATTCTCAGATATATTAAAGTCTAATAAGCATTATTCAATTCTATATACATTCAATTTCTATTTATTTGCTTAAATATTTTTCTTTATTTTCTAAAGATAAATCCCATTAGATGTAAAAAAAAAAATACTGAAGTTATTTATCATCACTGCTTATTCCATTGCTTGCACATAATAGAATTTATTAACTATTTACTGAATATATGAAATGCATTACCCCAAGTTATCGTTATTGTACAAGCTTAGCTTTTAATGTTGTCAACAAAAGAGAATATAGACTATTCTCAATTAATTGTCTCTTAGAAATATAACTCATTCTTCTGAAGTGCTTTCACTAGCCTGTGATTAAGAAGGACTGGCCTAAGTTTACAAGAGTTTATGACTCTTACTAAGACTAGAAATAAAGGCAGACTATAGCATTACTTATTTTTTAAAGTAATACTGATTGCAGCCACAAGTAGTGCTGTCATGTTATGGGAAAGCAACTTATAATTTTGAATTCATGCCCAACCACTATCTATATATATGATCTTGAAACATTATTTATCAGTTGAGAACATTAAGCATTTTTTTTATTCATTTGTAAAATAGGGATACAAAATGCAACTTCAAATAATAGTGTAAAAATGCATCAGAAATTGTGTGCAAAGATAGAATGCTAGTCTCAGCAGCATTAAGTTTCAAAAGCTAGAATGAACTCACATCCTTCAGAGAGAACTCAGTCAGAATAAAGTATTTTTCACTCTTCATATGTTATGCTCCAGGTATGCGAAATGTGGTTTGGTGAAAGTTCAACTATGTGAAAAATAAGAAGATGCCAAGAAGCACACCTAGTACCCAGATATTGGTTTCTAAAACCAAGGCTTCTTGAAGAAATGACTAATTCTATGACTGGGGCAGGAAATATACGAGAGAAGCCCAGAACACCTTGTTGAGCCAGAAAGTAAACACAGCAAAATAAAACAAAAACAATAAAACAACACTACGTTGATAGAGGTATTTCAGAAGGACACCAGAGCCAACTGAAATTGCTCTCAATGGCCAAAGGTAAAACAATTTGATATAAAAATAAAGTAGTATTGGATTATATATCTAAAGTATACAATAAATACCCCTCTGTCTCTATGGATATAAATAAGTGATTCAATAAACAAATAAATGAGGAATAAGAATTCTTCTTCCATACAGAACTTTGAAGAATTCATATAGGTAATTTACTCTTATGGAAGCATAACTCCCCACTCCCTAAGTATGACAGATACATAGTGACTTTCTTTCAAAGACTACAGTATGGAACAGAGGAATAAGTGGAAATTTTTATAGTAGAAACACCAAACAAACTACCTAAGCCAGATGATCAAAGTCAATATCAGCAGTAATGTGCCATATTTATAGTATGTACTCTCAATGTGTTATGATGAAAACCATATTTTATCTCCTAGGTGTTTCTCCTCAAAACCCATAACCCATATTTAATTATGAAAAACATTAGGAAAATCCCAACTAGAAGACAGTCTACAAAATATATTAGTGGTACTCCTCAGCTGTCAAATTCATCAAAAACAGAAGCCTTAGGACACATGACAAATAAATGAAGCACTGTATCCCTAAGGGGATCTGGAAACCCAAAACAGACATTTGGTAAAGAAAATCCAAACATAGATTTTAATTAATAATAGTATTAATTATCACCTCATTATTGTCACAAATGCACCATATTAATATGTTTACTATAAGGAAAATTGGGTACAGGTATATGGGAACTCTGTACTATCTTCACGATTTTTCTTTAAATCTGAAATACTTCTAAAATTAAAAAAAAATCTCATAAAATAAAAAGATAAAGTTCAATTCCTATTTCTGCTTCTTAGCTATCAAATAATTTGGGCATATTCTCTATGGTTCATTTTTCTCATATACATTTAGATAAAAAATAAAAAAGTTGTGTAACATTAAATGTATATGTGGTTCAGAGGAAATAATCATAAGAAAATATTTTGTAATTTACAAGATAGTATTACTAATGGTATATCTACCAGAGTGTAAAATTTCCATTATTAAGTGGTGAAGACTTTGTTAAGTAGAGTGAGTTTCTTCTTTAGTTAATTTTCTCATTATGGGAAAGAGGAATGTCCAAATGTTCAGCAGAGTAAAGGGTCTTGGAGAAGTAAAAATAATACCTATTCTTGAGGACTACTGAAAAGATAATAGGGAATAATGCCTGGCAAGCCAGTAGCATAAAGCCTGGAACCTAGAGTGTTCACTAAATGTTATCTATTAAACATGCATGTACAGACATAAATACACACACACACACACACACACACACACACACACACACAATATTTGTAAGAACTTTATTTAAAAATAAACATATGAGTGACCTAGAGCAGATGTGGAAGGTATATCATTTGCTTATAATAGACATCCTTTCTCCCTTTGTGTAGGATCCATCTCTGTGACTAGTTCACAAGTTCCTACAATAGGAGAACTGTATTTGTATTTGAACATGTTATATACATTCCCTAGAAAGTTAAATATATGCCTAGCCTAAGAACTGTTCTTAATAGCATTTGTAACATGCATAAATATAATTGACCCTCCCTCAAGTTTAGTAAAAGATACTGAAAGCCTCAGTAGGTAGATAGCAAGGTTTGTATCACATTATTTTTCTTTATCAATAATTTTTAAAATAAGTTAATACTAAAAAGTATCATTTAAGAAAATTTCAAGTAGAACTTGTTTTGGGAGCAGCTTTCCTCAAATCAAAGTTACAGATAAATAGTATATTTATAATTGGAATATGTCTGGTTCCATATTGGGAAAAAATTCTCTTGAAATATACCCATATGTATAACCTTTATGGAATCACACTGAGCTAGAATTATTTCTACAATTGTCCCCTCCCTTGGGTCATTTAAATGGTTTAAATTCCATTTAGATATTAGTCCTACAGAAGTACCATAATTACCGAAGATAAATGCCTCATCTACTTTCAAATCTTCATTAAAATCAGCTTTGTTATTTTCGTGGTGCCCAATAACACAGCTATTAGAGTTAAGAGTCTGTCAGCATTTCCATTTACAAACTCTATTTTTTTTAGGGTTCATTATCTTTTCTGTTTTGAATTGCATTAGCCTGAAAATTAGCTGTCAACATGAATATGTATTATATTACCCAAACTTCATGTACACATCAGTTTGGCAATATAGAAGGCAGAGATCAGTGACCTCTTTCCTCCTTCTTCATAAAATTCTAAAGGTGTGTTGACTGCTTGATAATCTCATGACCAGAAACTGGCTGAGCCTTTTAATCATGAACTTTCTCAGAAAATTGGTCCTAAATTTAACCTAATCATTTTGATATTTAAAAACTTATGAATATGTCAAATTGAATATGGACTGTACTTGCTTTTTATTACACAGTACAGTTTTAAATCTTCTGGATTAAATTATAATATCACAAAATGAGAGACCTAGAAGAGGTGCATTTCTGGGGTAAACAAAAGAGGGTGCCTGTGATTTGTATTATTTCAACCAAAGAACAAAAGAAAAGTAAATCACAGAGAGTATCATTTTGTTCATTTTGTTAGAGCCATTTCTTCATTTTCAAGTAGGCAATGACAAGAGGTGATGCAACAATTACAACAAAAGTAGTAGCTACAGGGCTTGTGAAATGATGTAAAAATCATCTGGAATCTGGGCCATACAATGTACCCCTCCTGTCTAGAGTAAAAGCTACAAAGGCAATTCTATGTTTCTCAATCTCTCTTTCACAAATATTCTCCACATTTAGTTAATTTGTTACCACCTGTTTCAACACTAAATATCTTTCAATTGTCATTCAATGTTTATTAGAAAACAGAAATCACCCCATCCACCATTTTGCTTAAAAAAAAAAAAAAAAACAATTGGAGTTAGGATAGGAAAGAAGGTGAGCGAGCAGTAAAAGAACTAGCTCTTGTACTATATTTAAATAGAATATTGTGTCACACATAATCTCTCAGATATATATAATAAATTTGTCCTTGACCACCACTGCCACAGGCGAAGGCTACCTATATGAGAAAAGTATTGTCTCAGACAAATTGTGAGTGATAAAAGCTATCACCTGACCTATTTGTAAGAGAATTGAAAATGGAAGTGAAAATGAAAGAAAAGTCAAGAATATTTTAATTTTGCTAGAAAATATGCCCATATGTCTTGGCTAGGGTTAATGTCCGCAGAAAGAAAGAAATATGAACAAGTCCTGTTTAAGAGCCACATGCACAATAAGTCAAGTCCGAAATTTTTTCCCCAATATAGAAGCAATAGCCTGGTTGAAAAATAAAATAACATACTCTCGTTACATGACAAGGCGTTAGATAGGGGTTGTCAGAATTTATAGCTGAAGAAATACCATATGCAAATTCCAATATCTTATTAAAATAGAGGATCATATTCTGTCACTTAAATTATTAACCTTCCCAGTAGAACTCTAATTCTTGCATAATGGTTCTTTCCCAATGTTAGATATTAATGAGTGCTTATCATTAGGAATATTTGATCCATGATGAACTTTGAGATCTTCATTATTATAATTTCCCCTTCTGCATTTGACAGTTACACTTATAAGATAATCCAAACAATTCTTAACAGATCTTCCATCTTTTCTCCATCTTAAGAGAACATATTGCAGTTGCCAAACAGTTCAAGCTAATGCACATGTTTATTGAGCCATCAATTTAAATGACGATTCCTGTTAATCTCTGTTCCCAACACTGCACTCTTGGGACTCTGAATAAGATGGAGAAGATTAAACCACTGTCCTTAAGCAAAAGTAGAGTAGAGACAAAATAATATAAACAATGAATTAAAACAGCTCAATCAAATAAAATTATATGAGTACACACAGGTCAAATGTAGTTTAGTATACTCTTCATATAGCAGGTGATATTTAAAATGTAGTGTTAACTCTTTACTGTTGAGGGCAAAAGAGAACATTCTAAGTTATGCAATATGTACCTGACATATAAGTAATCACAAATTAATGAGAAGAAAAATAATGGCAAAGAAGAAAACTATTGTAGAATAAGAGGAGTCTTATGCCTGGCATGTGTTATAAGTATTCTCAAAAAAAAAAAAAAGAAAAAAGTTTGCTGAATAAGTTAATGATTAATAAATGTCAAAGTTAACATTTATCACACAGTTTCTGACATGCATTTTAATAAGTGCTATATATATAGGAGCTCTGTTATCTTGTTATTTCCATTTAACAGATGAAGAAAAAGGGAGCATATAAAATATCAACAGATTACCCAACATCACACAGCAATTAAGATGCAGAGAAGAGACTTGAATATAGGAAGTCGATTTTCAACCAGCCTCCTTAATTTATGTTAATGAATTTTTCCTACATAAGAGCTACTGATATTGGGTATTTATACAGATATTTCTTAATCTTTCTGCCTCTATTGTACAATAATTTGTTTCTGAATAAAAGCTTTGTTAAATATGAAATTATTTCTTAGTATTTCTGTTTCTACTTGTGAAAACATGAGTGTGCTATTATGAAAATTTGAAGAGTCATAGATCTTGTCTAAAATTTTCTGTAAAAATTATCTTTGTTTCTAAGAAAGAAGTTCTGAAATCCTTCATATGTTTGGCATGTAGAAGAGAAGTTTTTCCCCAGTGCTAAATTCCGGTCCATTCTTTTGTATACAAGTTATTCATTTTAATTCAAAAACTGTGTTAATTTTTTGTAAAAAGAAATCAAAAGACTCACATTTTGTTCAATGATAAACTACCCCTTCTTTCCATTTATACCATACCTTGCACCAACTTCTCTATTGACACTTATATATGAATTTGTTGTTCTTAATAAATCACAAAAGTAAGAAAGCACCATTAACCTGTTAGAGCACTATGCCAAAAAGTTCACAGAGCTGGAATTCTGAATTGGTATGTAACTAGAGCAGAATTGAGCGCTTATATTTTCATAGAAAAATTCATTTTTGTTTCATACAGTAGAAATTCTACTTAGTATCGCCAATTTTATTGTTGGTTGTGTATTGTAGTGTTTCCACTTCTGAAATGAGATTCTGAATTACACATTTATAGCCAAATGTTGTTAGTGGCTTCTCTTAAGAAAGTAATTAATTGTCGAATTCAAATTGAAATGAAATGATGGATATAATCTTGTTTCATTGAGCTCTTAACTGTTTTATATGCATTTGTTCATTACATTCTTATAATAACTTTGTAGGTATTTTATCAGAGCCAGCATTAAGGTGAGGTGATTCAGATGAATCATTTCAGTTGCAGGGTCAGCTCTTATCGTTATGCAACTGTTTATTTTGTTTATCATTCATATTTCATAATAATTTTTAAATATTGTATTAAAATATTTTTACCTAGATTAATGCCTTTGGCAGTGCCTCACTAAATTTTGTTCAGATCCTTAATTCTAGTCCTTCATTATCTACACTTTACAAATGCAGTTGAGAAATAAATGTCTTAAGACACTTGCCCAGGCTCTCACAGCCAGCAAGTGACAGAACTGGCTGTGCCCTTAAACATGAGGCTGTACTCATCTTCGGGATGCTGAGATTACCTTATATTGTCTCCACTTATACTGTTTCATCAAATACTGGTGACTTGTTTTTAATAAAAAGAATGTTGGGGACATATTATATAACGATTATTTCTCTATTTTTTTGTGATAACATGACTCCATCCCTCTACTCTAAAGGTTTCTACCTAGTATCAAGGAAGAATGAGGGTAAAAAATAAGGTTAAGTTTACTATCAAATATATATAATGCAATTAATTCTTTTTAAAAAAGTCATGAAATACTGCCATTTGCAACAGCATCGATAGATCTTGAGAGTATCAGGCTAAGAGAAATAAGTCAGAAAGAAAAGAACAAGAACCATATGGTTTCCCTCATGTAAAACAGAAAGCAACAAACAAACAAACAAAAATCTCATAGACATAGACAAAAGTATGGTGGTTACCAAAGGAGAAAGGGAGGTAGGGGGAAGTTGAAGAAGGTAAACAGGGTTAAATATATAGTGGTGGAAGGAGACTTGAATTTGAGTGGTGAGCATACAATGTAATATACAAATGATGTATTATAGAATTTATCCTGGAAATTTATATAATGTTATTAACCAATGTCACCCCATGTAAATTTAATAAAATAAATTTTTAAATGGAAACAAGTCATGAAAAGAGGACAGCAGAAGTGAAAAATTTGGGAACATAAATATGCTGAATTTTGGGGGGGAGGAGGAGATTATTTCTAAGGGTATAGTCTAGGGATGATGTGGTGTCTGGTCCAAGAAATTTGGTGAGAAGGCAGCTTAGACTCTTCTGAAATAAACTGTATGTTGGATTGACTGGAACAGATCAACTTGCCTTACTAGTGTCTCAGGAAATTATCTAAGATTTATGGCATGTATAGATAGATTTACTATACAGCATAATCCCACAGAGTGTCATCTATCAGATTTTCATCATCATCCAAAGACAAGTTCAAGTGCAACAAACTTGATTTTTCTTGGAAACTGTACTGTTTCTCCCCCTATATTATAACATCTCTAATATAACCCTTAAATATACCTTGTAGTACACCCTTTTCTAATTACCATACTTATCACTTACAAATTGTATGCTATTTAAAAATAAGGTATCAGTCTTACATTCTTACTGCCCTCAATATATTATCAGCACATAACCAAGATTCATAAATATCTGATATCTAAACCATAATGTGAAGATAGTATCATATGGTTGTAGGCGGGCCTAGGGGGGAAAATACACACATAGTGTATTTTAAAATATTTTTCCCAGCACCAGTCTCTGATCACTTAGAAAGAGTTCATTCCTTTCTGGAATTTAGGTTTACAGAGACTTCTATGCAACTAAAGCTCTTCCATGGCTTTAAAAATATACGTTTTTAGATTTTTTCTTTTTTAAATTATGATGCTGAGGTCAGTACATTTTACAATCTCATATGTGCTCTTTAGTAACATAAATGCTCTTAAACCCTTTAAAGACCTGCTGTTTTTTCTAAAAGTTCAAAATCCTTTCTTTAATTAGCAAAAGGCCCATCAAGAGCTCTCTATTGTTGACTTTTCTAGCATCATCTCTGGCTCATCACCATCCCATACTTATTGCAGTGGCACTGACATCTCATTCTGCTCGTTGAATTAACTTTGCCTTAATATATTTTTATCACGGGAAATGTATCGAATACTCTTTCACTTAGAGTTTGTTTAATCATTCTTAATTATCACAAATTAGCTTAGATGTCATTCAACCTACAATATTTTTTCTGACTCTCAAGCCGAAGTAAAGTGCCCTCCTGTTTTCTCTTGTAGCACCCTAAATTTTTTCTACCTTACAACTAATTAAACAGTGAAATAAGTACATGTTAATTGACTCCCCCAACTAAACTATAAATTATCTGAAGGTAGAAATGAAACCATTATGCTTACCATTTTATCCACATGATATGTACTAAATATACATTGGTCGAGCCAAATTGACTATCTAGTAAATGACTGGACAAATAAACTGAAATCTCAGGAAAGAGGAAGAGGTATAGATTTGAAAGTTAATAGTTTGTGAGTAGTGTAATTACATTCAGAAGTTGCTTTCAAAACAGCTCTTACCAACTTTTCCACAAAAATAATGATAACTTAGACTGACTACATTTCTCAGGCTTCCAAAGCAGGTAGGCTTAGCTATATGATTAAATAATTATCAATGTTATGTAAACTGAAGTGCCCTGTGTCAGCTTCTGGAAACCTGTCTTAAAAGATGGCTGAGGTATGCCCACTGCTCCTTCTTTTTGTATTTGCTTCTCTCTGAAATGGATAGCTGTGGCTGAAGAAGCCATTTTAAACTATAAAATGAATTAAGGCCATGCATTGAAAAAAAATAGAATAACTCTTTGCGGCAGAGCTATCATAAAATCTAGGGGCTGCCTACCTATTCGAACTTTTATATGAGACAGAAATTTATGATACCTTATTTAATCCAATATAATTTTGAGTCATATGTTACCCTAAATGAACATGTGATTACTAAACCCGGGGAAGTAGATGAGAGTAGTCAGTGAAAATGTGTCATGTGTCATTTAATTTTGAAAGTTAAAAAAAAAAAAAAAGCCAAGTTTTTATAAAAGTTGAACAGAGTTATCCAATGAAATGACCCAGGGAGTTTTCAGCAAAAGCAGTTCCTTTCAGACCTAGGTGAGAATCTTCCTTTTATGTCTGTAAAGTGACTTTCTACATTCCCAAAACACTCAGTGATTTCTTGTATCATAGTCCAAAATTGTTCAAGTATTTGTTGCTTTGTCTGTCTCTCCCATTATACTGTAAAATCCTTGAAAACAGACATATAAATCATTCTCTTGAAACTACAGGGCAGAATACCAGCTTCACAGAGGCTATCAATAAACATTGAGTAGATTAATGAACTCATAAAATTATTTACCTCTTTTCTAATGTCAGTGCCATTCAGATTAATCCAAGGTAAAACAGAGAAAACCTAATTTTCTAAATAACTGTTCCTTAAGTTATCAAGGTAACTGAGATCAATTTGCTAGGTATAGCAGAAAACAACCAAATAATTCATTTTTTATATGACTTTACCCTCTCAGTGCCAATGTTATTCTTACCATTTGCTATCGATTTCACAGTATCGCCTTATACAATGCCTTGACCCAGCAATCCTGTTAGCTCACATTACTCTTCTCACACATATATTTTTACTTATAAACAAAAGTCATGATAAATGCACTGAAATCACTACGATTCCTGGATAATGGATATGAAAGGGGGCGGGGCAAAAATAGCATTAATACCCTTTAACTGAAATTACTTTAGGACATTTTAATGCTCAGAATTTTTCATTCATATTCAAATGAAAATTCCTTAAAATGTGCTTTTCCAATTGCAGAATAAGTCATTATAGATAGAAATGCATGATATCTATTCATATCTAGCATGCATTTTGAATTTCAAGACATGTGTCACTGTGAATGTATTATTTCTTTTCCTTTATAAATTATTTTAAAATGTTAAATCAAGTTTGAACTATAAGCATCATACAAATGTCTTTGTACTGCCTAATAAATTATGCTAGCTGTAATTTTTTTCTTAAATTATTTTTAATAAGTAAGGAATCTAAATGAAAATAAATCATAGGCTTACACCATTGCTGTCAAAATGAGTTTGCATAAAAATAATATGTATTAATATTGCATAAAGAGACCTTTAGGAAATAAAGAATGTGGTTATAGTATTTATAAAAAGAATAATTTTCTGAATTAAATTTTAGGAGTTTTGTGTTCTTTCATTCTGTTACATTAAAAACTATCGCATTCAAAGTGCCAAAATAAAAATGCTCATGTTAAAATATTATATATCACATTTTAAAGTATATACCAGTCTTTCACAGCCCTTTCTCAACCATTTTTCATTCTCTTTGAATGGATCAAATGTAGATTAAATTTTCTTTGTGGTCTTGCTGGTACTTTTTCCAGCTTTGGGGGGTGATACTATTGATACTGTGAAAAAAGGATGGACAAGTTATCAAAACATGCCAGTTATCTTCCTCATTACATACTTGTAGCAATTTTTCAAACTTCGCACAGTTCAATTTTCTATAATGTACAACTGCTTCCAATGAGCTTAATCTGCAAAAATTATTAACTAATACATTTTAAAAGTATATATGGCAAAATTATTATTATTAAAGAATCAGAGAGCTCTGAGTAGGAAATTTGAGATAAGTTCTCCCAGGCTTTCATTGGAGAATTCAGTGGCAAAAGTAAACATTACTTTAGCCCATGGTCAAAAACCTAATATTCAAACAATAGTGTTGAAGATGGGGAAATATGAAGATACAGGAATTGGTTCCTCCACCAAAATAACTATTGAGCTAACAAGAACTATTAGAATCAACAATTTGAGAATTTTGCAGTCTACTCAAACACTTGAAGTATCCAGAAGAATATTTGATGAAAAAGAGGCTGGTAACATTTAGTGAATCTCTGCATTTCAAACGGCAGCTGTGATTCCCCAGCCTCACAGCACAGAGCCGTGGGAGACGCCCGTTTTCATGGTGCAGGTTGCTGGTGCTAGGGTGGGCAATAAAGACAGTCCCTGAGGGACTGGCATAGAGGCTGTCCATTTTTTAAACATCACTGGACTAAAGCAACTTCCCAGGTGACATCTAGCAAAAAAAAATTAAGACAAGACACTTAAAAAATTTGGATACAGACACTCAAGAAATTCTCTGTCAGGTTACTGCTTTCATGGTGATAGAACAGAGGTGTCAGTAACCACACATGATGAAGAAGATAGTCTTTGCAAACATAGTTTGGAAAAGTCACTAAACAAATCGACAACTGTAGCCTTTAACAACAACAACAACGATGATGACAAAACAATAATCCCTGGGAGCCTAGGAGAATTCTGATAGTTAACACATTACCAGATTTAAAATACCCAGTTATAAATGAACATTACAACTCATACAAAGAAACAGGAAAGTGTGACCATTTAAAGGATTAAATGATAGAAACCATCCCTGAAGAAGCCCAGACATTAGATTTACTAGAAAAAGACTCGAACTTAATGATTTTAAAAATGCTTGAGAGTTAAAGCATATGGATTGTTGATAAAATAATTTTGAAACTAGAGAGAAGTGCTGGTTGCACAACATAGTTGGTGTATTGCTACATTTTAAAGTGCTTAATTGTATGCTACGTGAATTTCACTTCGAAACAAAACCTGCTATCACAGAGGCTACTACAATAAGAATCAAATATTTACACTCAAAATTGAATTAAAAACAATTATACTGGAAAATTTATATTGTTAAGTAATACAGGTAAAAAATGAACTCATATAAATCAAGAAAATGGATAAAGAATATGGATAGATGATTATAAAGTGAGATAATATAGGTGATTGATATCAAATAAAAAAACATTCAAACTTTACCAATTAGGTAAATGCAAAATCCAATATCAAGAACTGCTGATTGTATTTGTTTTAAAAAAAGATGCCCTCACACACTGCTTATGGAAAAATATTTTGGAAAAAGTTTAGAAAAGAATTTAGCAAAATATATCAATAATCTTCAACAATTTATATCCTTTGTTTTACTAATCCATTTCTAGTTTTCTAATCTAAAGAAGTAATCAGAAATTGGTTACAAAGACTTGATTACAAAGATACATAACATTGCTATTTATAAATGACTTATTAGATGAGAGTTATACAAATTATGGCTAAATGTGTGATGAAATATGAAGTTAATAAAATTGTTTTAAATGGTTACTTATGAAACAAAAAAATTAATATCATGCTAAGTAAAACATATGCTTACACAAGATTTTATTTTAAGTATATACCAATATACTTATAATATCTCATATTTTAGCTATAAATGTTTCTGTGTGCATAGAAAAATGTGGAAAATGCATAAAAATATCAAGTGTTTATTTCTAATTAGTAATAATGTTATTTTTATCTTCTCTGTTATTATTTTGTTTTCAAAAATATTTTATAATGACCCTTTGTTACTTCTATGGTCAAAAAATAATTAAGAATAGGTTCAAAACAAACCTAAAAGCAGGTTTCTGGCATTCGCTTATGTCAAAGTATCTTATATCAACTAACCCTCCTACTGATAAACATTAAAATCTCTGGACAAAATATGCAAACAGTTAATTGAAGGCCCTGTAGAATGAAGAAAAGCAGGCAGACACTCGAGTGGACTCAATCTTTGAAAGCAGGAATTTTTAAGAGATGAAATCAACAATTATGTAGTTTTCTCCTAAAAACAGTGCCTCATCCAAGTAGCCACCAGTTACAACTAAAATAGAAAATAGATTTATTTCTTAAGGGACCAAGAAATATAATATAGAGTTCTATTGGGGGCCTGGAAACTGAGGGAGGAAACATAATTATTCTAAGAACTCTAGAGTAAGAGCCAATATATGCATAGAAATTCCCCTAAAATTTTTCACAGACCACTAAACTAAGCTTATATTAGGCAAGAATCTAAAAAGCCAAGGGAAGAAAAACAAGTAGAAGGTGAAAAATCTGAGCATAGCTATCATCAGCTGCCCATTACAGAGAGAGTTTGGAGTTTGAGTCTCACCAGATTATAGAGGCTTATTAACACCTTCAGTTTTCCCTTGTCATTCTAGAAGGTCACATATAAGAAAAGATCATATCTATGAACTAAGGTATTCACCCAATAAATTAAGGCATACTGAAAATAAAAAAATAAATAACCAACCCACTGATCTAAGAAGCTCAGCAAATACCAAGGAATGGTGATTATGACAATCACACAGGCACAATTTTCAATTTTTGTTTTAAGCAGACTTGGATAATTTTAAAAGGCACATTGTAATCTCTAAGGCAGGGAGGGGGGAGGTAGATGGGGTAAAAAGGGTCAAATATGTGGTGACAGAAAGAAATCTAACTATGGGAGGTGAACACACAGTGTAAATATATATATATATACACCTTAAAGTGTTAAAGTGTAAAACTGAAACTTATTAGATTTCATTAACTAATATCACCATAAAAATAAATAAATCAAATTTAAAAAAAATCTTTGACAACAAAAAGAGGTATGTATAATAAATCTATAGTGCAGAAAGAATGGCAAACAAAATAACAAACAAAGACTGGAATGACACAAAAACAGAAAAAAAGAAACAAAGAACAGGGAAAAATGATTCTAATCTAAACATACTGAAAAAAAAAAAAATGCTGTAAAGGCAACTGATTATAAACCCAAAATTTAAAGGCAGGTATTTTCAGGCTGGTAAAAAGTGGAAGACAGGTAAATAATGAGTAGTCAAAGTATATGCAAGATGCAAACACTAAGCATAAGCAAGTGGGTGTGGCTATGTCAGTGCCAAAGTAGACTTCAAGGAAGGGAGGATTAGCAGTAAGAGAGGGATGTTTTATAATGAAGAAAGCATAATAAGAAAGAAAACTCAAGAATCCTAAATGTGTAGGCAACTATAATTGAAATTCAAAATACATGTAACAGAAATTTTCAGAAATACAAAGAGAAATAGACAAATCCACACTAGTGGCAGATTTTTAATAGGTCTCTTTGTAGTAGGTGATAAATTGCCAACAAATTAGTAAGTATATATAAAATTTGAACTGTGCCATTATCCGGTGTGATCAAATAAACATTAATAGAACACTACATCTCTTAATGAGACAATACAGATGGAAATATTTTAAATACTTTAATTGTTTGAAACTGCAGAATATGCTCTCTAACCACAATGGAATTAAATTATAAGTAATTACCATGAGGATAGCTAGAAAGTTCAAATATATAGCAAGTAAGCAGTCTACTTCTAAATACTCCAAGGATCAAATAAAAATGACAAAGAAAATTATGTGTGTGCATATGAGTGTATGTTATGTGTACATGTTTGTATGATTTATAGGAGTGATACTGACAGAATCATCCAGTATTTGTGGAATTTAGCCAAAATAGTGCTTAGGAGTAAATGTATATCTTTAAATACTTATTTTAGGAAAGAAGGTAGGCTTAAAATCAGTAATCTAAGAATAAATAAGTGAATGAAAACTATAACATCATTATAGATTGGAAACTCATTAAGATAGCCATGCTACCCAAATTAATTTATAAATTTGATTCAGTCTCAATCAAAATTCAGTATAACTTTTTGTAGAAATTAGCAAACTGATTCTGAAATTCATGAAATATTTCAACATACCTAGAATAACCAAAGCAATCTTGAAAAAGAACTTGTAAACCTACTCCATACAAATTAAAGTCTTACTATGAAACTACACTAATCAAGACAGGTAGAGTTTTTGCACGAATGGGCATATAGACAAATGAAACAAAAGAAATAGTCTAGTAAAGATCCACAGCTATATATTCAAGAAATTTTACTCAGGTGCAAAAGTAATGCAATGGGGACAGATTAATCCTTTTAACAAATGATGCCTGATGTAATAGAGTCTGACTACTTTTTTTTCGATGTTTCAAAGCTGACACCTTTAAGCCATACTTCTCTTTATGCCCTATATCTGGACAAAATGATAAAAAATCTCAGGTGCTTCTTCCTTTATTTGATGCTGGCTTGAAGTGAAAGCCATGCACAAAGACTCTCACTCAGTGTCCATCCATTAACCACTATAAAAACTCCAAGCCGGTCCCTTTATCTGCTCTCAAGCCATTTTTGAACCAGCTTGGGAAGCTGACCCTGCTCTCTCCATATATACTTATTATGACAGTAACAAAACTTATTATAACCTCTGTGTGTGTGTGTGTGTGTGTGTGTGTGTGTCATCATCAGTTTTAACATCTGAACAAAATTTGGCTAGAGGTTTATATTGCTTCTGGTGACCGTTACAGCACTGGAATGCATGGATATTTACATGAAAATTTAAAGTTGAACTTCTACCTCACATCAGACACACACACATACACATACACACACACACACACACAACATCAGACACACACACATACACACACACACACACACACACACACACACTACTATTTGAAAAAATTTTAGAACACAGTAAAAGCTAAAACTGTAACATTTCTGCAAAAAATATATAAACAACATTGTGTAGGAAACAGAAAATATTACGAAATTTAAAATTTTATAGATTTTCTAAATTAAAATCTCCTGCCCTTCCAAAGAAGATATGATAAGAAAATAGAGTGAAAGTAAAGTTTGCAATGCATATATTTGACAAATATTTAGTACAAATAATAAATACATAAATTCTACAACTCAATTAAAAAATGCAACCCAATTAAAATTTGGGTAACATATTTGAACATAAACTTCAAAAAGCTTATTTAGTAATGACCTATGACACATGAGAAGATGCATGCAATCTTCAAAATCATTAGTACTAAAGGAAATTCATATTAAAATTATAAACAATTTTAAATTTGACAACATCAAGTGTTAAGGATGTGGATTAACTATAATGCAGACAAAACCACTTTGGAAAACACTTTAGCCAAATCCTATAAAGTTAAATATAATCTACTCTATTAGAAGTTATGACATTACTCCAAGGTATTTATCAAAGATAAATGAAAATGCACATCCACAAATGACTTGTACACAAATGTTCATTTCAGTTTTGTTCATCAAAACCAAAAATGGATTTAGTTCAACTGTGCTTCAATAGGTCAAGGGATAAACAAATTGTGATGTATTTACTCAGCAATAAAAAGAAACATACAATATAGGTAAATCTCGAAAATTAGCTCCATGTACACGTTCTACTTACTATACAACCTACATGATTTCATTTATGTGAATTTCTAGAGTAGGCAAAATAAAGCTTTGGTGATAGAAATTAAGTAGTTGCCACTTTCTAAGGGGTCAGAGATTAACAATAAAAGGGGCACAATATTCTAATTCTAGAATTAGTGGGGCGATCACAGTATTAGGTATAAAAATGTCAAATCACTACATTGTACACCTAAAGTAATATAACCAATATGATTGTATACCAACTACATGTATATACTGAAATTATAAAAGTTTATTTTAAAAAAGAGGTACAATAAACTTTCTAGGGTGATGGAATGTCGAGTATGTATTTGTCAAAACTAATGTAACTGTATAATTAAAATATGTGTGGTTTAGTTATGTAAAGGATATTTGAATTAAAAAAAGGATGAAAAAGTAATAAAAATAGCCTAAGAACAAATACAGATTAAAATTTTTTCCATGAGTATTGAGAGTTTGGCAATATTTCCACTTAAAAAATATAATGGTAATATGATTAAAGGTGTTGTGCACAGCAAGTCTTTGAGCCACATAAGGAAGTCATGAGCTCTATCAGCTGTCTGTGTAGAAAGTTTTGGCAGGAAGTTTATCACCTACCATATGATTTTCAATATTACCAAAATCAATATTTAGTACCCCATGCATTTGATTAAAGTGGTGCTTGCATAATGGTGGTTCTTTTTCAAAATTTATTCCTCCAGATTTCCATGTCTCTCATTTTCATAAGGTATATATTTTATAAAGATGTAGCCTATTGACACATTAACAATATATTCTCTAGCTTCAAAAACATCCAAATTTAGAAGAGTATAAAAAAGTATAACTATTATTTCAAGTATCTTGCTGAATTATCTACTGTTTCCTAAAGTTTATTCATTCTACTGCCAGAGATTCAGGCCAGGTAAATTTTCTAATCCTCCAACCCGCCTAAATTTACTTTACCAAAGCACCTCTGCTTTTATCCGTTTTTTATTGGGACTCTTCAAGAGATTTCATTTGAATAATAAAGCACAGCTCTGTCCCTATGCACAAAATAGATCAGTTGTTATCAGGGGCAATGCTAGACAGATATCAGATTATCTGAAACTTTGATTGCAAAGGAACACGAGGAAATTTTTTTTGGTTTATCAAAATGTTCTATATCTCGATTGTAGGATTCCTGCACAACTGTGCATTCTTCAAAATTCATAGAACTGTACACTTAAAAGTTGAGAAAATATGCGATTCTAACTTTAAAATATCAAAGCTTGATTAAAGCGGATACTCTACATTCTGATAAAAGTCTTACTAAGAAGTTATACATAAAATGTTATATGTCTGTTAATTTTTATCACCCTCTATCAACCTGGGGAATTAGTATGCTATGTATACAGAAGTGAGTTAAGACATAGGAAGACATGGCTAGGTATTTCTCATTTTAAAAAGTACGTAAACACAGAAGAAAGTAAGTAAGTAAGTAAGTAAATATTTTCTCTTAATATCCTACTCTGAGCATTCTCTATCTCTCTCTTACTCTTAACAGAAAAATGTATTGAGAAGTTTAGAAAATTACTACCTTTGTTTTCTTCCTTGTATTTTATTCAGAACTTTTTGTTGTAATCAATGGAAGAAATAGGCTATCGTAGACTTATTTAATCTTAGCTAGAACCAGCATCTTAAACAATTGTTTTAAATCACACTCATATGTAACTGTGATTGAAATAAAAATTAATCTGATTATTTGTCAAATGATTTTCAAAAATAGAAACTTAACTATATAAACAAACATAAATTATATAGTTTAGCCCATCTTTTAGAAATATCAAATGTATTATGTAAGGGAAAAAAAGATGTGCATCCATCCTCTATATTAGATTTATTCATACATTTTTATTCATTAAATAAGTTACCTTTTAAAACATGTTTTCCCAATGTGTCTTATACATTTAAGTAATTATATTTATGACTTTAAGAATCCTGGATTAATCAAAAGTAAGCACATTATCTGGAAGTTTCTAGTGAATAGTCAGAAGGGCAGTATATTTTACCATTTAATCTTTTAAAATTTTTTTACATAGCATCTCAATAGTCTAAAGTTCTACAAAACCATTTTCAAAGTACCTCTTAATTTTCCATCTGTATTAATATTAACAAATAGTCAAGAGAAAATTATTTCATTGAATTACTTAGGAAATTAGCTAGCACATAGAATTTATGGAAATAATTCAACTTTGGTATTAAATTGGAACTGGATCTAGCAGGAGACATTAGTTTTACTCTGAAGGGCTACAAGAAAAATGAAGAGAAGGTTTACTATATTTACATCAAAGTAATTCTGCATTTGAAGAGTAATAGGCAGTCATGTACAGAAAGAAGACTATCCATATTGGTTTGACTGGTATGATTTTTGCTTTATGAAGTGATGTATTAGTATGGTGGTTGGCAAAAAAAAAGAATTGAAGTAAAACCATTACGTTTAAATAAATGGGCTGTTTCTTTATGTACCAAAAGAAAAATTAATCAAATAGGAATTTTACTTATTTTAACATTTTTCTGATGGGCTTTGATTTTACAAAGGTATACTCTACCAGTTAGTGTGAAATAAGACTGCTCACTACTCTCAAGCTTACACTTGCCATTCTCACTTTCATGTTTAGCAAACATTACTTGCACACCTACTCTAAATAAAGGCAATCAGTGTCAAGCATTGCAAATGGCAGAGTAAATTACAGATGTCTTGGGGATTTAATTCTAAATTCTCTTGATTTAAACCTGCAATATCAAACTAAAAACTATTTCTATGCACTTTGATATTTTGTGATTATCTAAAAATCACAAAAACATGTTGTCATCCTGAAAGTGTTTTATTATAAGAAGTCATACAAGTAATGTATGTTTTTAAATTACAAAGCTCTCTTCTAATCTTGTTTTCATAATGAAATTTATTTAAGTCTAATATAAGCATAATGTAGAGTAATGTTTCTTCTGTACCACAAAATGAATGTGGAGAATAAATTCATTATTACTTCTTCAGCAGATCTCTTTTTAATCTTGGTGCTATAGACAGAATAATTTCTTTCCTCTGACTACACTGATGAGGATTCCAAACTAATTTTCAGTAAAATGAGGTCTTTAAAAATATGGTTTTATCATATTCTGGAGCCTCCCTAACTTCCAAAGTGTGCTCCCTTTGAATCCCAGCCTTAATTTTAATGTGGAATTGTTTGCCTTGCATTACAAAATATGAGATAGTATATATGCATGTTGAAACTCTCTGAAGAAAGATATTTTTTAAATATTCTTTATTTCATACATTCTCTTTCTATTCATAATTCTCAGTTTTTACATCATTTTATAATATCAACTTTAATTTTTATAGATGGAGGAGAAATATAATTCTACAAGTAAAAATGCCTTCTCTTTAAGTTTAAATTTCAATGAATGCAATAAAATCTCTCATTTGTAGGACAAATCTTTTCCAAAAGTTTAGAAACTGGGTTTTTAAAAAAATAATCCAGATGGCAATATAAGTATCTGCGGAGGTGGTAAATAGTTTCATATGTTTTAGAAAATTGATGCAGAGAAAACCAGTTGCAAATCCAAAATAAAAGTGAAGTTTATATCTCTCAAAATGTTTCTTTATATTTATTTAGTATTGTAATTTCTTTACAATTTATTTAGTATTGCAATTTCTTAATTTTTTTTTTCCAATTTGAACATCTTCATTTATTTTGCTCTGTTATGTTTTGTTTCTCTTTATTGCAGGGATCTCATAACAGATGATTTGCACTTAATTAAGAAATTGAGACATGGAGTTTCAAACTTGCACTTTGAAAATTCTGTTCGGAGTCAGAAAAGAATTGATGTTCACTTCATCCTTTTGCTGGGTTCAAGGACTTCCCTGCTTTGCCTGAGTCTTTTGGGAATGTATAGGGCTATAATCAGAAATACCTCAAGAACATATTTAATCTGATACAAGACTAAACTTCATATGTATTGCCAATGCAAAGACGTATATACATTGTTCTTAGCTTCCCATACTTCTAAATTGCTCAGAAAAATGTATATATTGTTTAAAAGTATAATAGTTGTAATAAGTTATTTTAAGATTGATTAACCTATATAATTTTACTCGTTATTTTTATTTATTTATTTTTTTAGGCGAGGCAACCCTTGGTTGACCTCATAGATTGCAAGGACCTAGTCAGGTTACAATCCCTTATTTTTTTTATTTTTTATGCTACAGAACCTGGCCTTCCTAGGTGGTCCCATCCAAGTACTAACCAGGCCCGACCCTGCTTAGCTTTTGAGATCAGATGGGATTGGGCTTGTTCAGGGTAGCATGGCCGTAGACTTGATTAATCTATATAATTTTAAACAAAAGACTTTTGAAGAAAAAATCCATTCTTCTCTTCTTGGTCCTTGAGAAAAGTATTAGATACTTATTATTAAATATTTTATAAATATAAATTGAAAATTATAAAAATATATGATTTATTTTAAAATTATGATAGGTATGAATATATGTCATGGTGAATGTGATCCTATAATGTACAGCTTGATAAATTTTGACAAATGTATCCAGTTATAAATTCAAATCCCATTAAAATTTAAAATATTTTGACCACCCCTAAAAGTTACTTTGTATCTCTTTGTATAGTCAGTCCCTTAGTTACCCCTACAATTTCTGGTAACTAATCATTATTTATTACATAGTTATTACAATATTACTGACTATATTTCTTACGCTATATTTTACATCCCCATGACTATTTTATAATTATCTTTCCCTTTTCTCACCCAATACAACTATCCCCCTTCCACTTGGCAACCATCAAAATGTTTTCTGTATCTATTAGTTTGTTTCTATTTGTTTGTTTATTTTATTTTCTAGAATCCACATGTAAGTGAAATCATATGGCATTTGTCTTTCTCTGAGCAATATTCCATTGTATGTATGTACCACCTCTTCTTTATCCAGATATACCCAGATATAGTATTTAACCAGATAGCTATCTGGGTCTTTAAGAGCATAGCCAATTTGACTCATAAAATTAACCATTACAGAAGACTAAAGTAAGTCACGACACACAAATATAGAAGGAGAAAACTACTGCTAAGGTTAAAAGTTAGTGATACATCAAAATAAAAATCAACAAATACTAAGATTAAGGAAGGTCGATGGTGTGGATCATTAAACACTACATTCAAAATATGTAGAGAAATCAACTCCCACACTAGACCTCCAGTATTGACATATACACATATTCTCACTACAATATAGTGTAGTATGATTTTAGCTATAAGTTGCAGAGAAGCTAGTAACACAATATTTTATCTATATCAAATTTAATTTTTCCATATAATAAGATATCAAAAGGTAGGGGTTTCCAGTGCTTCACTGATAACATGGGTGCATTCATATTCACCTTTTTTTTGGTTAATCTCCATGGTCCAAGAAAAGCTGCCAGGCATTAAACAGAGTAGAGATTGGAAAAAGAGGCTTCTCTTCTCACAGTTCTGTGTTTTTACCTAAGAAAAGATATTTTCCATCATATTGCCTTTCATATCTCATTAGCAAAACTGATCTATATGCCTATTTAATTTAGCCCAATCACTAGCAGTAGTAGGTTGGGTTCCCCAAGAAGTTGTTGAGGAAGTGCTCAGAATGGATGACCTTCATTAGGGAGAACTCTTGGGAACACACGTGGAAAGGGAGGGAGAGAAAACCAAATCGGACAGAGGGTGCAGCTGGGCTGCAATGCAGTGGCATGAAGTCCTCCTCTGACCCATGGCACGTGTGCTAGCCTTCAGAGTTTCTCAAGTTGAGATGAAAACTGTGAGCTTTCATACATTCAAGCTGATTAAGCATTAAATTCAGACTGATGCTGGAAAGAGGCTTGATCTTGGGTGAGCTATCTGTCTTGAGCCAAAGCAACCCTCAAAGAGGGTTGGCAGCACTTCCAAAAGCTGAGAGAATAAGTTCTTCATTCCTTATAAAGGTTCTGAGCTGTGTATCACAACTATAACATTTATGATGCATGCTCTGTGGCTACAGGAGGGTAACAGTTTTTGAAGGGAAAAGTTCTTTGTCCCATACATACTGCAATTCTGTAATTCAAGGAAAGAATTTGCTTTTTGGTAGATGACCAATCTCTCTCTCTCTCTCTCTCTCTCTCTCTCTCTCCTTCTTTTCTCTACTCCACTACATCTTGTTCTCTTTCATTCTCTCCTTTATACATACCTAATACATATCTAATATAATAAGGAGCCAGAAGCGGTAGTCTTTATCTGTAGAATAAAATCTTAAGGGAAGTTCTAAAAATACCATACGCAGAGTTTTATACTTAATAGGGCCTAAGAGAGGAGCTGCCAAGAGCTGTAAGTAACCTTGGATATCCAAAAATTATGTAATAACTCAAAACAATTCTATTACAGACACTGTGAAACAATTCTATCACAGACACTTTCTAGATGTTTGAACTTTGGCAAATTATTTCACATTTCTGAGCCTTAATATCCTTTCTATTCATCAGAGCACATAATACAAAATTGGTAGAATCACCATATAAATATATATATATATATATCACAATGTCTAGTAGTCGTACATAACCTTAAAAACTCAGTAAAATTAATTATCTTGTCTTACATGATATTCTTAATATCTGTATATATATTCTTCAATTTCTAGCACTGCACTGACCGAGATTTTTTAAATAAATGAATGAATAGATAAGTAAGTAAATAAATAAATAAATAAATAAATAAATAAATAATAAATAAGTAAATAAAAGATAGATAAATAAATATTCATTCATAGAATATGTTCATGTGTCTTATTTGCTTAAGTATTATCCTAAATTTGCCCTCTTTTTTTTTAACTGATATTTCCAGGATCTTCTTCTCCACTAAACTAGAAATTTAGAATCTACATTCCTTATTCCATAACCACATCCTTTCAATTTTACTTTATACATATAGAGAGATTCTGTCTCCCTTTCATGCTTATTACTACTGTCCTAGATCAGGCTCCACTCCTTACAATTCTATGTTACTGTAATGGTCTCTAACTAACTAGTCTCTTCAGCTCTAGGCTAGCTCTTGTTTTCTCTAATCCATCCTCCAAATATTTATTAAAACAGTTTATGATAATTTGGCCATATCAGTTTTAGGATTAAAGTTCTTCATTGGAATAATATTGCCAGTGAGATGATGTATAAATTCTTTAACATGAGAAGTTGAAGATTTCATTACCTGGCCCCTGTATTTGTCATCAGCTAAACCTATATTACCCCTTTATTCATCACACTCTAAATTTCAATAATAAAAATCATGGAATGACTTACTTGTGCCATCCTCTGTCTTCATTCTGTTTTCTTCATGTATAGTAATATTCTTTTGGAAAAAATGTAAACAGACATAAACTATACGTGCTTAATATACTATATAGAGACATGAAAAGGTATAGAGACATGAAAAGGACTTCCTGAAACCATTTATGTTTAATTTTCAGGAAATACTCTTTATTGAAGCTGTTTAAGATATAGCCTCTACTTTACTTATATCTGCACAAGTAATACAAGGTAGTCTCTGAGTTTTAATTGTCATGCTTTAGTTTCAAATATTTCTCCTTCGTTTCAGGTACAGACTGAAGAAAAACTATTCATAAATTAATTTATTTGAATTGATTCTAACTTTAAAATTTGTAGCAAATTTTTAGTAACTCGTAAATAACTGAGGAAACTGAATCTTTATATTAATCCTAAATATCCCTTTTTATTAAACCTTGAGAGATAGTACTCAATTTCCAAACGGAAGGCAATTTAGTTCTTTTTGTGCTTAGAATATTGCCCATCACTTTGGATAGGCAGGCTTCCTTAATTGCTTTGTTGCAGAAACAATTCATTTGCTTTTTTAATGAGTTTAATTTTCTTTTTTCTTATAAAAACATGCAGCATAGTAAAATCACATAAATTATGCACATAGCAGATTCTAGTCTTTTTTTTTCTATCAATAAAACTAAATCTCTCAAGACTCAGACTCAGCAAGGTATATTGTACAGAAAATCATATATTGGTGGAAAATTCAAGAAATAAAAATATTACCTATATTATAAATCTCCTTTCTCTTTTCCTCCTAAATAGTCATTGTAAATAAAGTAATTGCTAAATTTAAATTATAAAGATTAAGGCCTAAAATACTAGTAAAGATAATTGAGATTATGGTATATTTATGAAGCATTTTCATAGCTAACTTTAGAGGAATTTTAATGTTCTATTTAGGATTTAAATGATTTTTTTTAAATCACATACATCTTTCAGCTAACCACAAAAATGTTTTGGTCTCATTTATTTCATTTTCATACTGCAGTAGTGATAATTAGGAAAGGAAACATTAGGTATGGGATACAAAATAGGCCCAAGATATCAAATTACTTGATTGATCCCATTTAGATGATAGTTACAGCATGAAAATTTAGTTAGGCTTTATGATATGATTAGGCTGTGACTTACACAAATTTTTTTTTAATGCTTTCTACTTTAGAAGATTTTAATACCCAAGGAGAAGGAAAAGAATCTCAATGCCCAGACATGGCTGAAATGAACACCAAGAACCATTCTGGTTGGTTTGTGCTTTTAGCCAAGACATTGAGGGTGTAAAGGGTATATATCTATCTGATACATGCTATGCTCAAAAATTCCTGCT
>NW_006441955.1:20993001-20996929 GCF_000325575.1 Pteropus alecto
CCAGTTGACCAAGGAGTAGCAACGTACATTTGGGAAGGTGACATCCTTGAACAACATCCACAGAGGCTGGGTTTTAAGTTGTTTTGCTTTCACATTGGATGCATGGGTATACCTGCATCTCCAAGTTTTTGCTTTCACTTATGGGCAAAAGAGACTTGTACTTCCTTCGGACTTTAAAGTCTCAGAGTAGGCTGAGAAATGTAAAATCCTGATGGTCTTTCCTACTCCTGCCAGAAGTTTTTTTTTTTTTTTTTTTTAGGGATCTGAGTCTTGAATCTCAAATGACATGTTCCTCGATCTCCTTCCAAAGGTACATGAGGGCAGAAAATATGCTGGCAAAATGACTTATCAAGGAGCTCTACCTCTGACCCGGTCACTTTTAGTGGAGCTTGCAGCCCACTAATAAATCTTATTACACCAAGGAATTGATTAAAGCAAACCAGGAAAATTTAACAAAATGTCTCTCTTTGTGACATTTACTGGTATTATTTTTATGATACTTATTTAACATAAGTGTTAAGATCGCTTTTGCTTCAGGGCATATGAAATGACTCTGCCTCAAGCAGTACACACTGAAATAGAGTGATCACATTCCCCTTATGCACCAGACTCAACTGCCCTCTACCACTTGTAGAGAATATGAGGGCCAACAATAAACACCATGGATTTCCCTGGGACTGCTGTGTCTCTAAGCAGAGGAACTACAACCTGGGTGAAAAGAGGCATCACTTGATTGACACTGAAACAAATATAAAAACTATCCCGGAAATTTCTGAAAACAATGTTGGTAGGTGTTGGTAGGTCAGTTTGGCACTCAGCAATCAGAGTCTACCAAACAAAGGCATTGCACAAACCATGATTAAAAAAAAAAAAAAAAGCATAATTATAAACCTATTTTTGAAGAAAAGGACACAAAGAACTTTAAGAATACCTAAAAGTAATTTGTAACTGAACTGATGTACTGGCCAATATTTAACATTTTTTACACTTATATCCCTTAAAAGCCAAAATCTAGTTGACATTTGTTAATCCTTATAATAGAATCTACATTCTGTGAATGCAAAATTTTATCTTCTTATGTACTATAGCATGTCATATAATGTTTAAGAATGAAAATGACATATTTGAAGATGCTTGTTTTCAAATTTATTTTCCCGATATGGAGCAGATGAATAGTTATTCATTAAATCCATGTGTTCATTTAAACAAGAATTAAAATATGACCACCAGTGAGAAATTTCCCTACTCGTTAAAATGAAAGTTTGATTATCATCTGAAACATTATAATTATATGATTCTTCATCTTTATTCATATAATTTTATATAACTTCATTAACAGTCTTTACTTAAATAATTTTCTTTCTCTTCATGCCCTGGGTGAATTAAAATATTTGTTTCTCTGTGTCTGCAACTTCTCCAATGGGCTTTGTTAGCAAAAGTCAGACTCAGGGCATTGGTCTAGGGTGTTATTACTATAAATTCATAATCAAAACCGCATCTAAATTTCTTTGACTTTGGATCTGATCTTTTTTAAATTTATTTATTACATAATGAAGCTGAACTACCAACAACAAAAATAACAACAAAACTTCATCATAATTGAAATACCACCTGACTGAAACCTACCACTGCCTTTGCAAGGGAATGATTCATCAAATTGGTACATTTCATTCTCATTTCATCTATATTTTCCCTTTTTTAAAGTTAAAACAGAGTTTTGAATATAGTCATTTCTCTATAGTAAGAATATAAGAGATGTGGTTTTTTATCTGTCTCCTTAATTTTCCTCTCATACAGGCTTGTATTTTTGTGCTTCATCTTGAAAGACTTCCTTTCTTAAAATTAATGTTTTGTGTGTGGCTGCTGATTTTACTTTAACAGTTGTTTTGAGTGGGGAGAATACAGAGAATCAAAGACATGCTTTCTTCTCGTTTGAAGGGCTTGCCACTAATTACTTTGAAATGTCGCACCCACGCAGATGCATGAACAACCTTACGAAGAATATAATGTAATTTCATACATTTGAGGGAAATGTTTGAATTATATTTTCATTTATTTAACAAATATTTATTGAGGATCTTCCATCTGGCGAGCCTATTCCAGGATGCCTGGGGTACAAAAATATAATCTTGTAATCAAGTGACTTACAAAGTCTAAAGGTAAAAAAATTGTAAGTAAATCAACAGCATAAGGTTGGGTGCTGTGACAGAGATCTGCTGTGTGTATCGTAGGAGCACGGAGGTTGGCAGGAAACATCTAAACCAACCTTGGAGTATCTAAATATGAGGCTATATCACACGTGTGTGCACTTGTGCACAAACACACGCACCCACTCACACACAAAAACATCACCTGACCATTACTGCGATATACATTATATTTAATTAAACTAAGTTTCTGAATTATCTCTGAAGTCAGAGATAATTCAATCATTTATCTTCTATTAAATCATTTTAAAAATAATAGTTCTAATGTAACAATGTTGTTGAAAATATACACAGTACATGCTTAGAATAAGTCCTAGCGCATAGTAAGTAATCAGCTGCTATTACTTTTATAATCCTACTTCTTGTGACTAAAAAGCAATGTTTATTGACTTGAAAAACAATGAGAACTTGTAGATAAGTAAAATATTTTTAAATATAAAATATTCTCCAAGGTAATTACTGTGAACAACATTTGTACTTCTCTTCATTTAGATCATTACCCAGTGTGTTTTTGCATGTGTCTGTCTGTATATGCATGTATTTAAAACATATATGAATTACATCATACATTAAGAAATTTTGTTTTCATGTAGCAAAGTATAGTAAACATCATCTCAAATTAATAAATATTAATTTACAATATTTTACTTGATCGCTCAATAGCATTATGTTGAATAGGTATCTACAAATTTATTAAGTGAGTCTTCTATTGTAGGACACTTTTGATGATTCCTTATTTCCACTTATACAAAAAAGGCTCTGATGAATACCTTTGTCATTTAATTCTTATGTGGTTAACTAGTGTCTTAGGATTCATTCTTAGAAACTGGAATTACTCTCCTAAATGAAACGTACCTTTATAAACCTGTAGAATATTAAATTTAAGCTGTAAAATGAAACTCAACTGTAAAAACCATTCTAAATCTGCAACCTAAAGGTTATTGTAGATGATTAACCAGAATTTTTTTAAAGTGCCAATAAATAGCTAAAATGTATAAAGAATTTTCCTATATTTGCCGTGCAGCCATCACTCAATTCTACATATCCATTAACTTCTACAGAAAAGGCATATAGAAAAACTCATGGATGTTGCACAGGTTTGCCTCCCTTCCAGTTTAAAAGAAGCATATTTGTGTGAATCAGTGTGATTTTGTTTCATGTATTCTTTGTATAAATTTTAACTCCAGGATTTTTGGTTGTTGTAGTGGTAGGAGGAGGTAATTTGTGAAAAGACTTTCCTGAAGTGATGACAGAAGCAAAGTTTATTCCTTTGTCGAAAATAGGGACATTTAGAACCAGTTGTAGTTCTTTTGTTCTCTGTTGGTTAGAAAAAAAAAAAAAATAAGCTCTGGAAATCTCAATGGCCTTTTGAAACTTTATATTGTACATCAAAGTTACAAAACTTTAAAAAGCATAAAAACATATTTTCCTCTTAAGAGTGTTATATCTTTTAATTTGTATGATAACTACAATATTTGATTTGCACTCATGAATATTTATGTGCTCAGGAAGTGTCTGAAAAACAACAATATTTCAAAGCAACTAAATTTAAAATAACACTTTTCTTCATCTGCATGTTTGGCATGAACAATGGGTCAGGCTTTCTCTCCCAAATGCTATGCCAATCCCTGATATCAATATGGTGATCAGCTGGGACTGGTGGAATCTCAGATACCTACCACTACTCTTTCTCTCAGTTAAGTGCTTATATTGTATTATAT
>NW_006441955.1:20997500-21001274 GCF_000325575.1 Pteropus alecto
ATTGTATTGTATTGTATTGTATTGAGTGGATTCAAAATTGTCTTTTTTCATTTTCACGACCACTCTGTGCTTTCAGTATTTTATCTCCATGTTTTTTCAGAAGAATAAAAGGGAGGATCAGAGAATTGAGCTAGATTTTGAAACCTAGTATCTTGAACTAAAAATCCCTGAAATTCCATATCAGGTTGCTGCTTCTTAGTTTCTTCCTTGATTTAGTCCTAGACAAAATTTTTATATGTTAGATGAAACATTTCCCAGCTGAGCACAATGTAACTACGTGCCTTGGCTGGCTGGCATAAAACTCTGCTCCCCTGCCCTGATTCCTTATTTTTTTAAAACTTTTTATACTTTTAAATTTTTCTTCCATACTGAAATAAATACAATAATCTTTGCAGCAAACTGATATTAGGTTTTTACAGTATAAGGATTTTTTCCCACCCTAAATAATTTTTTGTAATAAAAAACTTCCTGGTCAAGTATCCTTTTACAGAGGTAATTTGTATGTGAAAAAGATTCTAAAAAGTGAGATTTCTAAACCAAAAATTAGACATCTTAAAATGTATTTTATATTAACATATTATTTTCTAGCAAGGTACTAGCAACTCACATTCTCAAAGTGACCTATCTAAGAGACCAATTCTGTACATTATTGCCAAAAATAGATGGTTTTGATCTTTTTTATTTTTAACTTCGAAAATGATGGGTAAAATAATATTTCTTAGCTTTTTACTGTACTTTCTTGTCCATAATTAGAGGTTTTTTTTTTCATTTGGTTATTGACCAAATTTATTTCCTCCTTCTGAATAGCCTAGTTATAATCTTTTACATCATTTCCTCTTGGTTTTATTTTTGTTTTTTTCTCTATCAATTTATAGAAAGTCAAATACTAAGGACACATTAATTGTGCATTTATCATGACTATCATTACTACATTTTTCTCAATACACTTTTTGTCTTTTTATCTTGGATATATTTGTCACACAGACATTTTAATTTGTATCAAGTCAAATCGTTAACTTTTCTTTATGGTTTCTAGATTTCTTGTCCTGCTTAAAAGGCTCTCTCCCATCAGCTGGCATTCAGACATTCTACATTTTTCTAATATTCTTATTACTTGATATTTTACCCTTTGAATATATACACTAAATGTCTCATTCTGAAGAAAGCTACTTGAAATGATATAATTAAAGCCTGACTTCCTGTTCAAATCCCTTCTTCTATTTGGTCTTGTTTGTACACAGCTCTCCTGGGAAGTGTATTCTGAGATCACACTTTTCTGCTATAACGTAATCTCCAGTTCTTTTCTTCTATAAGAATGATGGACAAGAGAGTAAGCCATTAATTCAATTTGTGCAAGTTCAAGCCATTTTTCTGGTAGCTATAATGAAATTTCATTTAGAATAAATATGATGATGAGAAGCATAGCTTCCTTCTATCTCATTGCCTTTGGGAGAAATTTTGAAGATTGCCACCAAACAGACACAAGCTTCATGTGGATATGTATTTGTCACATTACTCCTTAGCAATCCTCCTGTCTCCAAACAAAGAGACAAAAATCTGAATGTTAATTTTCAGGTGTTTACATCCATCCCTATCCATACATTTTAGTTGTGAAGATATGTGTGAATTTGAATTCCCTTTCCTCTCCCTGTCCAAAATGAATTATTTCCCATAAAATGCTGTGAATTTCCTCATACATGTTTTCTTACTAGCGTCTCTCTCCTAGTCAAGCACATAGGTCTTCTTTATATTTTCCTTCTTTTTCTGTCTCATGATCCTGAATACTTTGTTACTGACCATTGCTGATCTTACTATACCTTTTTTCATCTTTTTAGGCCAAGTCTTGTTAAATATCCTAAATTTTGCAAAATTGCTTTGGTAACCCAGAAGAACAGCATTATTATATTCTTTCCTGGAAATATAACAGAAAGATTTATCTCTATCTTTGTTACTCCCTACTAACTACAGGTTCCTTTCTTCCTTCAGAATAGTGAAACATGAGACAGTTGTCACCAGTCATCTTATAAAAGTATATATAACTCCAAGGTGAAAGAACATAGATCGATCTAACAATGAGACATATCTGATCAGACTGCTAGAAATATATCTAAAATAGGTGCTATAAGCAAGAAATGCCAATATCCCAAGAAGATTTAACCGGCAACCCTAGCAACAAATAAACATTCTCAATTTTATGCAATTTTTTGCATAACAAAATAATAAGATAATTTTTCCCCTCTTTGGCACCTCAGATGGAGAAGTAGAGAAGAAAGGCAACAGAGCAAATTACAAAGAGGCTTGATCCTGAGTTCTATAAAAGATTAAGGGATTATTAAAAAGAGGGATGTCTGATATTCTATTTTGAGATGTTTATTCTGCTAAGGCATAAACTCCAATAACTGTAAAAAAATGCGACTCCTAGCACTTCTGGTGCACATACTATATGTCTAGCACAATTATAATATAAATAATATTTATATAATTTATAATTATAAATAATCATTATCTATAATAACTCTATTAATTATAACAATAGTTTTTAAAGGTAGGTGCCACTATCATGTCACTTATGGACAATGAACAGAAAGTTTGATATTTTGTTATGACAGCCGTGATGACAGGAAGTAATGAGATACTTTAGTAAAATCCAGGTGACTATTTTGGCTTATTACTTTTTTGGATTAATTGCCCTAACCTTTTGTATCTAGGATTTTTGTTGTTGTTGTTTAACTACTTTATAAGTATGTGCCTTACACGGATGTATGTAACATTGATAGTTACATGCTGTAACAAAAATAATATGGTAATGAGTATGTCTTTAAATTATACAAAGAAACAGTATATTGTCATGTGTATTTTAAATGTTCAATACTGACTCCTGTGTAAAAAAACATATTCCTGACCCATGAGCCCCAATAAAAGA
Source organism: Pteropus alecto (assembly GCF_000325575.1). Taxonomy (NCBI): domain Eukaryota; kingdom Metazoa; phylum Chordata; class Mammalia; order Chiroptera; family Pteropodidae; genus Pteropus; species Pteropus alecto. The sequence continues at coordinate 21,000,424 of NW_006441955.1, forward strand.
TTTTAAAATACGTGGTAAACCCAGTTGACAAATGAGGTTAAAATCTATATTTAATATTTTATTTGAATTCTATATTCAATAGAATGTAAATTTCTTAAGAAATTGTTTTTTTTCTAATTTAATCAGAATTTTATGGTTTAGGGACAAAGAGAGTTGCTTGATTATTTAGGATAGGTAGATGAGAAAAAAGGCTACAGAAGCCAATGTATAGTTCAGTGGAATTTTGAATCACTTAAAAAAGTTTTAGTTTGCTGTTTCAGAAAAATTTCTATAACTAACATTTACATTTAGTCTTTATTTTCAAGAATCCACTTTTTACCATAAAGCCCCAGACAGTTATACCAACCCAGATTTAACCCTAGTACTTTAGAAGGTGTGAACTCCAACTTCTTTGTTGCAATTTACAAAAACAAACTAAAACGAGAACAAAAACCAAACCTTGAAACTAAAAGTTCCTATAAAATCCCAAGCTTGCTTGAGAGTTTCAGATCAGAAATTATGTGTGATTTACCATTAAATTCCAGCAGCATAGTGCAATGAAAATACTATGTATATTAGCAAGAGAAGGATTAGTAGTCTTGGTAGGACAAATTATTTAGACAAGATAAATTTATTTCTTTTTTCTATTTTCTGTCTTTAGAGGTGGTAGAATTTTTATACTTTCATTGAAGCTATGATGTGATGATTAATGTTTCACAATTTACATAGCTAATTTCATTTACCTTTGATGTTTCCATCACATTTTCAAACATTATAATTTTTTTTCCTCTCTAATGCCATACTTGTGTCCCTGATAGTACTTAACATAGAGCTTTGCATATAGTAAGTGCTAAAAAATTTTGTTTGAATAG
>NW_006441955.1:21001287-21002385 GCF_000325575.1 Pteropus alecto
CAGGAAACATATCTTACATATAAATTACATTTTTTCAGAATCCATATATAAAAAAGAAAACCTCTTGTCCGAAGGAGCTTAAAATCTACGGCTCTTCAACACTTGTTCTCTAAATTCAATATAACCTATATTGTTATCTTCGTGGAACCATAGAGTGTAAATGTGAGTGTGTGTGCGTGCGTGTGCGTGTTTTAATATATTAAATTCATATGACCTTAAAGCTGGTGAATTACATTAAAGAAAACAAGAAAAGCAACCAAGCTTGAAGCAGATATTATAAATTCACACATCTAAGATTTCGAATGTTTAATTAGTTATCCCAGTGTGTTCCCTCCAGGTGTAGTATTGTTTCATTCCTTGGCAATATAAGCTTTCTTCTTTTCTCTTTTTGGCATTAAGATTTTTATTGAACTATTCGATTCATTTTACTGCAGGAAACATAAGAAAGGGTCAAGATAAATCTTTGAATGTCTTCCTCAACATTTTAGCAGAAAAAGGACAAAATTCACATTTAAATTGTCTGTGAAGCAGAAAATCTGCAGGAGAAAGACCACTGTGATGTTTCACTTTAATGCTAATCTATTTAGAGAATGGTTGTGTGACATTCACTCTATCTGGGCACTGCTAGGTTTATGAGCTATGTTTCAGTTTCTTCAACCGAATGTACAGTGGAGTCATAAACTAAATATGTCCACTCGGCTAGTGATGGAAATCTCACATATTTGCAAATGACTGCTAAAATTGAGACTGAGACGTTGACTCCTATAAGCTTGGAAGAAAATGGATCTGTGGAAATCACTGGCAATTTTTGGAATACTTTTGTTTGGGAACTTGGTGTGTGAATACCAGCTTCTCTCACTGGGGAAGAAATAGAACTGCTGGCAACTTCCAGGATGGGATGTTAGTGCCCTTTAAGAAGCTGAAGGAAGAAAGTGACATCAAACCCCTTTCCAAATGTAAAATGTAAAATTTTACCCACACAAATAACAATAAATAATAATAAAAGCTAGAACTGGAAAGGGTAGAAAACAAGAGATAAACTAAGCACTCAGGTGTGGTTTCCCTTATAGATCAGATAAGGGTTGAATTGTGCCTTCC
>NW_006441955.1:21002418-21011128 GCF_000325575.1 Pteropus alecto
ATATGTGTGTGTGTGTGTGTGTGTGTGTGTGTTGAAGTCTTAACACCAAGTATCTTAACACCAAATGTACCCTTATTTGCAAGCAGGGTCTTCACAGATTTAATCGAGTTAAGATGAGGTCATTATGGTAGGCCTTAATTCAATATGATTGAAGAAGAAGAGATAAATTAGGACACAGACACGCAACACTATATAATGACAGAGGCAGAGACTAAAGGAATGCTTCCATAAGTGAAGGAATACCAAGGACTGCTGGGAACAACCAGCAGCTGGGAGAGGCAAGGAAGGATGCTCCCCTACAGGCTTTGGAGGGAGCATGCCCATGCCAACACCTTGATTTCAGTATTCTACCCTTCAGAATTGTGAGAGAATAAATTTCTATTGATTGATTGATTGATTGATTTACTATTTATTTATTTTTTATATGAGTATGCAATCTGATTCTTATTTTATTCTACCTATCAGTACTATTTAAAAAAAATATTATTTTATATTAGTTTCAGGTAAATAGTACAATGATTAGACATTTATATAATTTATGAAGTTATTAGTTTAGTTTAGGGTTTTGTTGTTTTTTTAAGCCACCAACTTGTGACAACAGGGAGTAAAAAGGTATTCACACAAATCTCAGGTCACTGTTTTGGTTTATTACTTTTTTTCAATTAATTACCCTAACCTCGTATCTAGAATTTTTGCTGTTTTTGTTGAACTACTTTATAGGTATGCTTCTTACACAGATGCATGTTTACATTGATAGTTATATGCTCTAACAAAAATAATATGGTAATCGGTATATCTTTAGATCATACACAGAAACAATATATTGACATACGTCAGTATTTTAAATGTTTATTAATAGTGGCTCTTGTATTTAAAAAAAAAAAAAGTGTATTCCTGACCAATGAGCTCCAATAAAAGACCTCTGGCCAAACATTACACTCAATATTATTGTTGGCTCATTCTTAAAACTTAGATTTTTCGCTGTCTTCAATTGTGTTAAACTTTAAACTTTCTATAATCAAAAGTGATCTTTCTTCTTTCTATAACCCAAAGTCAGCTCCTGATCTGTAATATTTTGCATTGTTATAGAAGAAATAGGATTTTTTTAAATCCACTTTACTTTCCTTAGCACTTCCTCACCATTTCTTTGTCTCTTGCTTTTTCCTACTTTGATAATGGAGCCCGTCCCCCTTTCTGAAATTCTAAGTCACAAAACTTATTTCACATTCTAATGGTAGTCGGATGATTTTCCTATAATTACATAAGATGTATTTGAATGACATTATTAATTATATTACTTACATACAAGTATTTACCATGTACCTGCTACATGTCAAATATAATAATAATTGCTGGAGATAAAAAGATAAATGAAATATAGCCTCATTTCTCTAAGAACTTATAGTGTCCTAAGAGAAGTAGATATGCAGATAAATACAGGAACAAAAATTGTGCCATCATCAAGAATAGGGTCAATATTTCTGCTTGAGAGACATTTTGAAGGATATACTGAGGTGGTAATATTTAAATTGTTTTAGCAGAAGTTTCCAAGTGTTACCAATTTTTCTGTGGATTCTCCATTGAATCTTTCTGTTAGGATAATTTTTTGGGACTTTGCATCTGGATGAGATCATGTGACTACTTCTTATCATTGGGAGTGGAAATGACATGTATCATTTCAAGGAGTGGCCTTTAAAAATCTCCTAAAAGATCTTTATTGTCTCAATATTTGATGGAGTACAGAGAATCCGGTGAAGGACTCTGAGGTCTTCATTAGAAAATCACAGTGTTGAGATAAAAGGAGCCTGGGTCCCTGAATTACTGTTTGAACAGCAGTCTGCCAAAAGGTATGAAATATATCTTTTGCATTATGTTTAGCTACTGAGATTTTGGGACTTTTCATTATAACAAGTACTCTATGCTTACTAATACATTGACCTTATTATATACTGTTAATATGTTGGAAACTAAAAAGCTAATGAGCTTTTCAGATGAAGAAGGGCTGAAAGACATTCTAGACATACACAATACCAACAGACAGAGTCACAAAAATTAATAGAATATCCAGAGAACAGTGACCATCAGTGAACAGTGATAGGTTATCCTTCAGGAATGCAAAATGGACCTTTAGGGAAATTTCAGGAAATAAGACAGGAAGTTAGATGAATTTTAGAGGGCTTTAAATGCTAAAATGGAAATGAAAACCAGGAACAACTTTTTTTTAAAAGAGAAAGAATGTCAGTGACATGAGCAGGTCTTGCTTCCTCTACTTTCTTTCCTTCCTTCCCTTTACTCTGTCCTTTTCTTTTTTCTTTCATGCATGGAGATTACTCCTGACACTATAGCTAATGATTTTAAAGTGAGAAAGACTGAGTGGCTGGGAAGTTGGTTGGAATACCACTGAAGCAGTTCAGAAAGTGTTATGATTAGAGTTTGTGTATAGCAACGAATTTGGCTTTGTCCAAAGAGAAGTCTGGCCTTTGTCAGAAAGCCAAACCATATAATTTAGGGTGAGGGTTTGGGATCTTGCAATAACAGTCAACCTAGACACTGAGTTTAGTTTAATAACCAGGCATATTTTTAAGTTCATCATGAGCAATCGACCCATCTATCATGCTTATATAATAAAGCCTCAGGTAAGCTTCAGAGTTGGCAATACTCTGTGTTTATTGTCACACATGGATGCTAGTAGGGTAACATATCCTGGGGACAACAGAACGTTTCCAGACTCTGCTCTGTGTATCTCTCTATTTGACTAATTTTTTTTGTATCTGCTTAGTGTAATAATTATAAACACGAGTGTGATAGGTTTCAGTAAGTTCTATGAGCCTCTCTATTGAATTATTGAATCTGAGGGTGGTTTTGTGAAACCCTTGCACTTGAAGTTGGTGTCAGAAGTGAAGATAATCTTATATGGACTCTTCTTTCTAACTTTGTAGTTGGATCTTAACTATTTCTAATTGGAGTTAGATGCCTTGGGTAAATGTGGAAGTATGAAAGATGACTAACTCCAGGTACCTTGGGTTAGACATAGGAAATAAATTTGGTATTTTGAGTCATCTGTAGTTGTAATGTTAGTGGAACACTTCCCCCTTACTTCTCTAAATAATCCTGGCTTCTTTTTACTATCCCTTATTGCTGCCCAGAGAAGTGGCATAGGTAACCCAAATACCTTGAGAAAAAAACAGGGCCTGTCTCTCAAACAATTGTATCTTCTCTTTTTCTCTTTCAAGATAGAATCCTGAAGAAGGCAAACATATCAGTTAAATTTTACTGGGCTGGCAGCAACGAAGAGGGTGATTAACAGATCTAATGTAGTAGTCTGTCTACTTCTGAGATTTAGTATTAGAAAGCCCATTGTTGCTACACATTTAAGTTAGCATTAATGATTAATAAAGTTATAAATTGATTTCTATCTTTTGAGTTTGTCCATTTCTCAATTTACCCAGAATTTAAGCAAGGTAAATGGAATTAAATATTACTTCTCCTTCATCCCATCCAAAATTTCAATAACTAGAAGTAAATACCTGAGGAGCAATTTTCTTAATGAAAAAGAATATAGGATAGATTAGCAATATCTGCACACTGAGATGGCAAGTTTCCACTTGCCTCTGTACCAGATATTATTTGAACCTATTTACTATCATCCACTAAGACAGTTGTAATAAAGATGTACAAGAATGGTTAGTTTGTAAAAATATTTTTGAAATTAGAATTAACATAATTTGAAAGCTATCAGGTTTCAGAAAAGAGGAATGGAAGTTTATAGCTTGAGAGATTGGGATATGGTAAAATAATAAATTTCCTTATGAATTTGGGAAGATGATGACTTCACTTACAAACATATTAATTTGAGGTTGTATATATGACATGTATATGGACTGTAACCTAGACAACTAGAGAATATAGCTGTTGACCAAGACTAAGAAACCTGTATTTTTTTCCCTTAATTTTTAGAAACCTATACTTTCACATTCCTTTTGCATTTAAGCAGAAAGTGATTTTGACATCACTCCTAAATTAGAAGGAACATACAGAAGTTGCTTGTATTTAGATACTAGGAGTGCTTTTAAGTAATTTTTTTCTATCAACAATATGGCACATTAGCTCTATTAAAACCTTGTATCATTGCAACAATGTCAGCAAAGTAATGGAATAGGAGTTGCCAGCACTTGCCCCCACACTCAAAGACACCTTTACAAGAGCTAAGGATTCCAGGTGAGAGATTACAGCAACTGAGTGGAGCATAAACATAAGAAAAGAAGCATTGAAGAGGGAATAAAGGGCAGTCTCACATTACCCATGTCATGCCTCCAAGTCCATGCAGTCTCATGCTGAGGAAGACACCCTTTCTGTGAGGGAAGGAAAGTGAAGTAAGCACCAGATTTTGCTCTTGACCCCAGCACGAGGCCCTCCCCAGTGAACCTCTGTACCAGGCCTGTCCCTGTGGACTCAGGACCCAGGTCAAGCCCACGGACCAAGACATCAGGCCCAACTCAGTGCCAAGCCAGCCCCAGAAGACTCAGGCTCAATACCTTCTTCAGCACCAGATGGCCCCTGTGGACCTAGTCACTGGGCCTGGTCCTTTAGAACTAGTCATAGCATTCATCCCAGTGGTCGTTGTGCCATATCGGTACACATGGACCCAGTATCCAGGTCCAATCATATGGACACCTGTCCCAGGCCTGCCACAGCAAACTCGGGTTAAAAGTCTCTCTTTGCATCCAAGCATCATATCTGCCCCAGTGAATCTGGCCTACAGACGTACTGCCATGGACCCAGGCACCAGATCATCCTGCCCATGGACCCAACGAGATGGCTCTCTTAGAATCCCTGGTTGGGCTGAGTGGTGAAGAGCTTTTCCTGCCAAAGACAATCAATGAAGACTTAAAAGAGGTACCTACTTCTTCAAATGTGCAGACACCAATGCAAAGCCACAAGAATTAAGAATAGTCATAAAAACATGATACCACCAAAGGAACAATAAACTGCCAGACAAAAATTCAAACTAATTTTAAAGAAGCTCAGTGAATTACAAGAGAACATAAGTAGGCGACTAAACAAAAACTTTTCCAACCGCAATGGTATGAAACTAGAAATCAATAATGGGAAGAAAATTAGAAATTCATAAATATGTGAAAAATTAAACAACACGATCCTGAACAACTAAAGCACCAAAGAAGAAATCAAAAGGGAAATCAAAAATATCTTGAGACAAGTGAAAATAAAAATACAATATACCAAAACTTATGGGATGCAGCAAAAGCAGTTCTAAGAGAGAAACAATAAACATCTATATTAAGAATAAAATACTAAGAAAAAATTTAACTAAGGATGTGAAATACCTGCACACTGAAAACTATAAGAAACTGATCAAAGAAACTGATGAAGACATAAATAAATTGAAAGATATTCCAGATTCATAAACTGAAAAAATAGTAGTTAAAATGTCCATGCTATCCAAAGATATCTACAGATTCAATGCAATTCCTATTAAAATCCAATGTCATTTTTCACAGAAATAGAAAAAAACTGTCCTAAAACTCATATGGAACCACAAAAGATCCTGAATAGCCAAAGCAATCTTGAGCAAAAATGCAAATCTGGAGGTATCACATTACCTGATTTCAAAATAAACTACAAAGCTAGAATAATCAAAACATCATGGTATTGATATAAAACCAGATATATGTACCAGTGAAACGAAATATAGAACCCTTGTAAACTGTTGGTGGGAATGTAAATTGGCACAGCCACTATGAAAAAGAGTACAGAGGTTCCACAAAAAAAATTGAAAATAGAATTACTATATATCTAGCAATTCCACTTCTAGTTATATATTCAAAGGAAATTAAATAAGCATCTTAAAGAGAATCTGCACTTCTATATTCATTGCAGCTTCATTCTCAATAGCTAAGAACTAATTGTCCATCAGAAGATTAGTGAAAAAAGATGTGGTAAATATATATATATATTATCAGCCTTAAAATTTTATCAGCCTTAAAATATAAGGAAATCCTGTCATTTGCAAGAACTTCGATGAACCTGGAGGATATTATGCTAAGAAAAGTAAAACAGGAACAAAAAGACAAAGACTGTATGATCTCACTGATATGTGAAATCCGTAAAAGTTGAATTCATAGCAACAGAATATTTATGGTGGTTATCCTTGAATAGCATGGTAGAGGAAGTTGAGGGATATTAGTCAATGGATAAAAATTGCAGTTACATAGGAAGAATAAGTTTAGATATCTAATGCACAGTGGGATGACTATAATACTAAAAATATTCTAAGAAAGTAGATTTCAGGTGCTCTCATTACAAAATTGATGGTAACTATGTAAGAAAATGATAGGTTAATAAGCTTCACTATAGTAATCATTTCATTGTGTATATATGTATCAAACCATCACGTTACACATGTAAAATATATATAATTTTTATAAAAAACATACACAAACTTAGATGTATATGTTTTTTAAAATAGTGTATCTGTATAATTTTAGTGTCAGTCCAGAGAAAGTGGAACAGTATGGCCAAAAACTATTTTTTGTTTATATCCAAGTTTCCTTGAGTAAGATTCAGTAAGGCACCAGGCAAAGAATCATGCTGAGAGATAATAAATATAAAACATGAATGATTTGAAAGATAGTAATAAAGGACTCAAACTTGATAAAATCAATTTTTCTATTAAAAAAAAAAGTAGAAAGTATTACTCACTTGGGGCAATATGCAACCTAAGACTTTTTTTTTTTTTTTACTTCTTGATCCTTAAAAGACTAAAAGTATTAGAAAACTTAGGGAAAAACTAATCAAGTGTTTGCTAGAAAACTAACTCAGGGAACACATACTATTCACTAAGGCCTCTAGTAAACCATTAGTCACTTCAAAGTACTTCAAACTGTGTCATATTTTTTTTATCTAGGCATAAAACCAGTGTGTGCTTCTAATTTTAATATGTTGATTATCGTGACTAAGCCCTGTGCACAGCAAAGGAAGAGTAAAAAAAATATCAGGTTTTATAGAACCTATAATTTTATGTTAGAGGATCTCAGGCAGGGGAACAAATAAGACAATGCTTAAGGGGATTGAGATATATAAAAAATGAATGCAATTTATGCGTCCTTATTTAGTATCAAGACCCTCCGATTTTAAGATCCATATCATCAGCAAAAATAACTCCTGTTCTACTGGGGTAGGGTTTTTCTGGAGGAAATTGCTGAGCAGGCAGTTTGGAACAGGAAGCATGTCCCAAAAAGCTTTGAAATAACAGCTAACATGTAAATATAATAGTTAACTATGTGCCTTTCTCTGTCCTAGGTATGCTAAGGATATACAAATTTAACACTAAAGAAGCCCATATGATTATCCCATTTAATAGAACTGAGTCAAAAAATGTTTTAATAACTTGCCCAAAGTCATATAGCTAGTGTGTTATTCAGGGTTCTCCAGAAAAACAGAACAGATAGGATGTGTGTGTGTGTATAAAAAAAGAGATCTATTTTAAGGACTTGGCACATGCCATTCGTGGAGGTACGAGTCCAAAACCTGCAGGGCAGGTCGGCAGGCTGAAGCCCCAGGGCAGAGCTGTTGTCCAAGTCCAAAGCCCATACGACTGTGTTCAACGAGAGGCCGGTTTGGATTCTGGCAGTGTATTACTCAGGGTTCTCCAGAAAAACAGAACAGATAGGATGTGTGTGTGTGCGTGTGTGTGTGTGTGTGTGTGTGTGTGTGTGCATGTGCAAACATGTTGGTTCACACTAATGTGGGAACTGGCAAGTCCAAAATCTGCAAGGCAAGATGAGACACTGGAGAAACAGGGAAGAGTTGATGTTGTAGCATGAGTCCAAATGCAATCTAAAGGCTGAATTTGCTCTTCCTTGGAGGATCTCAGTCTTCTTCTCTTAAGGCCTTCAACTAATTAGATGGAGCCCACCTATATGATGGAGAGTAATTTACTTTAGTTAAAGTTACCAATTAAAAAGTTAATTTCATCTAAATAATACCTTTTCTAGGTACTGTGCCTTGGTCAATTGACACATAAAATTAACCATTACATCTAAGTAGGAGTCAGAATATAAACCCAAACAGTGCTCACTGAAACTTTAAAAAGTTTCATTTGAGAAGACTAGTGAAAATGGTGACAAGAAAAGATATTTAGCTCAAATAAAAATTCGTGAAGTGTTTCTGAGGTGAATTTTATTTCCTTTTCACAATCCATTCTTCTAGAAATCTTTTATTTTTATCTTCTCTTTTTGAGTTAATGCTACCAAAGCATCAATTTATAATAGATGAAAGCCAACCATTAAAATGATTTTGTTTTCATTATATGATAGCATAATAGAATAAGAAGGAAAACACGGATTTGGAGTCAGTCTTGATTTCTACCTTAGGTTCTCCAAATACTAATGGCATGCCTGTATAACCCCAGGCGAGATAGTAATTCTTAGTCTCAGATTTTTTTAAATATGTAAAATAGTGTAATAATAACTACCTCATACAAAAGTTTTCGAATTTAAGTGAAAAAAGTCAGATAAAGGCCAATTCAGTATGTGTCATTCAAATAAGCACCCAATAAATGCTAGTTGTCTTTCCCTGAAGCATATATAATTTCCAAAATTATTTTCAAACTCAAAAGAAACAATTTCTATTGATGGAATTTTTAATGACAGCAACTGGAGGAGATACTTTGGAGAAAGAGAGATGTTTT
>NW_006441955.1:21011176-21013456 GCF_000325575.1 Pteropus alecto
ATTTATCCATTTTTCTACCATTATCTACCTTAAAAATCATTTATATGGATGATTTTTTAATTATTATAAATGATTTCATATATGAACATTGTGCCGGAAAGGCATATATAGTATGTATTATTTTATTTGGCAAGTTGACAAATATAAATTGATTATATACTATGTGCCTGGCACAGTATATGTCCATGTTCAATAACCTTTAGAATTAGTTTCTATTCTAATTTTACCAAAAAAATAAATATTTTATCTATATCAGAGAAGTGGAAAATAGTAAAGTTGGTTAGAACTCATGACTATCCGTGCTCAATGGCTTCACTTTTCCCACCATGTAACTAACTTCTAGTAGCACTAAAATAATCTACATAAAGCCAGCCCTAGAGAAATGACACCAGAACTGAGGGGGTCAGAAATGTTGCTGGTCCAGTCAATTCTCACTCAAACTATTTATTATTTTCTCTCCTATTGATGAGCTTCCTTCATTGTTAGTGGTAACATAATGATACCGTTTATTTGCCAGCATACCAATATTAGATATACTCTGAACACAAATTGAGCTCATTTTAAACAGCAGCACTGCTGTGATAAGAGTAAAAATAATTGTTATTACATGATGCACGAGCCATGAAGATTAATGAAATAAATCTCTCAACTGCCCAGCTTATTAATATTGAAGAACTCATATATGAACAGATGGACCAGATTTGGCAGGTTTTTTCTACAATCTTTAAAAAAATATATCCTGACAGGATTTGTGCAACCCTGCCATATTCCATTTCAGCCAGACTTGTTTTAGCTAATCAAGCTTTCCAAAAACTTAAAAGTGTTACTCAGAACTTGAAGCAAACAGAATATTTTTATAGTACAAATGCTATGCCAGCCAGTGGTCACGTGGTCTGTGTGCATTCTTCAGACTGGCACACCATGCTTCAAACACAGGCAAGAGCATGGTTCAATACTAATTGCTCTCAGTTTTGTGGTTTAAGCCAAATTATAATCATAATTCCAATGGCATAACATTTCCATTGTATTATCTACCATATATATGATCCTAGTCATTGGTATTTAAAATTTACTACTCTTGGTTACTATTCTTTGTCTACTCAGTAGGTAGGTATAACAAATAATGCAGGTGACAAAGAAGCTTTGGATACATTTTATGGGCTCTTAAACTGTCCTCTCGCACTCTAAGAATAATTATTTTTTATTGAGTGTAAAATATGTTATCCCATTTAATCCCCAGAACAACACTGAAATGTTGGTATTTCTACCCCTATGTTACAGATTAGGATACCAAAGCTTAAGAAGACTAAATAACTCACCATTACTAAATAATGCTTGGTAGAGCCAGGATTTGGGCTCATTTTATCCAACTCAAAGTCCAAACTCTTATCCGCTAAGCCATACTGTCTTTATAAGGACTGGGGAAAATTTAAAGGTAGAAATAGATAAAAACTAATGTTTATAATGTCTGATGCCATCTACTAGTATCTGTGGTAGATGCTTTACAGATGCCCTGTTATAATGCACAACCATGTAAGTAGGCAGTATTATCTTTATTACGCAGTCATGAAAATTAAGTTTCAGATAAGCTAAGTAATATATCTTAGAGAATGCAGTTAATAGAGAATGAGAACAGAATCCAAACCATGTCAGTTATCTTCTTAACACTGGAGTCTCTTTATGGACCAACTAGTTATCCAAAACTAAGCCAAAAACTGGAGATAGGTACTTTTGACATCACCCTTTTTCCTACTACTCATGACCAAATAAAACCTAAATGCTGCCAATTTTACCTTCTGAATAAGTACAGGCCACTTTCTCTTCTCCAAATCTTCATCCACAGTTTGATTTTAAGATCTCCTTATCTTTGACCATAAAAGTTCTATTTGTCAACAGTATGGCGGGTATTTGTTGAACTTATTTTTCATAAATGCTGTCAAACCATTACAGACACACATTTTTCAAAACAAACACACAAGCAAGCAAATAACCTCATTCTTTGAGGTTATGACATCTTTTGAAACCATACTCACCCTTTCTAGGTTGCCAACATCTTCTGACCTTACAGTTGTTTTCATTATTTATTGTTTAGACACATGACCTCAATATCTTTCTATCACAATAACCGAATGATCTTGGGTAACTTCTACCTTCATAACAAGGTTTATCTATTGCTCTAGCCTCTCAGTTGATCTACTGCACATTTAAACTTAAATATCATGGCCCAAAATTTCAAAATTTTACCCTCTAGTAAGTGGAATAGTTTTATACAATCATATC
>NW_006441955.1:21013489-21016810 GCF_000325575.1 Pteropus alecto
TATTTCAGAAAAGTTCCAGATTAACTACTATTGCACTTTTGAGAAGAAAAAACTTCTGGATAGGAAGTCAGTTGGGCGTCATAGGGCTTATAATGTTTGTTCTGGGCTTTCCTTAAAGTGTAGTCAGGATGTGAATATACAGAACCTGAAAAGTTGGAATGACTCTCTCCTATTAAGTACCCTTTTAAAAGCACTAACACAATTTTGTTTTCTTAAATCAAAATATAAAATGAACAGTGAATTTGTGCAGTTGCAGAACACAAGATCAGAGATTATATTAATCAATTAATATATCAGTTCATTATGAATTACTACTGATACATAACTGATATCCATATAATTATGATTATGTATTAATAGCAATTGTATATTAATAGTAGTTAATTTTTAATATAATTTTTGATATATCTGGCTTTTCCTTTAGTCATTCTACTATATGAGGATAAGTACTTTTTATCACTGTAGGGAGAAGATCATAGAAGGTAATCCATAAATATTTCTTGGATGAATGAATGAGTGATTAGATAAACAAAGCTGGCCACTTTTTCTTCCCTTGACTATTAGGAAGTTAGTTTAACATTAAAAATAATTATGGGGAACTTGGAAAAGAAAAGTGGGATTTAAATCATTGGGATTTAAAAGCGATTAAAAGAAATCTCAATTAATAAAACTATTTCAGAGCTTCAAATATTTTTTTAAGGATACTATTTTTTTGTTTTCATAACAATGATATAAGTTCATGGAGATTGATCCTATTCCTTGAACATAAAAAAGAAAAAGAAAACAAATGAAATAAAATAAAGTTTATCATCAAGAAGTTAAGAAGAACTACACGGAGAATTATAGTTACCTAAAATAGATGACAAAAATTACTTATGTATCTCTCCTAAATGAATTCCCCATTTCACACAATGTCATCTAGAGTATCAAGTGGCTGCAAAAGATGGAGTGCTGTAAATTGCTCAGTGGTTGTTTCCATTGACTAACCTCAGATTCATGAGTAGAAATGATCTAGTTGCTTTGGATACATGAAAAGAAAATTTTGCCATACATTTGGCTGAGATTCACTTGGAAAATCTACAACAATACTAAGCATGTCAGACTTGTTTGGAACCCTTATTAGGGATGAGTTTGGTGCCCAAATATCAAAAAGCATTCAACACCGGGGTCCTTTACCTGGGTTACTAGGCCTATACCTTGTAAAGGACAGCACAGGGACCCACTAAAACTGGTAATTAGAAATGGGCATCTGAGCAGGTAATTATCTGCAGGGGGTTATTCTAAGCATAATTTATCTGTGTGCCACAGGAGTCCAGGTTACCCTTCCACTCCTATAATTAGGTAGAAAATTTAAAAGATCACATTTACTTTAACTTTATACAAATCAATGTCATATGGTTAAAACATATAACTTTTTATTAGAATCATTTTATATTTTCAAATATTCTTAGAAAATATTTTATGATATACATACATATATATATATATACACATATATATATGTATATATATTTAACCAATCAAAAATTTTTGATATTAGGTTGGATGTTCTGTTTTTTTTTTTACTATAAAAACAATTATATACATACATATATATATACACATATATATATGTATATATATTTAACCAATCAAAAATTTTTGATATTAGGTTGGATGTTCTGTTTTTTTTTTTACTATAAAAACAATTCTGAGAATCTTTTTATATAAAAGGTTTAACAAATTCTGATTATTTATTTAAAATCCTTAGAGTCTCAAAGAGTATATTATAAACAAAATTTCCGCAGGACTTTTCTGAGGTATTGAAGAGAGTTTTATTCTGATATGATTTGAAAATCAGAGAACACTGCCTTTGGCATGAACCTAAGACATGTCCTGAGGTGGAAAAAATAAAGCAGGGGATTTTAAAGTGAGAGTTGCAAGGAGCTGATGATCAAAGGAATGGGTTGCTAGGGAAATGTATTTATAAATGTATACCATTCATTTTCTGAATGTTTGAGACAACTTGACGTTCAAGTGTCAAGCTGACTCAGGGGTCAGTAAGCAGAGTTCTGAGATATGGAAAATGGGTAGTTTTGTTTGACTTGTGTTCAGCAGATAAGGTCACAGGATATGGCCAACAGTTAGAGTCATAAGACATGAATAGAAGAGGAGTCACAAGGCATGGGCTAATGCTTCAGTTTCCCTTGGAATCTTCAAAATAAACTAGTAAAACAAAGTCTGTGGTGAAACGAAGAATGCAGGGAATACAATTCATCAGGGAGAGTCAGAGTTCAAACTGCAAAATGTCCTAGTCACTGGAGCAAGGTCAAAAACCAAATCACAGAAGGGTCCAGATATTTGGTCACAAAATTATGATATCAGAATCCTCATTGTACATGTAAGTCTACTGATGTGTGTTGCCAAATTGCTTTTAGAGAGGATATACTTAAACTGTGAAATGGAAGAATGTTCTTTAAACTACATGAATACCTTCACTGGGCACTACCTTTCTAAAAAACAAATGATATTTGCCTGATTAAAAAAAAAAAGGTTTTCATTCTATTTTAATGTACAATTTAAACTGCTTAGATTTTTATTGTGCCATAATTATTAGCAATTGATATATAATCTTTTATAAATGACTTAACCTTGCCCATTTTTTAATCAAGTTAGTTGTTTTTGTCATTGTTGTGTGTGTGTCTGTTATTGATTTTTAAGATCTATTAAAAATATGACTATATGATTAGTTTGTTACAAACACAATCCTAGCTTATCATTTTAAGATATACTTTAAAATAGTGAATTTCAACTAGATAAATATAATGACAAATTCCTAAGGAATGATGCAAACAGTGAATATTTATTATTATTTGGTTAACTAGTGCACTGTGGATAGCTCATCCGTAAAGTTGAAATACCATGTATTTCCTTGTTTTGGGCATAAGAATCACTTATAGTAGTCATAAACAGTGATCAAATGATTACTAGTCTCCATTACAGAAGCTTCCAAAATCTTATTTTAAAAGTGGCCACATAACTAAAGAAAAAATTATTTAGGTCTCAATGACTAATTTAGAATCAAATTTTACAAGATGGTTAAAAAACAACAACAACAAAAAATGAAGTAGATATTAGATATTACATGGTACATTTGCTCTGCAAGAGGTAATATAAATGAATCACTTCCAGGACTAGATTGCAAATTTTTCTCAAACAAAACTCTACCTTAAATGACTTTATTTTCATTAACATTATGCTTTCTTTAAAATTCCCTGCATGCTTATCTAAGAAAAAATCTTTAATTAAAAAAATTATACTTATGAACCTGTATAAAAACAA
>NW_006441955.1:21016921-21025602 GCF_000325575.1 Pteropus alecto
ATAAATAATACATAACATACATATATGAATATATATTTTCATATATAAGCTTAGAATTATACTATTGCAATATTTTATTCTTTGCTCCTACCCCTACTTTCTGACTAATAAGTTGGAGACTTTAGTGCTAGCCTTACGTGTCTTTCTTACTCCAGTCTCCCTACTAGCTATCAAATCCTGTTGTCTCTATTTCCTTAAACATTCCCCAAACTTTATTTAGTTCTTCTCAAGCTTCTTGTGGACAAACTGAGTCGTCCAGGCCACTTTTTCTGACTGGATTACTTCTACAACTTCCAAACTTGATTCCCTCCTTCTTGTTTGAGCTTTCCCAAGTAGATAGAGTACCTACATTTCAATAAGCATTATCTTCTCAAACAATTCTGATCAGGCTGACCTTTTTGTAAAACCTCTTTGTAGTCTTCCTCTGACCTTAGGATAAAATCTAAATATTGTGAAGTGATTATAAGACCTTCGAGATCTTGCCCAGCTTTCTCCAGCATAATTTTTCCCAATGTATTTTCTTGTACTTTACATCCCAAATATAAGGGGATCTTTCATTTCTTCAAATGGCTGTAGTTTTTCTTATCTGGGTTCTTCCAGTTTTAAAAATTAAATTAAATTAAATAAGATCCTGAGAAAATAATTTGAACATAAATTGTTTATTTGGGAGGTGATGAGCCAGTTCCAGTTATGAGCACCTGACCTGGGGCCTCTGGACGACCGTATAGTACAAACTCTAACTATTCTCACCAAAGTGGAAAAGAGCTAGAGATTTTATCTACCACTTCTCCTCCTCATTTTTGTGAGCTGCTCACTGGGCTCCCTGGAAAATCTGGTTTCTCCTGAGTGTGGCCCAAAACAGAGCCAACTTAGACATTAAGCAGTGCCTGCAGACCATGATACTTTTACAGGCTTCCAAAGTAAGTTTTAAGTTCTTTTAAACTCACAATAGAAAATGAATATAACACAGTATGGATTACACTTGTTTTTCTACCAACACAGTCATAAAATATACTGTTTAATATTCTTCTATAGAGAAAGGGGCCTATGAAGACTAATTAGCCTAGGGTCTACAGAAGCCACAATGTGGCCCTAGGCTAAATATGCTTCTGCAGCCAAAAGGCCTTCAGGCAGAAAATCACGGATGCAAAAAGTAGGACATTACAGCATCTGCTGCAGAGTATTCGCAAGTGTTAAAATATTTGTTCTTTGTGAAACACTCCGTGTCATTTGCTGCACACCCTGCCCCTGCAACAGTTTCCTGCTATAAACACATACACTCTCACAAATGCTTCTGATAAATTCTGTTAATTCCCCCATTACAAACTGAAAAGTCACTGCATCTCGGAAGCATTCTCTCTGATCCCTATGTCTGGATTAGATGCAGTTTTTATGTACTTTGAGATCTCTTTATGTCTTCTCTATCACCATGCTTTTAACATGGGTATTTCATCTTTACTTGCCTTCTTCCCCTGTACTAATGATATGTCCTGTGAGGGTAGGATCCATTTTTGCATGTACTTGCACTATGAAAACACAGTGACTAGTACATTGTAGGTAGTCAGTGACTATCAGATAAGTTAAACTGACTAATAGTAATGAACTTATTTTCAAATTGTTGAGTTTGACATCAGGCTTGTTTAAGGAGAGTGTACTGGATTGTGCTATATCAAGTTGACTGAGGCTGGGCATTGTTCCAGAATAATTTTCTCTTGACACTTCTGGGTTAGAGTTAGCCAAAAGAGGAAAGCGCATGATATTTGGCATAAGGGAAGCAGTAATCATTATTCTCAAAAGGTCGTCACAATCAGCGAAAGTAACAGACAGATAGAGGTGCCCAGTTATTCCTCACTTTCTTCTGTTTCATTTTCAGCTTATCTTCCTGACTTCTGGCCATGTTACCAACAGTGGATTCAAGTCTTCCATTGAGGGCTTGGCTGTAAATCTGCAACAATGATGGCTACACATAAGGAATAGCTTCTCCAGAGATATCAGTTTCAATAGAATTTTGTGGGAGATCTCTCTTCACAGTACCTCTCTGGTATCCAAAGCTACGTGGCTTTTTTTAATTTTTCTGTAAGCATCAACTTGCATTAGCCATACTTGTTATTGGCTATTTCTCTGATTCTTCTTCTCCCAGTCTCCAGATCTCCATTGTCCCAGTTTTTCCATATTTGTTACATCTAATTTCTTTAATAAATCCATTGTTCCCATAAAATGTATAATAGATTTGTTTTTACCACCAGAACTCTGATAGAGGCAGTACAGTATTTAATTGCATTGATGTACCACAAAATGTTAAACTACACCCATATTATTATATATTTAGTTGGTTCTCACCTTTTTTTACTCAACATTGTGATAAAGACTCTTACTTATAAATATTTAAGATCTATGCATATTTTTTAATGTTGATCTTAAAGGTGGTAAGACCCTTACTTATCATGTGTCTTATTCTTTTGGTGAACATTCTTGAAAAGGAATTGGAAGAATTGTTTGTTATATTTTAAGAAATGCCTGTGTAATTGAATGTCATTGTGAACATTTTCTAACAGCTTTGACCATAGCACAGTAGCGAGAGAACTAAATAATAAGTTCCAGGTATTCCCTCAATCCAAAGTGAGATACTAGAGCACTGTTGTTGGACCTACTAAAAATATAATAAAAAACGATTTTATCATGGACATGGACAATGGACTAGTGGTTACCAGAGGGGAGGAGGAAGGGGAGAGAGAGGCCAATGGGAGGGGTGAGAAAAAAGGAAAAAATATATAAATCATTTCTTCAATTAAAAATAATAAATAAATTTTAAAAAAGATTTTATGATGCTTAATTTTGCACTAGAAATATAAAAAAGTTGAGATTGAAGAGGCCTGACCTAAATAGTTTTTTTTTTTTTAGATAATTTTTTTCTCTCAGCCTCCTTGGTGCCATGAAGAATGTGAGGGGTTTCCAGGTATTATTTAGGGAGTCTTTCATTTACCTCTAGTCTAGATAAAGGAACTTTCAGAGGGCCACATAAAAAATTTTTATATTTACTACCTGCAGTCTTTTAGAGGAAAAGGCAACGAGGCAGAAAAGCTAAAATTAATAATAATTAGCCCACATCCAAAAGACTAGGATAACAACCTGGGGCTGGAACTATTACTAGTAGCAGAGGGAAGAAAGATGGCTACATTAGAAAGAAGATGTGCATGGAAGACATAAGTAAGAATCATGAACCAGATGTGGGTGGCTTTGTAGGGAGCCAACCAGGAACCATCTTTAAAGAAACACTAGGCAAGAGAGTCATTTAGAGGTATGATAGGGTGCCAACAGAAAGGGTTGTGTTAGATAGTATGCAAGGAACTGAGGCTGGAATAAAAAGTGAGCCAGAGAAAATCTAGCTTCGCAGAAATTTCAGTTGGATTTTCCCAATGAGAAAATCTGAGAAACACACACAAGAATTTATTAGAGAAAAAGTCACCTTTAAAATCCACTATTTGCAGTATGTACCAATGTCATATCATATATGTACTAGTAAAATAAGACCTTGTTTAGACTCTTGTATAATCTCCTCCATCCTATTCACAGCTATAAAACTAGAGGATTGGAAGCCATGGCTAGAGAATGGGACAGAGGCATGCGGAAAAGGTGTATCAACTAAAAAGAGGGGGAAAAAAAAGTTGATTAGGCCCTTCCTCCAGCATTGCAGGCTCCCTAGACTCAAGCTGTACCAAGACGGGGGAGGTGAGAAGATACAACTTCAAAAGATGTTCAGAGGTTTTTTTTTTATTAAACTCTATTAGCTATTATAACAGCAAAATTGTAACTGTTCATTTGGCTAAAGTGCTCAAAATAAATTTAAATGGATAAGAATGACCAAAAATTTGTAGCTGACTTAAATTCCACCCAAGATGCAAAGAAAAATAAATCCAAAGATTTAGATTTAAAAAGAAAAATACTTCCTATTTGAGCCCTTTAGAATCCTCTACTTTCAACATAATGGTTACAGTGATTTTAGTTAAAAAGAAAAAAAAAGCATAAAGCCTGATGATCAACTCTACATATATAAAAAGATCACATTGTTCTTTAAGCTATTAAAAAAATAATAGCATTCACCAAAAGAAGAAACAAAAAGCACAGTACCATATGTGTCATATGAAAAAATTATACTTTAAAATAATTGCTTTATTTTGCTTTTAAATATACAGTAATACTCCTTTAAATATATGAATATTTTTCCTGAAAGCTATCTATGATAATTTGGCCATGTAATGTCTCAGCTAAGAAATTAATCTTTACTCTCACCTATACGCTAAATGAATAATAAAGAATGTAAGCTTTGTTGTGACAGCATAATATAAATATTCAGTGATGTTGTATAGTTCAGTTTAAAAATAATGTAATCAATATTATTGTTGTACACTAACAAAGAGAAATTTTGCTTCTGTTTTAGAAAAAAATATATTTAATGACCATCAACATAACATGCCAAAAGCCATGCATTTCAAAATGAAATACTTATCTGTTCTCTGAAGAAAATGGCTATTACCTATGAGTAAATGCACTGTACGTGGAGGGCATCATAAATTTTTACAAAAACTCTATTTGTAAATAGGAAATATTGTTGGACACATAAAGAAGTACAAAGAATATTGGTCATAGAAGCTATTGGACTTAAATGCTAATTTACTTACATACCAGCTGTTGGTCTTGAGGGACAAGTCATTTAATCTTTTTCTATATAGCACCTTATCAGAAAAACAAAATAAAAAAAAAGTGGTTAAAACATACTTAGAGATTGCTTTAGAATTAAAAAAATTTACTTGACATCTTATTCCTCTTTACTCCTGTTGAAGTACTATTATTTTCTCTATTTTACTGATTTTAAAAATAGATTTTATATAGGTTTAGTGATTTTTCTAAATCCACATAGAGAGTTAGAGTTACAGTCAGGTATTCTAAATTTCTGATTATTTATCTTTGCAGAACAACATCACCTCCCTACCTCTATCGGAGAATTCAACAGTTTACAAGAACAACTGTTTTGTTATCTCTAGCTAGTGTACTACTGTTATCGACTGTCATCAGCTGTTCCACACAGTGTCAGAGCTTCAATCATCTAGAGCATGTTTGGGCTGGAATATTCAAGATGGCTTTCCTATATGGCAGAGCTGATGCTGTCTATTGAGTGGACATTCAGCCTGGGCCGTAAAATAGAATGTCTGCATTTTGTTTCTGAACATGGCTTAGGCTTCTGGTAATGCGGTTGATTTCCAAGAGGAAAATTTGCAAAAGCAAGAGTTCCCAAAGACCAAGAAGGAAACTACAAGGCTTTTTATGATCCAGCCTTGGAAGTCAAGCGATGTCACTTCCACTACATTTTATGGTTACAAAGGACCATCCTAGACGTAGTGTGGAGGGGAACACAAGGGCACAAATCCTTGGAGCTTGAGGCAACACAGGTGGAGGGCAACCTGCTATACTACCTTCCACATTGACTATAAAGCCGCTACATCAGATTATTTTGGGGTAGTAGCACCTGCTCCAATTATTTCAAACTATAGTTAGTAAATATAAAATGGAAAAACAATGTCTCACTAAAGCAGAATTATTTGTGTTTATCTACTATAATCCTAGAGCACTCTGACATATAACATGTTCATAGGAATCTAAAGTAAATTATCCGTTTATATGCTTTTCTATCCCCCTAATTGAAAATTTCTTATATCTAAAATAGAGGGTAAGAACATAAATTTCAAAATTACTCTTACCTATGTTAAAATCCTTTTCCACCAATTACTAGCTGTTTAACTTTGACATAGTAATAGATAACATTACAGAACTTCAATATACTTGTTAGTAAAATACAGTAATACTAAATGGTTGTAAATTATCTACTTCTCTGTTGGTTGTGAGGATTAAGTAATAGTGCTTTGAGAATTCTTACTATGATGGCTAATAGGTAGTAAGTTGTTAAATATGTGGTAGTTACTTCTATTATATCCAGAAAACAATTAAATGTAACAAATATAATTTTTACACTATAAACTTAGGGAGCTGAAAAAGAAACTATTTTCTCTGTATGTAATGGAATTTGATTTCTATTTTAAGGCTCTATTCTACAAGGGGTGGTTTTATCTCAGTCAATGCAAGGAAATTTCAGTAAATTTATGCCCTTCTCATCTTTGGAAACATCAAGTATTTCTCATGTGCTAGAGAGGGGTAAGGAAGTAGCCGAGAGAATAAACTGGACTAAGAGTGGCCTTGTGATTAGATTGAGGGGTTGTAACAATTCTGAGACCCAAAGGAGGGTATTTTAGCATATGACAACATAATTATGACACTGGAGGCTAGAGGCCCTTTTCTATCCATCCTTTACTGACTACTTGAGCTCCCCAGAACCAAAAATACAGTCATGAGAAATACAATGGTAAGGTAAAATACTAAATTGATGAAGATTACAATTCTTCTCCTCAATGGAATAAGACTTCAAAAAAACAATTTTAATTATGGAGAGAATAACATTTTTTTCTGCCTGAATTTCTTGCTTAGACTTATATTATTTGTATATGGAACCAAAAGTAATGAAATTATAAACATTTTTCCACATTCTTTAACAGAGAAAGTCATCGTTCTGATATCAGACATGGAAACTCTAACACAGCTTACCATAAAATCAGTTTAAAGAGTCATTCTCATTGTTAGATAAATTAGCTTATGGATATAGTTGAGAATGTACTAAATTGAACACAATCAATAAGTTTCATGTGTAATTTTATCAAAATCTATGTTAAGTTTCAAAATGTAGTTGTTTTGTTTTGTGATAGACTGATTAAATTATCAAAAATAGAATAGAATGATAGAGTGTCAGTCAGCATAAGTAGACAATACTTATGCACAGGATATCAAAACTTCTTAGAGTCTACAGAGATCTCCCTGGCAGTTGCTCAAAAGGCCATTTCCAAATATGAAGGACAGCAAAATTCACTCCTAATGAGTTTTCATTTCTCCTGCTATGGCATGGGACTTAAAATCTCAAAACAATTGAGCCACTGTGACTTAATATATCATTTTCTCTTGTTTTCCACGTAGCATAGTGTTGCATTTATATAGTGCCATGTCAAACTTTATAAATCAACCTCTGAGACAGAAGATAAACAGTCACATTAAAAAAAAAAAAAAAAACGTGTAGACAAATGCTTGAGCTCACAAGTCACAGCTCACTGAGCAGCCTTTCCAAAAGCATCTACCTCAGTGCTTGTCAGCAACTTGCCCAGAACATGCTGCTTTCTGCATCTCTCCTTTCACCAAACTCACCCAGGCTGATGACATGCGATCAAAGCTTCAGAAACAAATCAATGAATGCCTCACTTTCTAAGGTCTTCGTTCTTGTCTGGTGATTGGTGACAACAGATCCAGCACCTTAAGAATAGTGTGGCATGGCCAAACCACATGTGATTTTTTGTTTCGGTGCTCACTGAACAGGATCTAGCATGATATTTCTAAGACATTATAAAGAGCATTTTGTTGGAATATTGTGAAAAACTGCACACTTTCAGTCATTTCATAATTAGTTCTCAGGAAATGGCAGAGGAAAATGTTGACCTGCTCCTGCAAATATAAAATACCATGTAAACTTCTGACTCGATGTGGAAACAACACTGTTATTAACAAACCTGGCCCACAGTGGGAGAAAATGTGCTGCACAAATGGATTCATATGGATCTTACGCCATTGAGATAAAATAAAGTCCACTTTGATTAAAATTTCAGGATTCACAAAAGGAACCACCTTCTCATATTTGCCATTACTCTCTTTATGTTCCTTAATGATCAATGGATACTCTGTACCTTAGAACTAGTTTCTGAGAAGTCAGATGTAATTCTTATCTTCGCTCTTCTGTAGGTGAGGTGTTTTTCTTTTTTTTCCTCCTTTGTTTTTTATTCAGGATTTTTTCTTTATCTTTGATTTTTTTTATAGTTTGAAAATGCTTGCCCAGCTTGGTATTCTCTGAACTTCCTGGATCAGTGGTTGGGTGCCTGACATTAATTTGAAAAAATCCTTAGTCATTATTGTTTCAAATTTTTTTTTCTGTTCTTTTCCCTCTTTCCTCTTTTGGCATTCTTATTACACATGTTATGCCTTTTGTAGTTGTCCCAGAGTCCTTGAATATTCTATTCATTTTTTTTTTTATCTTTGCTTTTCAGTTTTGAAGAATTCTATTGAGATATTTAATCTGGCGGTTTCTAAAAATTTTAACATGTGTAAACTGTTTAGTGAGTATATACAATTCATCCTAAATTATAGATTCAAAACTTTTTTAAACAATAAAAGTCTCAAGTAGATGGCTCGTAGGTGAAATTTACAGTCAAAATTTAGGGTTTTCTTTTTTTCTTTTTTAATAAGAAGACCAGGTAAGCTATAATCTGAATATAATGGTACTGTAGCCAGGCTCCATAGTTTCTGACTAAGGGTGTCATATTATACAAGTACACTGTATATCACCCAGCACTTTCAGATAAAACCCACTTCAGCTACTAAGAAAGTATTGAAGATTTGATAGTTATAATGAATTCTTGAATCCTGAGTGAGTTTCTGAATGGATACAGGCTTTTCAATTAACTCTTTTTGCAAGATGGTGCAGAGAGAGCATTCACTCACTAAGTATGAATTATATTTTTAGCATCTCCAAATTA
>NW_006441955.1:21026239-21033054 GCF_000325575.1 Pteropus alecto
TTGAAAATGCTTGCCCAGGTTGGTATTCTCTGAACTTCCTGGATCAGTGGTTGGGTGCCTGACATTAATTTGAAAAAATCCTTAGTCATTATTGTTTCAAATTTTTTTTTCTGTTCTTTTCCCTCTTTCCTCTTTTGGCATTCTTATTACACATGTTATGCCTTTTGTAGTTGTCCCAGAGTCCTTGAATATTCTATTCATTTTTTTTTTTATCTTTGCTTTTCAGTTTTGAAGAATTCTATTGAGATATTTAATCTGGCGGTTTCTAAAAATTTTAACATGTGTAAACTGTTTAGTGAGTATATACAATTCATCCTAAATTATAGATTCAAAACTTTTTTAAACAATAAAAGTCTCAAGTAGATGGCTCGTAGGTGAAATTTACAGTCAAAATTTAGGGTTTTCTTTTTTTCTTTTTTAATAAGAAGACCAGGTAAGCTATAATCTGAATATAATGGTACTGTAGCCAGGCTCCATAGTTTCTGACTAAGGGTGTCATATTATACAAGTACACTGTATATCACCCAGCACTTTCAGATAAAACCCACTTCAGCTACTAAGAAAGTATTGAAGATTTGATAGTTATAATGAATTCTTGAATCCTGAGTGAGTTTCTGAATGGATACAGGCTTTTCAATTAACTCTTTTTGCAAGATGGTGCAGAGAGAGCATTCACTCACTAAGTATGAATTATATTTTTAGCATCTACAAATTATTTTTCTATTTCAGTGTCAGAAGGATATGTTTTCAAGCCAATATTATCAAAGCTTTTGCCTTTTTGTTTCAGTGGAATATAAAATACAACTTTAATAAAAGTATCTAAAATAAGTCTTTAATATAAAAAAGCAATTAATACAAAATAATATTATCATAACAAGTGTGTGATTAAAAAGAGGTTGTATTCAAATAACGACTACAAAAAAGTTTCTAAAGAGAACTGGTTTGTCCTTTCTCTTACTGACCACTGATTTCCTGTGATTACTAAGAATAATTTCCTTGGTTTTAATGATAACCTTTTACTTTAAGAAGTGACGATTTCCCAGGGAAAATAACCATGTGGCATGGGCACATATCTGGATTAAGGTACAATTTTAAAAATCATCACCTAAACTAAAATCTCTTTCCAAGTTCTTTGCTATTTGCCATCCTGGTCTAGAAATGATTCACAATCTTAATTTTTTATCTATTTGTCCATTAATTTATTCAACAAATATTTTATTAAATACATAGTGTCTGCCAAACCCTATAATGGCATAAACCAAATACATGTGGCAATAGCCTTGTGAAGCTTAAAATATAGTGATCAATTCATATGTGTATGAAGTAATTAAAATTTTGATGAGTAATGTGAAGTACATCCACAGACTATCATAGGAGAATATACCAGGATATAGGACTTAAGGGAGACAAGAAATAATGTTTTCCTGGAAAAACATAGTAGTAGCAATAAGGTTAGAAAAAAGTAGACAGATGAGAGATTTAAGATATAATTAGGAAATAAAACTGTTAAAACTTGAATGGATATTTTAGAATGGATGCAGAGCAGGAGAGAGAAAATATGGATCAAGTTTTTGTCACTAGGGAATCACAGGCTGAGGAACAAATGTGGTGGCAAATGTTATAAGTCCACCTCTGTACCTGCTGTATATGAGATACTTGAGGTGTCTTAGGTGCATACTCAGAACTGAGATAACTGGAAGATATTTGTATATTCAAGCCTAAAGTATAAGACAGATTCTGGACTGAAGATAGAATTTTAGAGTCACCACTATGGAAATTAACACCATGAGATTGGATGATTTCACTCACAGAGAGTGTATAGAACAAGATATTCTCAGAAAAAAAGGCAAAATCTTGAGTGTACAAATTTCAGGCAAAGAAAGAGGAGGCTTCACAGGAAGTATGAAAATGCACTAAGAAACACGGGACTCCTGAAATCCAGCAAAAAGTGTGTTCTAGGAAGAGGAGATCAGTCACTCTCATCAAATGTCAACAATAGGAAAATAGGATAGGGAGTGCCTTGTAGCGATTAGACATGATAATGGAAAATACTGCTGATGTGGGGGAAAGTTGTGTAAGTGATAAAAGCAGAAGTAAGATTGTTCTAGATCACAGAGTTGGAAATAGCAGCCAGATTGATCTTCGAAGGATAAACATTATATTAATCATTCTCTTGCTTTAAAAATGTGGTAGCTTTCCATTATACATGAAATAAAATATTATCTCTTTATCATGGCCTCTCCAAACTCATCCCAAACCACTGCCTTGTACTTAAAATGATTCTCACTAATCTCTTTACATCCCTATAAAACAAGAAACTTTTTACTATGTTAAGATCTTTGAAATGTCTTTTCTTTTCCTTGAAAGAAAAGGTTTCCACACTATTATTTCAGAGTTTATCTCCTTATTGATTTTAAAACAGCTCTTTATATCTAATACATCTTTATTATATGACTATAGTTCATGCTCCAAGTATTTTTTTTTTTTAGTATCTACATTATATTTGCAAAATGCAAACACTAAAATCTTTCAGCCACCTATGGAAAAATAAGAAAAAAAAATATCCGGCCAATTCACAAAAACTCATTTGCTTGGGGCAAAATATTGTCTTTTAAATACATAAATGAGACCATAAAAAGTCAGCTTACAAATTCCCAATGGATTTTCTTCATAATTGAAAGAAAATCTTTCTGCAGACCAAAAGGCCCTGATTATCTAGCCTCTTCCTATTTCTCCCAACTCACTTTGTATCATTTTTTCTCCTGCCTGTTCCACTCCAGCCACAATGACTTTCAGTTCTTAAAATACCTTGAGCTCACTTCTGTATTTGCCTTTGAATTTAGTGTTCCTTACTAAGTTCTTGGTCACTCAAGTCTCAGATCAAAAAATACAACTCCTCAAATGCTACCCTTCCATGAGGTCAAGGGCTTTGTTTTGTTCACTACTGTAGTCTGAGTACTTGCACATTGCTGGGGTTTACAATTTTTTTTCTTCAATGAATGAATTAATAGATGAAAGAAGAAAGTATCTGAAGGAGTTGTGTATTACATGAAAAGATTTTGTTGGTTTGTTTTTTTAATAAAGTAAGAGATGTTTGAGCATTTTCAGTGCTATTGGGAAGCACCCTATTATATGAAGACAGGTTGAATATATAAAAGAGAGAAAGGGAAATTGACAGAATAAAATCTGGAAGATTTAAAACACAACACTATTCTCTACAATAATCTACACTTTCTATTTCATATAAGCTACTCGTACTTGCTTTAAGATGATAATTTTTCAAGCCCTATGCTAACAATTTCAAGACAACAATTGCATTTTTGAAATACACTATTCTTGGGAGGAAAAGAAATCAAGAAAAACCAGTGCTTGAAAATGAGGTCAGTAAGAAAGACAATTTCACAATCCTTCACTCTCACTAATATATGTCATTCAGCATGAGGCAAATGGGACTAAAGCAATACCTTCGAAAGTCCAGAGAAAATTATTTCTCCAAATTCCAAGAGATAAAAGATGGAGGTATATTTCCTTTGTTGACTTTCTGTACTTCTCACATCAGAACATTTTCAACAGCCTCTTGACTATGCCTAAAGCTAAATTGTATTTCCTGAAGACCACAAATGACCCCAAGATTTCTTCAAGAAACACTCATTGATCTCTCACCCTGATTCATTAACTGTGGTCAGCATTGAAAAAAGTAGTTAAAAAGATAAAATTTATTATTTATCTCAGAAACATAGATGCAATGAAATAAGAAGATGTAATGGAGAACTGATTTTTTAGAAGATTAAAAAAAAAAGGAAGAGTTGGTTTCCACACTTAGACAATTATAGTAACTTCTCAGATGGTTGACTAATTTTTCTTTCTTTTTACTCCATAAACCCAGAATTAATCTCCTAAAACATAAATTTAATCAAAGTAGCAGGTTTCCAATGCCTAAAACATTTCTTTGATTTACCAGGATTGATTTTATCCATGCCCCCCAAGACTCTTCTTTTTCAACTTTATCTACCCCCAAATGCATCTAGGCATGGTAAACTGCTTACATTATTTGAAATAAACCACACACTCATGCCTCTGGGACTTTTCACATATGTTTTAATTTCCTGAAAATCCTAGAGTACCTCTTCTTCTTATGTCGAATGTATTCCTAGACTAATATCTCTACCTCCACTCTCACCCACCATTTTAGCACGCCTTCCCTTCAATGATTCCCATTGCACACTGAAATTATCACACTGAAATAATCACATTTTACCTTAATTGTTAGTAGACTTCCCTGAAGAAGCACTGTATTATGGTGGATTTGGTAGAAAAACAAACAGTTATAAAGTGATTCCACTAAGCATTAGATGTAAATTTTTGAGCAAATTATATAGACTTTCTCCATTTCTCTATCTGAGAGTTAGGATCAATAATCATGAAGTCATTAATTTGATGCACTAATTTGTCACAGAACATGGCATATAATAAGGCATGTAATAATTCAATTTATATTGGTTCCTGTTCTTTATTCCCCATTGATATGCAAGCTCTTAGAGAACAGTGACTCTGCCATATGTTTTTCTGTATTCCAACACTTGACATAGTATTGGAACATCACAGTTCTCAATAAATGTTATCGGGTAGTGAATTAATTGTGATTGCTACAACCATGTGGTGAGGCACTGAAATTTTTTAAGATGTTGTCATGACAGGCTGCAAAATATATTTGCTTCATTATACATTTAGTATCTCAAAATAGAGATTTCACATTTATTTTCACTACTTGTAAATAACTTTCCTTATGATTTATATGATTTATTCTAAAGACATGATACTTTTTCCCCCTGAGGGACTCTTAAACAAGATGAAACCACACCATATGAGACAACATAAATATCTTAATTTTAGGGCCAATATCTTTCTTTTAATGAGTATACTATAAACAGTAAAGAAACGTGATTAAAAAATTATATATGCATTATATATGTTATATATAAAATTATATATAAAATTATTTCATTATATATTGTTTAGAATTAAACAATTTCTTTGTAATGTCTTTAGGAAATGTATCATTACGCTCATTTTACAGACTACTTAAAGCAATATTATCAACCAATGTGTAAAGGAAAGAATATTAGTATCAATGAGAAAACAGTGCAGTCTATTTCTTATCAAGACTTAGACAATCTGGGTTCTAGATGCAAACTGGCTGCATTCCTATTCTGTGACTCTAGGCAAGTCTCCAAGGCTCTTCCTTACTATCTTTGACAAAGTAGTGGGACTAACAACTCTTTCTTTGGCTATCACGTTTCTTATTATTAGACCCAAATGTAATAATAAAAGTAAATACAATTTGATTCTTTTAAAAAGTGTACAAATTTAAAGGACTCTAAATGCTAATAAAAGTGTAGCAATTCAGAGGTACATATGTATCTATTTATAGAATTATTCTTACTAATAACGAAAGCATGTTAGAAAAAATAATCATTAATGAGTACTTTGGCTATGCTTGATTTCTTAAGGTATGTTTTTGAACAGATTAGAGAATTCTGTTTTTAAAAAAACGAACAGGCTGTAGAATAGCGTTTTTTTTTTTTAATGATAAGTGGCTCTATATTAAATGAAATAAATAAGAAAGAAGTGTACTTATAAAGAGATTGTCATTCAGTAGATGAAGGATTGGCATGCAGTTTTAAACGGTGAGTAGTTTTATCCTCTATTTCTCTGATATGTGTGTGTAGTATGTGTGTGAATGTATTTATTCATTCTAATAAAAACATGCAAAGCTAATGGAAATATACAGGGTAACATAAGAGGCACATTATATTTTGTGGGCAGAGGTAGAACAAAGTTATCTCTGTCTGAAATACATCCTTGTTATTTATTTATTTGTTTGTTTGTTTATTCATTTATTATTTATTTATTTATTTATTTTGTATTTATTTTAAAAAGACAGATTCTTTTTTTTTTGTAAACTCAATTTTATTTATCTGAAATTGTCTTTATTCCTCCTTTCCTCTTAATAGTTAGTTTTAGTGGGTACAGAATTCTTTGTTAACTGTGATTTTCTCTCATCAAAGTGAAAAGATTATTCCAGTCTTTTCTGACTTCCATTATGGCTATTAAAATCAGCTTTTAGTCTAATTATTATACCTATGCAAGCAATCAGTCTAATTATTGCCCCTATACAAGTAATCTGTCTGTTGTTTGTGATTGATTTTTATATCTTTTCTTTGATTTTTGGTATACAGTAGTTTCAATATATTTCTATTGGTTGACAGCAGAAATTCTCATGCTGTAAATAATATAATTTTGTTTTCTCTTTTTATATTAACTCTCTATTTTTAAAAACTTTTTCTCGTTGATTTGACATGAACATTAGGTGTGTGGTTATTTACATGCAATTTTTTTTCACTTTTTTTGACATAACTATAGATTTATGAGAAAATGCAAAAAAATATATATGTATATGTCCAGGTACCCTTCACACAGCTTCTCCCAATATTGCCTTAGGTTTAAAAAAGTTTCTTAATGATTTAAAAGTTTTACATTCTAAATTTATTTTTTAGTTTTATACTTAAATTTATTTTTATATTTTTTCTAATGCAATCTAAAGTTATTTACCATCTTTTGTCTTTTATGAACAAAATAATAACTTTTTAATATATTACCAACTGAAAAATTCCTTTCATTTTCTATATTACAATCTGAATTTCTCGTTCTATTTTTAAAACATATATATATACACAATTTATATATAACTAAAATAATATACTTATATTATTTTAGTTACTAAAATAATATTATTACTTATATTATTTTATATA
>NW_006441955.1:21033074-21038358 GCF_000325575.1 Pteropus alecto
TATAATATTATATTATTAAATAATATTATACTTATATTATTTTAGTACTCAAGTGTTAATTAGCTCTAGTAACTTATTTGAATCATTTTCCTGTGTCCTTCTTGTTTCCTTCTCCTTACCTGAGAGTTTATGTTTCCTACACGTGAAGTACATACTTTTAAAATTATTTCATTGAGAATGTGTGGATGGCAATTTTCTTAGTCTTTTTGTGCTTGAAAATATATTAATTTTATTCTCACTCAAATAGTAATAGATCTATATGGAGAATTCTCTGTTGACGGTTATTTCCTCTTAGCACTTTGAAGATATGATTTCATTATTTTGGAGCATCTATTACTGCTGAATAGAAAGCCCTTATAAAGCTAAGTTTGTTCCTCTTAAGTGAAATTTAAGGGACTTTGTTGGTAAACTAATTATTCTGGAGTTTTACTTTAATATACAAAAGTGTAAGCTTTCTTCCTTCCTTCCTGCCTTCCTTCCTTTCTACCTTTCTTTCTTCCTTCTTTTCTTCCGTATATCCTATTCATTGTTTGCTGTTTGCATTATATTTAAGTACAGTGTTATTCTTCAATATGGGAAATTCTCAACCACTGTTTTATTAAATATTTATTCCGTGCCTTCCTATACATTTTTAATTTGGAATATTTGAGATTAAGGTTGGAATTTTCAACCAATTCTTTATGTTTCATCACTTATCTTTGAAATATTTTGTCTATCTCTCTATTCTCCACTCAAGGAGATTTCTATAGCAACATCTTTCAGTTCAAAAATTCTCTTTTACTTTGTTCACATAAGCATTTATTCCAGCTATTAGATTTATTAATATGTGCCCATAATTTGCTTTTCCATGATTAATAATTAATTATTTTTGTTTCACAGATGTCTATTTTATATAAATGTTATAATTGATTAAAACATTATTTTATTCTTATTGACATAATTTGCACAGTAAAATGCACAAATTTTAAGAGCTACAATTTATTAAGCTTTACTTTCAAGATCATTTCTCATTCCATAAGTTATTTTTAAAAACATACATATATGTAACTCCTCATAATTTTTAAACCCTATTTTATTTCTTTAATATTTTAGTATCTGAGTATGGTAATTTCAATGTCGGAAACTTCGTGTATGCTTAGCTTTATACAAACTATAGCTCTTCTTTATTGATAATTCTGCTTCTTTTGTTTCAATATTTTCTTCCTCTTTTTTACTCATATGCAGTTATTATTTCCATGGTGTACTCATAATGCTAAGTTCGTTTGAAGCTTCAGCACATTTTGAACTTGGAATGCCCAACTACTCCCTTCCAGTCACTAGGTTCTGACACTGAGCCCTGATCACCTTCTGAGACCTCTCTTCCTCAATTAAGAGTTTTCTAATGGGAAACCTTGGTGTCCTTTCTGTTAGTTTACCTCAGCAATAACATTTGATTCCTTTACAGAGGTTCTAAAAATATTGCACCTCAGAAATTCTTGGTTTTTGTGCATTTACTTCTATACTTTATTATTTAGTTTAAATAATACAAAAAAAAATTTGTGTTGTTGCCTTCTCCAAGGGCAACTGGTGTTCACCCACCTTCTATTTATAACACTAAGAGTCATTAAGTGATTCCAAAAATAAATGTCTGTTCCAAAATAATTTGATGTTTCCATGTCTAGATAGAGAAATGTATTCATGTATTCAAAATTCACAAATGTTCTGTGGTAGCTACTCAGAGAAAGAAAGATTGAAAAGAAGTAAGTTCTGCCTCACTGAACCTTCACCATTATAAAAAGAATTCTACAGAATAAATTTGGAGATGTAAACTGGAAAAAAGAAAGAACAACTCCACACAAAAGAGAAAGAGGGCACTAAATTTATTCTTCCTTTCCCAATAAATGGTCTACTACCTCATATTTTGTTCCAAATGTGCACAAGATGCACCTGCAGACAAATCCCTTCCTATATTTTAGGGATGCAACATAAGTACCAGGAAAGTCCTTAGTTGTTATATTTTCAGCCAAAAAAAATGAAAAAGGAAAGCAATTAAGAAATTAAGGTTCATCTAATCTTGTAAAAGAAGTCTTTTAGTATAAAAGCAATAAAAGAAATTTCAAAAGAAAAATTAGAACATTTGATTACATATAATTCAAAACTCTGTTTAATAATAATAAAAAAAGGAAAATAAAAAGTGATAAACTCTTTCCAGATTTACAATGTGTTTACAACTTTGATATATAAAGACTTCATTAAAATTGGTATTAAAAAAGATTATGAAATAAAATAAATGACATATGATGTCTGAGAAGCTTATATACAAATGTTCAGACCCATTAATAAATGCAATTAACATTCATTGGTAATTCATATAATGTGAAATTTTACATATGTAATATAATAAAATAACAAGTTCATTAAAATAATTATTATTATGGAGCACTTACTATCTTCTAGGGACTAAATGAAATGATTTACATAAAATAATCAACTATTTTCATGCATCGACCTTATGAGGCAAGTGTATTTCCCTATTTTAAAGGAGAAATTGTGCCTAGAATTTTTTAAGTCTTCCCAATTTTAAATCTGGTTAATTTCACAGCATAGCATTAACTACTATACTAAACCTTTTAGAAGCGATTACTTTTTTTCATGAATAAGGAAACACTTTTTTAACAAAGTGTGTTAGCTTGTGCAATAAAATAAGCACTATCATCAATTGTTGGTGGATTTATACATTGATATACTTCTACAAACAAGTATCAATCCATATCAAAAGCCATAAAATAATGAAGACACTTTGATCCAGTGTTTCCTCTTCCAGGAATCCATCCCAAAACAAGATCTAATATGCAAAGCTTTATGCAAAAGTACACATATTAAAGTGCTATTTGCAATAATGAAAAATTTGAAACAGACTAACAATAGGAGAGTCAGTAAATTAATGATCAGATGCCCTGAAAATGAGTTACCATGCAAAAACCACACCTCAAGAATATTTCATCATATGTTAATTCCCCCCAGATGCAATATTAATTGTAAACAACCATTAAAAAGTAGGGCAAACTGCATTGTGCCAAGCTTTGCAGCACCTTGTTTGCAAAAATGAAGATGTTAGGAAAGGAATGGGAGAGGGTGTAACTGTATAGGCAAAATATTGAAACTTAAGTCCAATTTCTGTCATCATTAAAGGAAAGCTCCAGGAGAAAATGTGATACTACTATGACAATCTGCTATTTCATATATAGTAACATTTGCCTGCAGTTTGTCAAATGCTTTACATTACATTTATAGTTCATAACTATTGTGCATATATTGTATTTTATATTGTTAAGATACACATACAGACACATATAAAAATAAGTCACATGTTATCAGTAGTTATTACTGGAAGTTATTACAGATTATTTTCATATTCTTCATTATACTCTTCTGTATTTTTCTGAAATTTTACAATGACTATGAATTACTTTTATGTTAAGAGTAAAGTGAATGTAATTTTAATGAATATGACCATATAATGAAAATAGCTATTCTGAAGGTTAAATAAAAAGTATACATAAATAATCTAGCAAAGAACTTACTATGTAACAGATACTCAAAAAGTAAATTCGTTTTCGTAAATTAATTATAAAATTAGTAAATGCATTTTCTTAAGATAATGTATGTACAAATGTTAGCTCTAAAAATAGATACTGGATATAAAAAATTAGAATTTAAAGACTCCTTTATAATTTTTACTTTTTTTTGCCATCATATATCTTGTATTCCAAGGAGAAAGCAAGAACACAGAAACAAAGATTAAATCCATAACAATATATCATCCCACTGCTTTATAATTGTTTAAATTTTCAGATGCAGGTGTTCTGAATAGGGATGAGACAAGGAAATATCATTCAGTCCTGGGGTATTCTCAAGCTAAACAATTCACATGTCTGCATAGAGGACATCAGAAAAAGGTGATTGGGAAGTTAAGAGTTAAGAGTGGAAGAAGTTCTTGAAGTAATTATACTCTCCTGTCCTCTTAAAAACAACTGTATTTATTATTCTCTTTCTATGCATCCATATTTGAACCGACACAGAAGTTTTTTCTATAGGAGTTTGAGTGAACGGAATGGGTTATAGTTTACCAAGTTGATCAGAACCACAAATCTGATAACTAGAGCAAAGTCTATGTCATGTAGCTCACTCGGTTCCAATTAATTAAAAAAAAAACAAAACTTTATTTTGGACTTCTAGGCATTCTGTTTATTTGAGAGAGATAAGTACTAAATTAGGAAAGGGTCTGACAATATTATATTTATAATCCTCACTCTTGCTCAATGCCTGGAAAGCTTTTCAGGTGCAGACCATTAAGAGTGATAGTACTTTCTTTCAGCCTGTCACAAATATACAGGTAGCTGGTGCAAAATATTTTAGCTTTCCCATCATGGTCATCTTGTAGTTCACCTACATTCAGCCTTAGATGGGCATTGTCTTTCTGCCCTCCATTTTTCCCTAGACTTCTCACCTATTCCTATAATTCTTCCTGAATTTTTTAAGTCCTATTTACAAAATAGACTCTAGTCCTCACTGTTCATTTTAAGGAAGCATCTTTCAGATTCTTCAGAACATAATCCACAAGACTAGCAAAGACTATGATCTGCCCCACTTCTCAACCTCCACTAATAATTACTGCCTATTATATACATATGATGAGTCATTATGACTAACAAAATCTTTCCTTTTTTTTTTTGTTTCACCAAAGACTATCCTCCTAACCCCTTAACCAGGAATGAGAAGCAGAAGAAAGAAAAGGATGAAGTGAATATAATACCCCTTCTTGCTGCAAAAATAATATTACAGAAAGCCAAATATCTATCTTACAAGAGCTCTATATTCAACTATTGCTCCTCTAAAATTTATTAGAAAACCAGCAGGATGGGACTGTTCTAGGTCCCATGGTTATTTCTTCATGAAAAAAATCCATTCTATAAATTAGTTATCACAATTTTTTATAGACCAACTATATGTGACATATGACAACAAATAAAGTCAATGAAACAAAGACCTATCTAACAGGCAGTGAGACCCTATGACTTCCTATGGATGGCTTTAAAATTTAATCTCACTATTAATTCTGTATTATTAAAATTTCTGCTTCTCAATTTGAAAATTGACATTGACTTATAATTAAGCCTGTCTGGGCCTGCAAGCAGGGTGAATTTAAGGGACTTTTGGAACTTTCCTGGTTCTAATTGTCACTGTTGTGAAGAGAGATGGCATTAGCTTAATGAGGAGAACTATGAGCTACAAAACCATAATT
>NW_006441955.1:21038370-21040891 GCF_000325575.1 Pteropus alecto
CTATGGTTGGTGAATGATCATGTGTGTGCCAACAGAAACACAAAAAAAGGTCTGAGGCTGCCAGTGGAGAGATTGTAAAAACACATCCAAAATGCCTACTGAATGCATGGTTAGCCATGAGAAAACATATCTGTAGGGCACTGGGGAGAGATGGGATAAAATTAATCAGCTAGAATGTATAGTATAAGAACTCTTAGTTGACTTTTTAAAATATACCTACAATCCATAAAAGACACACACGTATACACACACACATCACTTATAAACACTGCTGTCAAGAGTTGTAAAACAGCTGTTGTTACAATCCAGATGGAAGAGAATATTCAAATAAGAGAATAGCAGTTTTAATTGCTGGGAACCCTAAGGGCAAGCTATCCTCAGCAATATGAATTAGATGCTGTGGGACAAAGAGAACTTCTGCATGGATGGGCCATCTGCACTACACTGATCTTGCCAATTTGCAAAAAAAAAAAAAAAAAAGAAAATCTGCAAGTGACATTACAAAAAAGATACCAGGACCTTGGCCCCTCCATAGTCTTCTACTCCATCATGGGTGAGACAACTTCCAGGCCAGTCTGGCAGCCAAAGCAAGCAAAATAAGTGGATCTCAATCGTTTGGCTCTCCGTGTCTGTGTGCTCTTGAGCAGGATCATCTCCAAATAAGTTCACCACAAGGACAAAAATAGGCATGTTCTGAGTGGGATTAATGCTACTTTGAGTTCTCTCCCTCCCAAAGTGCTTACTTGCCTTAAAATGTGGATTAGTTTCTATTGCTGATGTGAAAAAAAAAAAAAAATCATCACAAATTTAGTGGCTTAAAACAACATGTTTATCTTGCAGTTCTGGAGCTCAGGCGTCTAAAATGGGATTTATGTGCTTAACTCAAGGTGTCTGCAAAGCGAGGTTTCTTCTGGAGGCTCTAGGGGAAAGCATTTTCTTACCTTTTCTAGCTGCTAGAGGCCATGTGCAGTCCTTGCCTTCTGGCCCAATCTTCCACCTTCAAAGTGCATCACTTCGATCTGTCCTCCCATTGTTGCATCTCTCTGACTGTGACCCTCTTGCCTTCCCTTATGAGGTTCCTTCTGATTACATTGGGTCCACCTAGATTTTCCAAATTAATCTTCCCATCCCAAGATTCTCGTGTCACTTTTCTCATATGTAACGTATTCACAGGTTCCAGAAATTAGAATATGGACATCTTTGGCAACAGGTGGGAGGACAACGATTCTGTCTACCACAAACTATATGTTAATAGTCTTATGTACATACATCTCTACAGAGAAAGGAGGAATTTAGTTTCAAGGATACCAGAAAGACAGGATATAAAGAAGAGATAACAAGAAAAACTGAAAGAACTCAATGCACCTATAATAATGATGCGCACAAAATACCTGTTGGTGTCCTCTGGCTATAAAAGGGATGCAGCCAAACTATTATGAATGGCATACATACTTTAAAACCTTCATTTGTGAAATCAGGTAGACATGTGTGTAAACTTCAACTCTTCAGCGGGCCCTATTTTTCAATAGGAATGATCTACAGCCATGCAGAGAACCTAGCTCACAGGTGAAAATCAGACTGAGCACACACCATTGAGTTCTTGAGTTCCACAGCACTCAATTACGCTAATAGGTCACAGTGAACATAGAATTAAAAAACATTCAGAATTATATTAATTTCTACTTAATAAGGATCCAATAAAGGAGAATCAAGAGTTATACACAAGGACGAAGCTGCAAAAGACTGACAAGGAAGCCCACTCTCAGTCCTTACTAAGCCAGTCCCAGTTCAATACACCCATCCCGGTTTTCAGAAAAAATTATCTCATTCACATTTTTCTGCCTTTGCTTTGAGCCATTATCTTACTCAAAATTCTCCTTTTTCTGTTTATTAAATTCTGCCTCATATTCCAATTCTTACCTCAAAGACATTCTCTGAGAATTTTACCTTCATCTTCTCCAAGTGACAATCACTCCCACTCTTGAACTCTTATAGTACTTTAAGTGGTACTACATGTTATATCTCTGCCATTCATAAAAATTCAAGTATTTTGCACATTCCTAATCAATAAATGTAATTGAATTAAATTGGACTGATCGTTTCATAACAATACCTACCCTTGAAATAATTCAGGTCACTTATTACAAGGAGTTTCCTATAAATGATAAAAAGGAAAGCAACCAATTCCTTTACCCTTAGAACAGTGACTCTAAAACATCTATGCGGATAAGTTGTAAATACAGATCCCAGTTCCACCATCAGAGGGTCTAAATCAGTAGGACTATGGTAGACCCCAGAGACTTTCATTTTAATAAGAACTCTGGAATATACTGATCTAGAAGTTCCTGGATTGCACTTTGCAATAAAAAAAAAAAAAGTAAATTATAATCATAATGGACAGACGTACTTTCACAGAACTATCTCCTCCTTAAGAGTTAAATAAGACTTTCTTTTAGTAAATAATCTGTTTGATGAATAAAGTCCTCCTTTGGGAGTAAGGTAGAGGAAAAACTGGGTTGAA
>NW_006441955.1:21040938-21147780 GCF_000325575.1 Pteropus alecto
AGCATTTGCTGCTAAACCTGGAATTTCTATCTTTTACCATATGCCGTAAAGGTCAGCTTAGCGTCTCTATCTATTTCTTCATCCTTTTGTAGAACTCTTCAAGACAAATAAAATTACTTCTTAGACAATAAATGTTGTAAAGCAGGAATAGAAAAAATAGAAGCTAAAATAAACATCTAGTTAAGTACCTTATTTTAGCTAATTTTAATTTAATTGAAAATGTGGTATATGCCCACTCTCTAGCTCCTGTCCTTGGACCAGCAAGGTTTTACTATTATTCTCATTTAGCACTAGTCTAGTTTCTTAAGCACAGTTAAAAATTCAGCGTCTGGTGAACTGAACTTATATTGATTCGACATTGCGAATCATAATGAGAATGTATTCGTGAGACAAAAAAATATATAGTGTAATTTTAAGAAAAAAATGTTTTTAGAGGTGATATTTAAATTTGAAAGAATATCATATGTAATGAATATCCTATTCATATATTTTGTGGCATTTAACTTTTATAATGTTATATTCTCTCTCTCTCTCTCTCTCTCTCTCTCTCTCTCTCACTCACACACACACACACACACACACACACAAGTGCATGCACCTTAGCTCATCTTGTCTTTAAATTACACTTTGAGTTATTAGTGAGTGCATGTCTTGTCATAGTCCTTTGCACTTCTCTCATCTCTTTCTTCTATAGGATTTCTACTTTCATAATTGGTTCACAATTCAATATATCTAAAATTAAAACCTAGATTTCATTTTGTTGCATGCGTGCAACCCAACATCTCTCTCCACTCACAAGATCATTTATTGGCAAAATAGTTTATCCTCGCTTATAGCAAAAAATTATTTCTTGCCAACATTATTTTTTAAAGATATTTTAACAAAAGCAGTCATAGTGCTTTTGTCATGTTTTGGCAACAGATTGCTCAGTAAAGTACTTCTTCCAAGTGCTGTACCTTTTGCTATATTTTTTCTAAGCCATTATGCAGAAATATAAAAGTAATTATTTCCTAATTCATCCCAACTCTTTTGTCATATAATAAACTAAAAAACAACATAAACACTCAGAAATAAATGGTCATGTATCTATTTACCTTATAGTTGAGAACATGATTGATCTGAGGTAATTTCAAACTTCTTTATGTTTTAATATTTTTGTATATATCAATGGTAAAGGACTTAGTGATTTGTGAGTATATGTTTATGAAGATAACAATAGAAAAATTAAGACCTATTTGTTCACCGATCTTAAAAGCTTTTCATCTAAGAGGATAAATCTAACACGTACACCATATGTGCAACACAAAATGTAGTCTGTGATAAGTTATTAAGATTTTTCTAAATGCTTTAGAATAAAAGAAATGAATGAAAAAAATATTGCCTGACAAAAATCAAGAAAGACTTCCTGAAGGGAACATTGTTGGAAGTGAAAGTCTTAAAAATCTTTTGATAAGTGAAAAGTAGGGTGGTAAGGGGTGAGGAGAATAGTTTATGCATTATTAATGACACAAGTAATGACAGAATACAGAGGATGTGGACCCATTTCGATGTGTGAAGGGAAATCATTTTTGAGATTAATTCATAAATTGGGTTAATGAAAGATTATG
The DNA here is from genome assembly GCF_000325575.1 of Pteropus alecto. Classification (NCBI taxonomy): domain Eukaryota; kingdom Metazoa; phylum Chordata; class Mammalia; order Chiroptera; family Pteropodidae; genus Pteropus; species Pteropus alecto. Next base: position 21,042,546 of record NW_006441955.1, read on the forward strand.
ATAAACCTCAAATTTTAAACTTCAGAGTTAACAATATATTCCATAAGTATTGTAGACCAAGGAAAAGGTTTTAATGGAAAGTGGTAAGATAATTTTGATAAAATTGTGAATTAGGGAAGAGAAAGGAAAAAGCCAAGAAACAATTGAGGAATTCCCTTTCTGGTCAAAATGGATAATCAGGAACCAGATTTTTTTTTCTCTCACTTGAAGCAACTAAAAATTAGAATGTATTAAAAAAAAAAAAAAAATAGCACCAAAGGCATTGAAATCAGACAACAAAGATAAGTGGTCCCTGACAAATGGTAAAAGGGGTAGACCCTATGACTGCACTAGTTTATTGCCTAGGAAAAGTTTCTAGGTCCCCTTGAGTTGAAGAAATGGACTCGAGTCCAGAGAAAACAAGGTAGAAAGTGTTTTCTGAGCAGAGTGCTGGAGAGTTGAGAGAGCTGCATGGTGAAAGAGCTTCTGAGATCTGCCCAGAATTCCAGCAAGTATTTAGTTCAATACTGATCATCAAATGAATATGAGGATATCAATTGAGTCCAGAATGAGAAAAAATCACCTGAATTATGTACAAGAGACAGTGCTTGGAGATCTTACCTAGACAGGAAGAATCAATATTCCCAATAGCTAGAGTGGAAAACCTCATAACAAAAGAGGCGTTGGTCAGAATACTAAGGATATTGTCCCAGTACTGAGGGAAACTACTTCTAGACTAAACTATGCTCTAAAACTACTGAAATGAAGCAGGCAGAGTTCTATAATAACTCCCAAGACTTTGGGCCCTTGATGTGTATAGGCATGACCTGTAAGTATGATGAGATATCAGTCATATTTAGGGTATGCTAAATGGCAAAGATGAGAAGATTTTGTAGATATAACTGAAGTCCCAAATTAGCTGATTCTTAAGTTAATGAAAAGAAAAATTATATGGGGTGGACCTGATTTAATCAGGTGGAAGCCTTTAAAGGGGCACCTAGACTTTTCTTGAATACAGCGATTTTCCTCCTGTCTTTGAAAAGGTAAGATGCTATGCATGATAAGGTCTGTGAGAAGAACACATGACCAGAAAATGCAGAGGCCTCTAGGAGTTAAGAGTGGAACGTGGCTGAGAGCCAGTCAGAAAATTCGAACCTCAGTACTATAGCTGCAAGAAACTGAATGCTGTCAATAACCACATGAGCTTATAAGACCCTGAACTCCAGAGAAGAATACAGCCCAACCAGGATTCTGATCTTGTGAGACCTTGACAGAGGACCCAGTTAAGCAGTGACTTATTACCTAAACCACAAAAACTATGAAATAATAAAAGAATGTTATCTTAAAAATCATTAACTTTGTAGTGATTTGTCATGCAGCAATAGAAAACTAATACAATAAGTAAATCTGAAGTTAAGACTTGAAAGTATCAAATTGCTTTCAAGTAACTTTACCATGTCTGTGAACAAAGTTCAAGGATATTTATAGGCATATAACATACCAAACACACAATAAGAAAAAATTCATAATGTCCAGTGACTGATAAAAATAACCAGCATTCAAAGAAGCAAGAAAATATAACTCACAATGAAGAGAAAAAAATGAATCAAGACCAACTCAGAATTACAGATTATAGAATTAGTAGATAAATATATTAAAAGATTAAATATGTTAAAACAAATATGTTATAATTAATAATTCCTTTAATTATTGCCTGTACTTCTTATGTTCAAGAAACTAGAAAAAAATAACACAGAAAAGATAAAAGAGATGCAAATCTAACTTCTAGATATAAAAATTATACAATGTATGACTTGAAAAATACAGTACATGGAATTAAAGATATCTTAGACATTGCAGAAGTAAAGAACAATGAACTTGAGCACATAACAAAAGATGCTACACAAGTTAAAGAGAACTGAAAAAAATCTCAAAAAAAATCAGTGACTTATAAAACAATTTCAGAGAGCCAAATATATGGGTTATTGAATTCTTCCCCAAAAAATATCAGAAAATAATTGAAGAAATAATCGTCATTTTTTTCTATCAATGAAATCTATAAATCTACATATATAAGAATCTTAATAAATCCCAACTGTAAGAACTATTTTTAAAATATACTATGACATATTATTATAAAAGTGCTTAAGACCAATGATTGAAAAAAAATCTTAGAAAGAGCTCAAGAAAAAATATACATTATTTATGAAAAAACAAAATAAGGATTTCAATGGTAGATTTTTTTTGTCAGAAACAATGTATAATAGAAGACAGTAGAACCACATTTTTTAAGTACTGAAAGGGATTAAACTAGTATTTCTTATGTAGTTAAGCTATCTTTCAAAAAACAAAAATATAATAAAGCTTTTTCACATATACAAAAGCCGAAAGAATTAGCCACTAGTAGAATTGTACTAATAATAAATGTTGAAGGAAGTCCCTTAGTCAAAAGGAAAATGATAACAAAGGAAAACCTGATTTTACACAAAAGAATTAAGAGCACTGAAAATGGTAAAGACATAATAAAAAATCTCATAAATATTAAAGACATTTCTTATTATTTAAATATTTAGAAAAAAGATAATGTTGAAAGCAAAAATAATAATGTATTGTGAAGTATATAATATATACAGAAGTAAAATGTGTATTCATAACATAAAGGCCAAGGGAGGAAAAATGAAAGTATATTTTTATGATATATTTATACTACATGTTAGGTTGTATATTATCACGTGAAGGTACATTGTGATGAGTTATCCATGTGTCATAAAATGTAAAGCAATCAACATATTGTGGGAAGGAGTTATAGCTAGCACAACAAAAAATATGATGTAAAGTAAAATAATAAAAATTACTCAATCAAAAAGTAGGAAGAAAAGTAGGTTTAAAAAACCTTAAATATATATGACAAATAGCAAACTAACAGACATAAACCAATGATCACTAAGAGTGATTACATAAAAAACATGTAAAAGCCCCAATTTAAATGATTGTCAAACTGGATAAAGAAACAATACCCAACTATGTTTCCGATGAGTCCCTTTTAAATATTAAAAAAAAAAAAAAATCCACATAGGATAAAAGTAAAAAGGTGGGAAAATGTATACAATGTTGGCATTACTCAAAAGAATTCTGGAATGATTATATTAACATCAGTAAAAGCAGATTTCAGAGCAAAAACTATTATTAGGTATAATGAGGGTTATTTCATTATGATAAAGGGGTCAATTCATCAGTAGGAAATAAACAATTCTAAACATCTGTGGACTTAACAGAGTTTCACAATACATAAAATAAACAGTGTATGAAAACGCCACAAAAAGATATCACTATGCACATATTAACACCTATAAAATAAAATAAAAAAAAAAAGGACTGTATAAGACTGTTGGAGAGGATATGAAAGAACTTGAAATGCAGAAATGTGAAATGGTAAGATCGCTTTGGAAAAATGTTGGGAAGTTTCTTAAAAAGTTAAATACATAGTTAAAGAAATGATTTGGGCAACATCATGGATAAATCTAGAGTGACTGAAACCAGAAAAGTGGTTACCTGTGAAAGCAGTAGATGGGGGAAGGGTAAGAAGCAAGAATTTCAGTGGGTCATGAAAGCAAATTTGAGGGCAAATGATATTTTTAACTTGATTTTGGTGATGAATTCACATATGCATAATTTGCCAAAACTTACCGAACCATATAATTTAAACATGGATAGTATGTCAATTACACATTATAAATCTATTAATTTAAAAAAAATTAAAATTTTCCAAAACATTTTATGTTACACTTTAACTTGAGGTTAATGTCAAGAATGCCAGAGACTCGATTTTAGTTGTTATTTATGTTGCATTTATTTGTAAATGGGAAATATCTTTGCTTTTTATCTCTAATCTACTAGAATTTTAAACTGGGGTTGGGGATTTTCAATTTAAATAATTTTTCAAGGGATTCTACTTTTTTAAAATATATATTTGATAATAAACCCTTATACATGTAATGATAATTATATTATGTTTAAGCAGTGCTTTGCTAACATTTTAAGACCTAATGCAACTGTAAGATAGAGCAAGGACTATTGAAATAAACATATATATGTATTTAAATTGTGTTATGGACTGAATGTTTGTGTCTCCCCAAAATTCATATGATGAAACATAATCCCCTATGTATTAGTATTTAGAGATGGGGCCTTTGGGAGGTAATTACATCATAAAGGCAGAAACTTGATTAATGGCACTAGTACCCTTATAAAAGAGGCCCCGGAATACAGAGAAAAGACTGCCATTTATGAACTAGGAAGTAGGTCCTCACTCCTCACAGAATCTGTCAGCATTTTCATCTTGGACTTCTCAGCCTCCAAAACTGTGAGAAATAAATTTCTTTTATTTAAAAGCCACCAGGTCTATATAGCAGTCCAAACGAATTAAAACAAGGATACACACACACATCTCCTGTGCTGCTATTAACTATTCTTTTGTTTTTTTACCAATGTGCTCAACATAAGGTAGGCATTGGTAGAAAAATAAAGAAAACCTTCAAGAGTGGATATTGCAAAGGATATTTCAAACCTGAGAACATAATTGTTGAAATGTGTCAAATATGTATAATATAAAACTATCATAATAAAAATACGACCATAGTGGCAGTTTCTTACAAAACTAAGCATGTACATACCATATGACTTAGCAATTACACTATTGAGTATTTTTCTTAGATAAATAAAAACTTCTATTTACACTAAAACCTATACACCAATGTTCATAGCCATATTATTTGTAATAGCACAATGCCGGAAACTACCAATATTTTTTTTAATGCATGAATGGTTGAACAAAGTCTAGGATATCCATACAATGGAATACTACTCAGCTATATAAGGGAATAAATCGTTGACTCATGCAAAAGCCTGAGTGGACCTCTAGAGCATTATGATTAGGAAAAAAAGTCAGTCTCAAAAGTTTATATACTGGATGATTTCATTTATGTAAAGTTAGTCTCAAAAGTTTATATACTGGATGATTTCATTCTAAATATAACAAAATTATGGAAATGAAGACAAAGCTAGTAGTTGCCAGTGGACAGAGAGGGAGGTTAGGAGAAGGAATGAGTACAAATAAAAAAGGGTACCACAAGGAAATTGTTTTGTGGTGATGAACAGTTCTGTATCTTGATTGTGATGATGGTTACACAAATTTATACATAGGATAAAATTACATAGAACTGCTCAAACACATAGACATACACAAATAAATAGATGCAAAGAAAATAAAGATTAAAAATGAATAAGGTCCTTCATTTAGTTAACAATAATGTATCAAAGTGAATTTTCTGATTTTGATGTATATAGTAAATATCAGATATCATTGAAAGAAGCTGGGTGAAGAGTACATGAGACTGTACAATTTTTAAACTTTCTGTGAGTCTATAAATAGATAAAGTAATTTTTAATGGAATATTTAATTATGGACTTCCTGGATTTCTATCTCTTATTTTGCATTTTTAAACATAGTAATTGAAAATAAACTGTAAGATGCTTTGCTGATGTTGGTTCTTGATTTATAGAAGGTACTACGTATTTCTGGTATAGAATAATTGATCACATCTACATCTTGGGAAACTAAATTGTTCCCTAGGAATAATGTTCCCAATCTAGTAAATATTACTCAGATTATGTCTACTAGCTGCAAAATTGCAAAACTGCAGTTTAAAATCAGCCACATTGGTTTGTTTATTATATTTCATTGCTTAGCTTGAGGGCAACTTCCTGTGTAAAGACTTTCCTTACACTCATCACAATCCCTCTTTGAATGCTACAATCAACCTACTCCAATTGTTTATGTAAAATCAGTATTTTACATAGAGGCTGTACAACACCTTATATATTTCTCAATAATTATATGTTATCTTAAGTTTTTTGATAGACAAATCTTGCTACCTAGGTATTATATTTTTTTCTTTGACTAATTTGCCCATCCACTGACACTAGCTGATTTCTCATTAAGGTTATTTTCCATAACAGCGATGTGTCTATTTTTTCCAATTCTCTTTCCTTTAATAAATGGATAGCATGGTGCCAAGTTGAAAACTTTGGGTTATCATAAATCCTTTCTTTCCTCACATATATTACACAATCATTACATCTTTTGATTCTCTCTCCTAAGATCTCCAAAATATTTCTCCCTGTCATGTTTACTCAGATGTTTCATTCCCTCAAGATTGTCTATTATCACAATTCAATATTCTTTTCTCTGTTTCTAGTCATGCCTCTCTCATCCATCATTTATACCACCTTTCTGACACATGAAAATAATCATGTCACTTTTACCATCCCTCTCCTAAATTTGCTTTTTTTGGTTCTGAATTCTTACCCACATTTTATTTCTGTACCATCAGCTTGCTTAAGGAGAAGCTCATCATCTGGATGAGAATATAACTAAGGTTTCATAAACATCATCAGAAAAAGTCAGTTTTTCTACCTGCATGCCTAGAATTTAAAACATATGCGTAACTATTCAACTGACAATACAGAATTCCATCAGTCTCTTGCCAAAGCATTTGCAACTGAATTGATCCAGAACTTGCCAAATCTCAGCTGGGAATCTAGGATCTGAGAGAAAGGGACATGTTCAATAAACTCTACCCTCGTATTAACTTAATAACATTTGCAGTGCACTTTGTGTACATTAATTTACCTTCACTGAAGAAATGCTGTAACTGAATTGTAATTTGATGTCATGGCCTTATCTTTATATTTTTTTAAAAAGGGGCAATTTATATTATTTTTATAGAGGGTAGTATATTATTCATAAAATGTTTGCTTATTTATCAAAAATCATAACTGGAGAAGGTCTGTATTATTGCAACATGCATAATGGTCATATGATCAATTCTCTAAGTAGATTCTTGGGAAAACAATGTTTTAAGACAAATTTTTAAACTCAGAATATATTTTAGGTATTATATTGATTTATAAAATATTCTATTGTGAGATCAAATTTAGTAAATCCTTAATGACTAAAAGAAATATATTCCAGATATAATTCTCTTTCCTCTTAAATTGTTAATCCATTTAATTGTTTTTCATGTCTTTTTATTATTTTAGTTCATTATATTTTAACTAATTTAGTTTTGAAAAATATCAAGTCTTTCTTTCTGAAGAATAGCTTTATAAATTTTATGAATAATAATACACATGTAAAATCAATATTTGGCTCTCCTATCATAAACTAATCTTCATTAAAAATAACAGTTTTTCATAACTTCCTTATTTTTTATTAATAGCTTCAGTATTGTTTTATGAACCTAAGAACATCTTTGTTTTCAATATCTAATTAGGCATCGTCCTTTCCTATTGTCCCCGCAAAATGTCTTCTGCATTTGTCCCTTCTCAATTTTAATATCCACCAACCTGTCCAGGTTTAAATATTTATGAATTTTACAAGAACTTCCCAACAGATCTCCATATCTTCAGGGATGGACTCAATTCTAAATTCATTTTACTGTTATTGCCATAGTCCTTACCCTGAAACATTGCTTTCATCACATTACTGTTTCAAAACCTATACTAGCAAAGTCCATCCTAGGTAGTGAATGTTATTTTTTAATCCTCTTCTAACAATAGCTTTTAGTTTAGCCTGGCCAGTTACTGCCAAAATAGAACATTGTAATACAATTCTTTCAATTTCAGGAATATTTGTTTTGAATGGTTTCTGAAGACATTTTATTTCAATGAAAATTTTTGAGGAAAAATAATCTGGAAATAAAGCAAGTTTCAAGGATTGGAAGAAGGTAAGGAAAGGCAAGGAGTGTGATGTCAGAATGTTAGTTCTATACTTTATTCGGTCATCAATTTTGCAATTCAGTATATTTTAGGGGGTATAAAACAAATGTGAAAATTAAAATAATCTTTGTGCTGAATAGTTGCATTAAAATGACCTTATCAAGTTACCAATACTAAAAGCTATATCCCATTTTCTCATGTTCTACCTACATTCCGCATGCTTTTTTCCAACAACGAACCTTATTTTTTTGTTCTCACATGATATTGTCTTTTCTTAATCTTCATCCCAGACTGAACTATCCTTAACTCTCAGTTAAAATACTAAATTTCAGAGTTAAAATTAACCTTTTTCTGTCTTTTCTATGGAATTCTGTCAAAAATTCTGTTTTCATTCTTTTTTATATCTACTTTTAAAAGTGATGTATCTCGAAAGCCTCATCAAGTAACCTAAAATACAAAATGTTTGATAAATATTTGTATCTTTTATACTGCTTGTTATACTGCTGCATTTATTGATAAGATTTACTATCAAACGGTTGGCGAATCAATAAAGCATTGTGTTAATAAAAGCAGTCTGCAAGCTTTGATATTTTATTAGTTTCTTACCTAATATTTTATATAATCAAAATTCTATTAGAGTGATATATTGCTCTAATTTATTTGAAATACAGCATGTTATTTCATTTTAACGTTCACACCTACTACTTAGTATATATCATAGTTTTTTGTTGTTGTTGTTAAAGACAAAGGTATCAAACCAAAACAAAATTAAAGATTTGCTAAAGATTTTACAGCTAAAAGGTTTTGCAACTGAGATCCTTTAAGACTAGTATTCTTTCCACTGGATACCTTGCTTTTCTTGTGTGAAATATATGTCTATTGCTAACACACAAATCATTTAAAAAGTAAAGTATAAGCAATACTTGAGGGGTCTCAAAGTTTTCAGGTTAAACAAAAATTCCACTTGAATAACTACAAAAATACTGTTTATTATAAATTTCATGTATGTATTCACAAAACTGTTCTAAAAACTGTAAGTAATTTTGTTTAATCAGTTGCTATGCTGCTTTGTTCCTAAGTAAATTTGTATTCAGTAATCGCAGTATCCAAATGATACTGTGTGAAATGTACTTCTATTTTTTTTTGTAATTTAAAAATCTGTGCCCAATGCAAAATTGTCTTGCAGTGCAAAAGTATGAAAATTCAAATATTTTATATGCATGAAACATGAACAGCCATAGTAATTAAAAGAATTGGCAAAGATAATATCATGGTCAGATAATAGAAGGGAAATGGATCATGATTGACTTTATAATTATTTTGTAAAATGTATTATTTAATAACTAAAATGGTTATAGCAAGCCACATCAGCATATCTCCATTTATTCATACAATTTTCAACAAATATGAGTTGGACACCTATTACCTGAAGTCTTTATGGTTCATATATAGCCTTTTACAAAGCACAAGAGATACAATTTGGTAAATTGACCAAAGTAGAAATAGTCAGTTTAAAAAATAATAAACATACTTATTAGTAAGTTCAAAATGACTTTAATATTATGAAGTGGTCATTTCATATTGTTTCCTAGAATAGTCTTAGATTTTATGAGAAAAATAAGCTACTGTTTCTCTCTTGGGGATTTTTATATAAAGAAATAAAAAATTTAATCTCAGTTTATTTTGAAATATATGTTTGGTTGTCTAGCACAGTTCTGGGCAATCAAGAAATTCTCATTCCTAAGGCCATCATATAGTCTTTCAGTTTTCATACTCATGTTCATAGTAAATATCTCTTCAGTAGTGATGTCTGTTGATGGTGAAGCAAAACAAAACCTGGGCTTTGAAGTCAGACAAACTGAACTCGAATCTCAATTCCTTGACTGTGTGACCCTAAGCAAGTTAGCTGCCCACAACTGTATCTATAAAATATAAATATTTATGTATAGAGCCATTCTATATGTTTGAGTAATGCATAGCTATACAAATATACGAAAAACATAGATAACAGTACTTTGTGGAGTTGTTGCAAGGATTTAATGAAATAAGTATGTAAAGTGATTATCAGTTAAAATAGTAAAAATTTAAACAATTGCAGTTATTACTATATCTTATTTTTAAATTCTCCTCATTTAATTTGTTACCATATATGCTTCTTCCTGTTTACTGTCATTACTTCAGCACTTCTAGAACATATATTTTATTTAGAAGTTGTTTTTGCTTTTTACTCTTTTCATATTTATGCATTAATAATTAACTTTGACTCTTTTAATATTTAAAAATAAAATTGGCAATTTTACTAGGAAAAGATACCAAAAATATATTCATATTGGCTTATAGAATGCCACATTGTGTTTTTAAAAGATCAATCAAATTATTAGGTATAAATTAGAAGTAGATAAATAAATTTGCATTTTAAAAAAATTAAGATGTTGATATTTACAACCATTATTTTAAACCAGAATTGGGTTAAATCAATTAGAAAAACAACTTTTCGAATGAAACAGTTATTTCTCAGTCTGACTTGTAGAAATTAAAGAAAATAAACCTTCAAGAGTCAATAAGGGTTATTTCTATTTTATCAGTCTAGTATAATTCTAAAAATATAACAAAGGAAATATCTCAAGCTTTGGTTGGAATCAAACAATAATCTTTAAAGATTAAAGGCCTAATAAAATAGATGGCTATTTTTATTTGCACTTAGATTGTGTTGTGTTTATACATATACAATAAAAAGAAAGATACTAGTCGTTCTGATTTCAGATTTTAAATATAATACTTTTTCACTTTGATCTAAATGTATTCTCAGGAATATCTTTTTAAATTCACATTTCAAAAGGATATTTTCCAGCCATTTTTGTGCCAGCATTAAGAGAAAAACAGTGCCTAAAGAAAAACAAATGGCTTGGTTTTCATTCATTAAGCTGGAAAAAAAAAATGTATGCATTAAAATTGCATAAATGATAACACAGTAATCCTAGCTCTAATTCTGATATGAGCTATTAAGAGCAAACCATGTTACGTTCATAAATGTATTAAATACACACAAATTAGTCTCACTTATATAAGATTTCTAAATTATAATTTTTAGATTATGAATAGAGTGCTGATCAGAATTAAAAAAACAAAATTCCAGAAATATGCATATTCCGTGATATCTTTAGTATTCCTGTGTAAGTAAGCAACAAACAATCAGTTTGCTATGTGCCCTTTATATCTGAAAGGCCACCTGCCAGCTCATTCCCATTTTCCCCTCAATGGGTTATCAGATGAATATAAATTAGTACAGTTAGGAGATTTTCAATAAGAGCTGCATTTCCTACTCCATTGTGAAATGGGTCAGATGGCAGCACTTACTTTGATACTGCCATTCAGATCCAAAGTCATGAAGTGCAACTTGCAAACCATTGTACCTCAAATGATTATTGCACACGGGTTAGGCAGCATGACAATGATGGAGTGTCAATTAGTTCAGTCCAAAGGCAACCAGTCCAAACTGTTAAGAATTTTTAAAACAAAACATGTGTTCCCAATTCCCTTTAATACCCAATTGGCAGCAAGTCACTGGCAAAATCTGTTGCTCAGGGCAAGTAGTTAATGTGTCTTTCTCAAAGGTAACAAACAGATGTGAAAAGAGTTAGTCAAGAAGGAGAGCATACTATATGCTGTTGCTTTAGTTAACATAAAAAATCTCTTAATAGGAGTGAAAAAATATTCTGATAATTTATTGTGATGCCTGTGTCAACTGCAAACTTTAAAATAACAAAGATGAATTGAGGTATCTCTCCTGAAAATCTGTATCTCAATGCATCAACCATTAAGAACCTTTTTAATTTAAATAAATATAATCATATAAAGATTTTTCAAATGTCATCCTTGTGCATATTTTTAGTGCCTGTTGTTTTCTTTCTCAGATTATTATGAACTTAGAACTATAAAATTATTAAGAGATTGGTTTAAAAAAATAAAATAAAGTCCACCAAATAACACTAAATTAATAGCGCAGAAAATACTGAACATTGGCAAGGATATGAGGAAATAGAAACTCTGATACTCTGTTTATGGGGACAATGGCTTATTGCTACCATGTAAAACTGAAGGTGCACAGGCGCTACAATCAAGACATTCCACTTTTATATATATACACCCAGCAACATGTGTGCATAAGCACTAGGGCATGAACGATATTTTTCAGATCACAGTTGTTAACAAAAGTCTAAATTAAAAAAAAAATCTCAAAGTGTATCAGCAATGTAATATATAAATTCTGCTGTATTCATATAATATCTATTTATATAGCACAATTGTAAAAATATGTTAACTATAGCTACTTTTACCAACATGGGTGAATCTTAAAACCTGACATAAAGTATAGATTTAATACCTACATTCACATAAATTTTAAAAATGCATAATTTATTTCCACCTCCAGCCATCACTTGTACCTAATCTAGATTAACCCTCCCACAGTAACAAAGCCATAAAATGAATAAATATATGAAGTTATTAATTTCAGGTATTGGATGGCAAGCAGTTTAGACTATTACTCCAGATAGAAGGGGAACTCATGAGGTGACCCCACAATTGCCCGGTTGTGTGCATAGGGACAATTGCCAATCTAGTGCAGAGTTCTGTTACAGCACAGTGGTTCTGCTGAGTTTAGGGGACAGAGACCAGAGGTGGGGGAGTTTCGAGTTGCTGGAAGATACAGGGCAGGTCACTAAACAAGGGAGCTTCACGGAAAAGAAGACTGAAATGTAATTAGGGGCTCCCTACAAGTACTTGGCTGAAATTTGGTCTATGCTTACTAAAAGGCTTACTAGAAATGTCTGCTCAAACAGCCACTATCTGTTTAAGAAAGAAACAGATACTAGAAGTCAGCAGTGCTGGAAGATGTTGAAGGTACAAACCAACCAGAGTAGATAGACATCATTAACCTCTTGTTAGCCAGACTCCTTGCATCTAGCTGATACTAGAAAGGCTTCTATGTGAGAATAAGAATCACAACCTGGAAGAAAGTGCACCCTGAGACCACCCTGAAAAAAAGTCTAACACCAATCCCAAACAAGGACTTGAGGACAAAAAGAATTTCATCATCTCACCTGGTTAAGCTATAAAAACGTAGAAAACACCTTAGATCTTCCGAAGATTTGCCCTAACAAAATATAAAACCAAACCTATATCAGTACAAAGTGACTCACCTGATTATGAGAATAAAAATCAATAATCTTTAAAAGAAGATAAAATTGAAATTTTTTATAGCACATCAACAATAGCCATAAGCAACAAAAATTTATCAGAAATAAAACTATTAAATTATAAAACATAAGAGTACCCACAGAATAAGAATAAATTGTTAACAGCAATGAACCTCTAGATGCCCCAGATGTTGAATTGATCAGCCAGAGTTTAAAGTTAGTAAAAACATATTAAGATAACTAATAACAATAAACTATGTGAAAATATTACCTTAATGAGTTAATAGTTAAGGGAATCTCAGTACATAAATGGAAAGACAAAATGGAAATTCTAGAACTGAAACGTAAAATGATTAAAATAGAATTTGATTAAAGAGGTTTACCAGCAGATTGTAGATCAGAAAAAAAATCAGTGAACATGAAGGTCGAACATTAGTAAAAATCCAATCTGAATAGAAATAAAAAAGAGATTATAGAAAGTGAATAGAGATTCTGAGACTTATGGAAGGATATCAAACAATCTAACATGTCTATAACAGTCCAGGGAGAAGAGAGTGAAATTAGGATCAAAAAAAAAAAAAAAAAAAGAAGATATATGAGATACTTTTTTTCAAATTTGATGAAAAATATTGATTTACAAATTGAAAAAGATTAGAGAGCCTAAAGTTTCTTAATGTTTTTATGTGATTTGGAATTTGTCTTGGACCATGATATGTGCAAGTTGGAGAAGTAGATGAAAATCACCTGACATGTAAAGTGCAGATCCAGAAGATATTCACTTTGCTCAATAACAACAAATACCACATACCTCAGTTTGATTTGTTTAGTGCAAAGGATGAATTAAGTGTAAAGGAAAGCTTATGGAGTCTAGAAGAAAGATAATTACTGACATAGGTAATCAACAGAGAAACTAGCTTCCCATATGAAAATGCTTACAATTAAATTGAAGAGAGAAGGTATATATTTTTTGAATGTATGTTGTAGAAGTTTTCAAAACCTGATTTGGAAAGATAAAAAGTATGAAGAAAAAAGGAGGAAAAGAGGAAAGAAGAAAAAGCACCTGAAAAAAGAGCATACATTTATCTTCTGTAACCTTTCTCTTGGGGCACAAGTAGGTAAAGAGTGATAGTGATTTGGTGGGGAGCAATCAAAAAAGACTTTTAAAAAGATGAGTTTAGATATAAGTCAGAAATCATCAAATCATCAGCTACAGGCTAAATCTAGCCCATTGCCTGCTTTTGTAAATAAAGTTTTATTTAACACAGCCACAGTCTAGTTTGCATATTATCAGCTGCTTTCCTATTTGGGCTCACCCACCCCATGTTAGAAGGTGGTGATGTCTGTTACTGAGGCTCCACAAGGAGAAGGATGAGAGTTATAAGACTAAGCTGTCAAAAGAAGCTCACCAGGAAGATGTAGTTTAGACTGTCCTCCTCTGGGTTGGCCCTGTTTTTGATTTCCAGTGTCCAGTGAGAGCCCATACGAGAGCTCATGTTTATCTACTTAACTGCTTTCCATGAAAATTCATCATAAATTTCACCTTCTTAAAAAAGCCTGCAAAACTGGGTTAGGTGCCTATATTACTGTAAGCGGGCTAATGCTACGTGCTGTTACAAATAAATCCCAGAAATGTATATAAATATATATGTTTTAAAAACCCTGACTTGTCTATATCAGAGTTGAGACGTTATAACAGAGACTATATCAACCACAAAGCCTAGACTATTCACTCTCTGTCCCTTTATAAGAAAAGTTTGCCTATCCTTGGTGTAAGTTCTTAAACATTAAAGAGACATCGAATGGTAAAGAGACAGAATGGTGTCTGCAATTAAGCAAAGAAAAGAAAATGAGAAAATCTTTAGTTTATTAAAGAAAAAACAGTTGGCATTTAAAATCAATAAGAAATGACTTTTTAAAAAAGGAAAAATACAAAGGAAGAGGTAATAGAGAACCTTGAAATTCAGAAAACATGAGATCCAATTTTATAAAACTGCATGGTACATTGTAATTTATTCTTGATGAGCCTAGTGAACTATATTAATAAAACTGATTTTCAAGTGGTAAACAAAACTAAACTATTAAGTATAATAACATTGATATTGTAAATTAGTTTTTATTAAATTTATGATTAAAAACAAGTAATCTTTTCTATTCTTTTTTAAAATAATATTTCCATTTCAGCTATAAAATAAAATAAATCACTAGCCTATGTGCTGAAGACCTGAACATAATTGAAGTGGGCCACAAGAAATTCATGCTTCAATTATATTTTGTAGTTTTTTGCATATTCAGCTACTTTGTCATAGTCTTCGTGGAATTATCTTCATTGCAAACTAGTATTAAGAGAAATGATTTCATCTGTTCTAAAAAAGAACATATTTTCTCATAAGTTGGTAAACTCTTAATTAAGAAAAACATTAAGAAGGCAGAAAATAAAATTTAAATTAAGTTCCTTATAAATTTTGTTGAACAACCTTAATATTCTGACAAATAGTCTGATAAATAATTATATCCAGAATTTCTATTCTATGGCAATTTTATTTGTGTGAGATGGGTAAAAAATGGCAGAATCACTTTTATTGGGTATTTTAGAGATAAAATCTTGACATTTTGAACCAAATACTAGAACCGAGTAATTTATATACTTGTTTAATCATTAGTTAAATTTTAAGTGCCTGAACACCGAATATTAGTTCTCAGATATCATTCTTTGTGACAGAAAGATTAAATAGAAAGTCTCTCTGTTTTCTGCCAATGAATTTTGCCTAAAATCTTGATTCTTTTTATCTTAGAGTTGAATCTTTTCCTCTAATGCCAAATAGAGGACTTAAAACTAAATGTTACTTTCAAGTAACATTTGTCTTTCTGCTACATTCAGTCAAATTTATGACTGACAAGGGTCCTGTAAGAGTGCATTTGATGACATTCATGGCAGATGGGAATCAGAACATAGAAATTCTCCTAAATGTACTTAATGCTGTCTAAATCAGTAGCATGCATTCAAAATTTCATGTGTGTTTGCTAATTATTTGTAGACAATGACCAACTAGGAGAAAGGACACTTATCACTAAAAACCAAGCGGAATATTTCAGTTAAAAGTGTTTGAAATTTTCAGCTTTACTCTTGTGGTTTCTCAGTAGTGGTAACACTGTTGGCATGACCAAATCAAGTTCATATTTTCAAGTGATGGTCACTGGTGCCAATTCAATGCCAACAGGAATCTCTAATTTGGAGTAATGTGAAGAGAGACTTTATTCAGTGCAAACAGCTCAACTGTGCTAGAGCAGGGCTGTGAGAATAGCCAGCTGTAAAATAGCTCAATTTTGAAGCAGCACAACTGTGAGGTGGTCCTGGGGCAAAATGGCCCTGGGACCAGGTCCCTCTCCAGCTAAATAGCTCTGCTCTGCTCCACCTGCTCCAGCCAGTCCAGTGCATTCCACTCTGCACTGTGCTGCTCTGGTCTGCCCAGCTGTGCTCTGGCAAGATATCTTTAGTGTTTCATCACCAGTATTTCACTTCCAGCCCGGAAAATTCAATCTTTAGTGGAAAGGGAAATTGAGCTCTCTGAGCCAGAGGGGAGCTGATTTAGGACAGAAGTCCCCAACCCTGGTCCCTGACTGGTTCTTTCTCATGCAAATGAGGACTCAAATTTTGAAGTTTGATTGGTCCAAGATGTACTGCCCTGACTGATTAGTGAAGATGGCGATGGGGATACATCAACACAGTTCCAATTGGATGAGGAAAGCCTCACCTCATTTGGTTGAAATACTATTCCAGGAACTCCTTTATAAGAGCTGGCTCAGATGGCAGGAACACAGAGCTAGCAGGCACTTCAGTGCAGGCTTCTCCCTAAAGTGCAGTTTGTGTAAGAGGCCCTGTTTAGAATAGCTGCTAGGCTCTGTTTTTAAATTTGAGCCCAATTAGTTATCAGTCCTTCTCGGTAGGTATCTTTTTCCTCAGGGTCCACTATATATTTCTTGAGATTTGGAAAACAACTTAAATGTCATTTGGCAACACGTTTTGCTGGGGACAAGAGCCAATATGTTTCTAGATGATATATTTTAAAGCAGAATGTTATGAAGTATTGAATATAAGCTCAATATTATCAATAGATACAAAAAGGGCATTTAAAAGACTAAAGCTGTCTTTCTCTTCCTTTTCCCCTACAGACTTTAATGAGCAGAATTTGGTTATGTTAACCTTTCTATTTTAAGTCATCATTCACCTTTTAATGATGTTTATATTTCTCTAAATTCCCTCTAGTGGATATATGTTTTTCCTCTGTGTTGACATAACCTTTAATACAGTTTCACATCTGTGTGTAGTCTTCAATAACTACGCTGTCCTTTGAATAAAATATTCTACCAGTCTGGAACATTTGCGGGGAGTTATACTGTTTACAATGTTTAGCAAGAAGCCATGTACATTATTATTAGGTGGTTAGTCTACTCTTCCCTCAGACTTTTGGAATATAAGTTAAAAAAAATTAAAGTTATTGAGACTCAGCTGTATTCTCCTGGCTTCACCCAGCAACAATGTTCATCCTTACAGCAATGGCTATGTGGAAACACTGGGCTAAGCTCCTCTACCTTCAGTCATTCCCTTTCCCACCACTATCACCATCATTCTCACCATTATCTCACCACCATTACCAGCATCACTACACTGTCAGCACACAGACAGCACAAAACGCCTCTCAGGCTTTCCAGAGAGAATACTCCTTAATCCACAGTCAGGTAAATTAGCTTCATAGCCAATAATTCATTCCTAAAGGAACTAAGAAAAAGAAAATTCTTTTCAATACTGGTGGAAAATACACATTGGCCAGAGATATTCAGAGAAAAATAAAATTCATCAAAGAAGCAGCTGAAGCAACTATCTTGAAGAGACTATTTGATTTCATTATATCTTAGTATTTTTTCAAAATATGTAAGTCTACAGTATGTATTAGGTTAAAACCATTTGGAGCTTAAATACATTTTAAAATTAAATTCTACTTGGGGCTCCTACAAGAAATGACTTATAACAATGATTAGTTTAGGGCTAGAGTTCAATTCTATGACTAAAAGGATAAAAGATGACTCCAAAGAAAAAGATCAATGTTCCGCATTAAAGAGAAAGGGTTTTTTGGCAAATAAAGTTGACAGATATCCATAAAGGAAAGAAATGATGCCATGCTATTAGTTATCTCTCTGACATAGTATTCCCTCTAAAGATCCTGGCTGTCTCATAGAATGGCACAATAATACAGATTTTCTGCGCAGCTGAGGAATGAAATGTTTTCATTTGCAACAACATGGATGGACCTTGAGGGTATCATGCTAAGTGAAATAAGTCAGACAAAGAAAGACAAATACTGTCTGATTCCTCTTATATATAGAATCTAAAAGTCAGAACAAATGAACAAACAAACAAAACTATAGATAAAGAGAACAGATTGATGGTTGCCAGAGGGGAGAAGAAGGTAGGGGATGGGTGGGCAAAATGGGTGAAGGGGATTAAAAGATACAAACTTTCATTTGTAAAATAAATAAGACATGGAGAGATATAATGTATACAAATGAATATATACATACGTACTAGGAATGGAATGTACAATATGATAACTATAGTTAACACTGCTGTATGATATACTGGAAAATTGTTAAAAGAGTAGTTTATAAGAGTTCTCATCGCAAAGAGAATCTTTTTTTCTTTTCTTTTCATTGTATCTATATGAGATAATAGATGTAAACTAAGTTTATTGTGGTAATCATTTCACAATATATGTAAATTCAACTGTCATGTCGTACACTTTAAATTTATGCAGTAATTTATGCCAACTGTTTCTCAATAAAACTGAGGGGAAAAAAAGAAAATACAATACCACAAAAAAAAAAGAATAACATTGGAAATCTATGTTTGTTCATAAAATGCCAGAATATTTTATGAACTGCCTCAGAGATATATGCAAACAAATGTAACAGTGGATCTTTGGGAAAATAAATTATTTCCTTGTTTTGTAGAATAGAGAAAGTAACAATCCTTGGAAGAAAATGAGGTATTTTTTTCAAGTTTTAGTACTGTTTCAAAATTCCAAAAGAAAATGAAAAAACCTGCATGGATCATTACTGCAAAGCTTGAATCTAATAAAAATTTTGGTTTAGCCTTTTAAAATTAAAAAAATGTATATATATTTTAACATATGACGCAGCACATAATCCAGTATTTGCCCAAGAGATAAAAACATGTACATCCACACAAAAAGCATGATATTTATAGTAGTTTTATTAATTACTGCCAAAAACTGGAAACAACTCACATATTCATTAACTGATAAATGAATAAACAGTTTGTGGTATATCCACATAATGATATACTATTCAGCAATAAAAATAATGTACCTGTTCATACATTCAACAAGATGGATGCATCTCAAAACCATTATGACAAAGTAAAAGAAACCGTACACAAAAGACTAAATACTATATGATTCCATTTATATGACAATCTGAAAATGGTAAAAGTATAGGTAGCTTTAAGGTCTAATTTTGAGATTATGTTTTAAAATTTTTTAAGAGACAGTTTTCAACAATTTCAAGTAATCATTGCTAAAAGGCAGTAAAGGATGGTTTCTCTACAGAATAAGCTAACATAGAAAT
This sequence comes from Pteropus alecto, assembly GCF_000325575.1. Taxonomy (NCBI): domain Eukaryota; kingdom Metazoa; phylum Chordata; class Mammalia; order Chiroptera; family Pteropodidae; genus Pteropus; species Pteropus alecto. The sequence continues at coordinate 21,062,144 of NW_006441955.1, forward strand.
ATTAATAATATGTAGAACTGATGACATTCCCCAAACCAGCCAAAGTTAATAATACTATATTATATTAAATAAGAAAGAGAATTTTTGCATATATAAGTGCAATTATTTTACCTGTAAAATAAATGTTTGAACTCCATAATGATTATCAAATAATTTCCTAATTATGAGACACTAAAAAATCAAGCATAAAGATCAAACATACCTCCTTATCAGTGACTATAAGTAGAAATGAGAGAACATATTAATGTATCATACTGAGAAAATAAAGATCATGTTATCTCTGAATTTTTTATATTCTCCAAAGGTCAAAACTACTACATCATAAAAACTGTAATGTCACAAAGCTTATAAGTTGTGTGCTTTTTATTCAAGTTTTGCACATATATTATTGGAAATCTTAAATTGCTGTAATATGGATTGCCAAAATCAGGCCGTGTTAACGTGATCTTAACACTAGCCTAGATATTTTATAAAAACCTAATTAATTATCACTGATTACAATGACTGTAAAATTGCTTATGAAACTAGTTGTCCATGCACCTGCAACTGAAAGAAAATTGCATTCATCAACTTTTATATGCTAAGAGGAGAGATGATACAGATCTCTTTTAAATATTTGGATTTTATTGAGGTTTTGATCTTTGATATATGCTAGTCAAGGTGGCCTTCCCCAAAATGTATATTTGTATTTAAAATATTATGGAATTTTACTTACAATGTTTGTTTTAAGCAAAGTCCCTGATATATCATAACTTTAATTGTCTTTTTTCTAAGTTACCTAAGAAAAACTTAACTTCAATAGTAATGGTAATAAATACTATTTACTGAGGATGTAGGATGTGACAGAGTTACTCCATATGATATACTTTCATTCTCATAACATCCCTAACAAGATATATACTATTACCTACATTCCACCAATAAAACTAATAGCTGACTTTTATTAAAAGTTCTGTACTTTACATGAATTAACTCCATTAGTGCCTACAGAAACAGGGGTTCCCCCAGAACAGAGTTGGGAACTGTCGCTGTTACTATGAAATAGACTTTATACTCATTTTGTGGATGAAGAAATCAAAACACAGAGATATGCTAAGTCATCTGTCCACTATCACACAGCAGTGTGGGTTAAACCGTGCTGTCTTATTCCATGGCTTCAGTCTTAATCACTATTCTGTCTGAAACTCTAAGCAATAAAATTCTTTAATGTCACCAAAGGAACAGACTATCCAAATTTGACTCCTAAACTGAAATCTTTCTACTACATGTAACTACTCTCACTTCATGTTATATATATACTTAATGACCTATATACATATTCACTCCAACACATTTTTATTAGACTGTTTAGTGGATCATATATAGCAGAGTAACACGTTTAATATTTTTATCTTTAATCCTGGAGTGTTCAAAATGGAACATATTATAAAATATATATGTATACTTATCTATCCTATTTAATTTTTTGTGCATCACTATGCAAACAAAAGTATAAGATTATTGATAAACATTCACTTAAGGTTTCAATAGATTTGTTGACATTCTGAATGATATGCAATACCACAATAAAATCTCAATACATATAACTATCATTATTCTGTACAGACAAAGGTCCTAAATGGCTACATTTCTTAGTTATCTCCTACAAGACATGATATTGGCTTAAAATATCAGCTGTTTACACTCTCAACTGTATTACATTTGATCGATCTTTTGTCAAAGAACTATGTTATAACATGCTGTTTTTCTAATGTAATCAGATACTCTACATGTTACATAAGTAGAGGTTATGCTTATTGAGTTACTGGATGTTTTCTGTTTAACACTTGGGCTTTTCACCTTACTTACACCTCTTCCCTTAATAGATTCTTTCAAAATATCGTAGGGGAACATTTGCTTTTTGTTTTTTGTTTTTTGTTTTCCATACTTAATATTTTTGTCCTTTTACATAATTGCATATTGACATATATTTATAATTGCTATTACATAACCTGTTTTATAATGGTAGAAAATATTAAGTTCAAAAAAATGTGATTTACACAAATGTTTATAACTTTAATAAAACAAATTTTTCAGTAAATTCTTTAAATTGCAGAAACAGAAGGAACATAAAGGCCTTAGCCTTTCCTTTAATGCTTTAATAAAGGCAATAATTTCTACCTTCATACCTCTCCAGCTGTTTAAAATGTTTTCATTACACTTGATTCATTTGCCTTAGTTCTTACTTTTAAAACAATATATATCTGAAAAACACATTTAATATAAAATTGTGACCATAAAAATACGTCACTTTTTGCTATAATAAATTTTATGTTTATCTCTCAATAGTTTGGGGAAAAAAATGAATCTTTCTTCTAATTAAAAATAACTCATTTTCAATATTCAGAAATTTCATAAATTCTCCAATGTTCCAGTAAAATCAACTAACCAAGGGAATTAAAGTCATTTACAACGAGTAAGTTTTATTGTTTTGTCCTTAATTGTTATAACTTATTTCTTTACAAAAAGAGAAAACTCAGTTCAAGCTGATTCAAATTTAAAAATTATTATTTGGTGTGAGTAATGGCAAAGGTTTTATCAACCTACTCCATTTTCTATGCTATCCCTGGATGGTAAACAAATGGGAGAAAATGAACAAAAAATTTAACAGGTTTACCACAGGGGAGGTTGGGGTACTGTTACTGATAAAAGGGTCATAGATGCAATCCAGCCTCAAACCTCAAATGTCCACCAAACTATCCCCACATTCATGCTGAGTATTAATTTTCTCTCATCAGCATTGTTCTAATTTGTCCAATGTGGAGATATTCTTATATCTAGAAGATTCAATTTTTTTTCTTATTTTTCACAAAATTAATTTAATTTCTCTTTAATTTTAACTATTGTGATCATTTCAATGTATAGTACTACTACTACTACTAGGTTCATTTTCTTTTTCAATCTGTCCTCTGCCATTCTGCTTCAATTTCGATGATTGCTATTGATCTGTCCTCAAGTTTAACGAACCTTACAGTCCAATCTCTTGTGAAGTGTGCCCAGTGAAAAATTTTTGATTTCCAAGATACCGTATTTTTCAGTTCTAAAAATTCCTTTTTTTCTTTATTAGTATCAATTAGTATCAATTTCTCTCTCTAAAATTCCCAATCTCTTCATCCATTAGATCCATCCTTTTCTGAATTTGCTTTAAGGTATTTATAATTGTTATAAAGTACTCTTCTGCTTATTCCAATAACTAGCTGAGTTGTGATTTTCCTTCTGCTGATGGTGTTATCTGCTGATCATGGATGAAATATTCCTGCTTCCTTAAATTCTGTATGCTTTTTAATATAATCTAGATATTGTATAAAAAGGACTATGAAGACTGAAATTGTATTTTTGTTTTGGTTTATTTTAATTTTCTACAAAAATTAAGGCTTATCCTCTCCCTGGCAATTGAGTTTATATATATTGATTTTGTATTTAGCAACTTCGTTAAAATTTCTTATTGGTTCTAAAAATGTATCTATAGTTTTTTTTGTGTGTGTGGTTATCAACATAAAAAATTACATAATCTGTAATAATTTTCTCAAAGTCTTACATTTTATTTCTTTACATTGTCCTACTACTGCATGGACATTGACTCATGTCCCATTTTTATAAAGGCAAAAGTAATAGCAAACAAACATTTTATTTCTTGATATTAAAAAAAATTGCTTCAATTTTTCACTGCTAATGTATTTACTGAGATGAGTTTTATTTTGGAAATTTTTTGTTTGTTTGTGTTTGCGTTTTTGCTGCTGTTGTTCTTATTGTAGCTTCCCTTTATCATTTTCTATATCTTTAATGAACAAGATCTGTATTTTATCAAATGCTCTTACTGTATTTGCTGATGTAATATAATGATTTTTCCTCTAACATATTATTGTAGTCAATAATATTTATCAATTTTTTACAATAAACCAACTCTGTATTCCTGGAACAAATCACAGAAAGTCATTTACACTGCCGAACGTGATTTGTTAATATTTTATTTTAGATTGTTGCATCAATGTTTGTGAATGAAATTAATGTGTAGTTTCTCTCTCTAGTATGACTGTGTCTAGTTTGATGATCAATGTGTTCTATTGTCATAAAATGAAAGGAGAATGTTTCTTTATTTTTTGACTTGAATTATTTGTGAAAAGTTTGAAATATATCCTGAACTATCTCATAGGATTTATCTTTTTACTAACTGAGGCTAGTTGTTATTTGTGAGGAGTTTAATTACTGGTATGATTTCTAACTGGACTATGAAAATTAAGGCTATTTATTTCAAAGTTAGTTTTAATAAATTATAATTTGTTAGCAATGTTTATTTTATTTTCAAATGTATTGACATTGTTGTTATACTTTTAATTTTGTTTTTAATCCCTGATATAACTATAATTATGTCTCCTACACATTTCTATACTATTTATTGTCTTTTAATGTTGATTACATTTGTCATTTTTTTCTGCTTTATTAAGTCCTTCTTAATGCTAATTTTTGGTTTTGTTGGCCCTCTTTACATTGCATGTTTGCTATTTCCTTAATTTCTAACATTATCATATTATATTTAGTTAAATTTTTGAGATTAAATACTTCTTTCTATTACTACTTAAATTGGTGAATTGACTAACTTTGGACTTTTAGTCTTTCCTATTCTAAGTATATATTTTAAAAATATTCCATTCTAAATCTGCATATATATATGGAGAAATAATTTTTTGACAAAGGAGCCAAAAATATACAATGGAGAAAAAAAAAAAAGAAACCTCTTTAATAAATTATGTTAGGAAAATTGGAAAGCCACATGCAAAAGAATGAAACTAGACTGCTATCTGTCACCATATACTGAAATTAATTTAAAAAACTGTGTCAAAGACTTAACTATGGGACCTGAAACAATAAATTACTTAGAAGAAAACATAGGTACTAAACTCATAGACCTTAGATTTAAATAGGATTTTATGAATTTGACCTCAAAGGCAAGAGAAGTAAAAGCAAAAATAAAGGAATGGGACTATATCAAAATAAAAACTTCGCACAGCAAAAGAAATTATAAACAAACCAAGAGGCAACAAACTTAATGGGAGAAAATACTGCAAACTATACCTCCAATAAGGGCCTAAAAATATCTAAAGAACTCATACAACTCAACAGCAACAACAAAAAATCCAATTAAAAAATGGGCAGAGAGCTTGAACAGACACTTCTCCCAAGAAGACATACAAAGGACCAACAAACATGAAAATATGCTCAACTTCACTACTATGCAAATTAAAACCACAATAAAATACCACCTCACACCTGTCAGAATGGCTATTATCAACAAGACAAGTAACAAGTGTTGGAGAGGTTGTGAAGAAAAAGGAACCCTCATACACTGCTAGTGGGAATGTAAAATGTAAATTGTGGAAAACAATATAGAAGTTTCTCAAAAAATTAAGATTAGAATTACCATATGACTCAGCAATCCCTCTTCTGGGTATCTGCCCAGAGAATTTGAAAACATTTATCCATAAAGATATATGTACCCCGATATTCACTGCAGCATTATTCACAGTGGCCAAGACATGGAAACAACCAAAGTGCTCTTCCATAGCTAATTGGATAAAGAAGATGTGGTACATATATACGACAGAATGTTAATCATAGGAAAAGATAAAATACTACCATTTGCAACAACATAGATAATCATGCCAAGCAAAATAAGTCAGACAAAAAAGTTCAGAACCATATGATTTCACTAATATGTGGGATATAAAACTGAAAGCAACAAATGAACAAGACAAACAAAAACTCATAGACACAGACAATAGTTTAGTGTATGCCAGGGGAAAAGGTGGGAGCGGGGTAAATAAGGGTAAAGGAGGTCCAATATATGGTTATGAAAGATTTGACTTTGGGTGGTGAACACACACTGCAACATACAGATGCTGTATTATCAAATTGTATACTTGAAACCTATATAATTTTATTAACCAAAGTCATCCAATAAATTTAATTTAAAAAAGAAAAAAATATTACATTCTATGTTGATTTGTCTATCACAAATCTGATTTGCTGTTTTTTCATATTTTTAAAATCTTAATTTTTTTTTTCAATTTGAATTATGGTGTGTTCCTTGTCTCGGAATTCATTTAAACTTCTTTAAGCATTTTTTCCAATTACATTTATTTTTATTTTTGACTTAAATATACTATAGTATTAGAGAATGTGGTCTGTGCGAAACAATTCTTCATATTTTGGGGATAGATTTTAGGGCTAACATGTGATCTATTTTTATAAATATTTTAAATGTTTTTGAAAAAATATGTATTGTCTAACTGTTGGATGCAATTTTAGATACATTTATAAAACTATGCATCAAGCTATTTGTATTATTTGTGCAAGTAAAAATTTTCACATCTTCACTGCTTTTTTTATTGATTAGCTTTATATATACATTGGTAAGAGATATGTGATAAAATAGGATGATGAATTTGTCAGGGCTTATTTTTTGTAGGGTTCTCAAATTTTCGCTATCTAAATTCTTTTTGTTAGAGGTTAATTTTTTCTAATTTTTTTTTGTGATAAAAATGTCTCTGTTTATTTTGATCTGAAAATGTCTTTCCTCCATTCTTGAAAGAGAATATGTAGACAAAATTTTAGCTTAATATCATTTTTATTTTCTCCTAAATATTACAATCTACTATTTCAGTTTCTCCTGGATTTTCTTTATTATGACTAAGAATTCAGCTTTTAATTTAAATGGTTTTTCTTTAAAATGTGGTTTGTCTTTTTTCTTTGGCTATCTTTAAAACACATTTGTCTTTAGTGTCCTATACTTTCAATACAAGGAGTTGATATGTGGATTTCCAACAGATTACGTCTTCATACGTCTATTTCTTGTCTGTTGTTGCTTTTGATTCTCACTTATGGCTCTTTTTTTTCTTGTGTCTTTTGAGAACTATTCATTTTCTCAAACTTAATGCAATAATTCTTTCAGATCTGGATTTGAAGTTGAGTTTCTCCAGAGAGAATTTATAAAACTTCTGCTACTTTTCCGGCATGTGGGCAATTTGAGAAATTTTCAGATAAATGCTCCTGTTTGATCTTTGTTTGTTTGTTTGGAACACAAAAGTATGAATTCAAATACCAACTACCAGCTAGTATTTGTGGATTCAAATGTCAAAGGATATATTTTCAGCTTCATTCTATATCAGAGTTAAAACAGGTAAGTTTTCTTCATTTTATTAATGGTGGGACTCATCCCTCATTTAATTTTGTAATATAGGTATTACACTTTTAGGTTTCAGCTTTATGTGGGGATTCTACTTTTAGATTATTCATTTGAGACTGGCTTTGACTGTATCCTCCATTCACATCATGTGAAGCTGTCAATGTGGAACCTCTGGTAACCCGGGTTCATCACACAATTTTGGGTTGAAGGCAAGTTTTAAAACTCACTTACTACCCAGATTCCTTGCTTTCACATGATTTTGAGGATTTAACTATTCTCTTATCTAGTGCCAGATCAATGATTCTTTTACAAAGATAATTTTAATATATTGTCTATCACTTTAGTTCTGTGTGTGTGTGTGTGTGTGTGTGTGTGTGTGTGTGTGTGTGTTCAATTCTTAGTTGGTGGTTTTAGTCTGTTTTCTCACTATTGAAGAAATGGAGCAACATGAAGACTTTTTTTTCCTCTGAGGGATTTTACATTAATTTTAATAAGGACTTATTTTGAGCTATTATTTCATCAACTATTAAAATTTATCTTAATGAATATCTTGAGAATATCTATCTACTTTTTCATTCTTTTGTTACTTTCATGTTCCAAATGGTTATCCAATAAAGAGGTACTATTGGAAACCTCTAAAATTTGCTCTCATAAAAATTGTACTTATTTGTATTTAAATGTATTCAGGAAATCAGCTGTTATTGAAATATATGGTGCCAGTAATTAAGATGGTGATAGCTTCTAAGTTTGATATCTTCTGGCTAACTAATTTTCATTAGTTAATATTTGAGGTGTAATCTAATAAAAATAATTGATTTGTTTTAAACATTGTGGTACCTTCTGAGTGTCTATAGTTAAGACTTGATTTATTCTTTGACGATTTTTCTTTCACTTTCCAAAGCCACATCTCCAGGTCCAAGTACTCTACCCTTAGAAAGTAATATGTTAGGTTTTTAAACACTTGTGTTGCTGAGATTTTGTAGTTTTTTCTAAACTTATTAATAAGAAGAGCATGAGCACAGGTTTCATTAAACCTATTTTGCAGTTAAAGTTTTAATTAAGCTAGGTTATAAAATATGCATGGAAGTTTGTCACATTTTCCAATGAGAAACAGAAAAAAAATGGACAGTGATGTGGGTTCCAACTTTAGTTACTAGCTGATGTGAATATGGAACTTTAAGGAATGCCACATTTTCTTTCTTCTCACTGAATGAAGCAATTTCATTGTACCTGATAATGATAGAAAATGTCCTCATAAGCTATAAACATCATAGAGCCCTAAAGTATTACTATTTAATACAGAATGAAAAGGCTTGGAGGAACAACATGTCCCCACACCTCCCCATATCCCACATAATCTTAGTGCTCTGAAAATATAAATTTTATTTAAAATATATATTTACTCAAAATACATTTAGAGACCCCATATCTCATGATTTAAATATATCCAAGGGACAAATACTGAAGTATATACAGTCTTTCTAAATGGATTTCTTAATTCCCTGAGTGGATAAGCTGTTTACTGAATAAGATGATGTATATGGAGTATAAAAACTTGTCCCTAATTTTCATTAATGACGAGGTTGGTAAGATTTTTTATAATCAGCAAGACTCCTCAAAGAACATGAAACTCCATTCACATTATCAAAACAAAAGTGAACTCCTTTAACTCATTTGATATTTACACAGCTCATTTTATTTTTTACTAGAATATCTAAATTTCTGTGTCCATGAAGATAGAAGTAAAGCCTTAATAAATGTTTTTTTTAATTATGTTTACTCATTTATTTACATAGCTCTTTTTAATAGTTCTGCTTTTAATATAAAGATATTAATGCAGGATTAACATCTCGAAACAGAATAACTTAACTGTAGACTAAAGGCATTTCACTCCATTGCATCATTGCAGGAAGATATACTGAATATTACCATACCATATGTGAAATAGTAGAAGTGTTAATTGAATGCAAACAGTAAATGTATATTATCATACAGAATTTATATTTTAGTTCATTTAGCTTGTTATTAAACCTGTTAGTTTGTGCCAACTGAGCAATAGATAATGGTAGAATATTACAATATTCTCAAAAGATTCTTCTGTTTCAGAAATATTGCACATTGATGCCGAGTTACTCTAGCTTGAACTTCTTCTTTGTACATATATATGCTTAAATCAAGGCTGAATGACTGCCAAACCAGCAATGACCTCTCAATGGGGGTGACATTAAGAATTTTTTGTGGTTTGTGCTTTTGAACAAAGTAACATATAACTTCCTGAAGCTCCCATCCGATGCATACATTCATAGCTCTTTGTTCACCATCTTCTTTTGTGTCAGTGACTTTTAGATGGGAAAAATATAGCTTTGGCTTTAAGCGTTGCTCTTTTAGTGCTTGCAGATTGTAATATATATTTTTTTCATGACACTTACTAACACATAAAGATGATGTTATTATAAAGCATGAGAAACAGAAAGAGAATGAGTGTGAGAATAGGACGTTGGATATCTTCAGGGTAAAATACATATATTGTTGAATTTTACAATGAAAATACTCCCTCTTGAGAGGAATGAATACTATTTTTAAATAGGTATGGTTTCTTATTTATTCTTTTCCCAAGGTTTGATGATTTCCTATACTCTATGTAATTTAATCTAAAAAGGTAAACCAGAGTCTTGTCAACCACATTCCTCCTTGAATAATAAAATATTTAGTTTCTTATATTTTAAATGTCAGTAAAGACAGATTTATTAAAATGCATGCAGGTAAATGTGTTTATGCTTTCATCATAAATTGCATAGTTGCTTAATTTTATTTACTTCTGTAAAATAGCTATAACATCACTGCAGATATGGCAATGAAGGATTCAAATGTACACATTTTATAGATCTCTCAAACAAACAAAAGGTAAGTATCCATGACAACCAAACCAGTAAGATCCATGGCATGTGAATAAGATACTCTTTAGCATTATGTAGATTTTCTTTTTAAAATCTGACATGTAGTTACTGAGATAGAATTTATGTGTAAATGTAAGTGCATTATGTGTTGCTGAATTTGTTTGACTTACTTGACCAAAAGCACTAAAAATGTTCAACCCCAATAATGACCAAAGATTTTATTTTATTTTATTTTTTCTTTGATTCTCATTTGATGGAAAGAGGATTGAGGGATTTTTTTTTTTCAAGTTTTTAATGGAAGAGAAGAAGGTCAGAGGTAACAAATCCCTTGAATAGATTGTAAAAAAAAAAAAATGTAAACATTAAGCTTTTGTACTCCTTCTAAGGAGGGAAAACATGCGGGAATAAATTTGAACTATACTAACACTTCACAAACAGCCAAAACTTTCTGTGCTTTACCTGTTTCTATGACTCTCATTTGGTCACTACTAAAATATATTCCACAATTAGCTGCTCTAGTCTAATTTTAGCTAATTCTATGCTAAGTTTGAATGCTAAATAATGCATAATTTTTCTCTTCTTTATAATAAATTCATTTTATTTTTTTAAGAAACTTCTGTTTTTTTGCATATGTCTTTATAACAATCTAACCACATTACTTATTGTAAATTATATGCAGTTCATGTTACTTTAATTCATCCAGGAATTTGGAGCAAACTATGTGTATAAAGATCAGGAAATATTTATAAAAGGATATAGGCTAGCAGAAGAAGCCAAACTAGTTTTGCAGTACCTCATTCTCATCATTATATAAAATTATCTACACTAACCTATCTGGCCCTCAAAACTTAAAATGTCATGAAAGGCTTTAACTTGCCTATTGCCTTTAAATAGATAAAGTTTGACTCTAATTTTCAAGGTCATGTATTTACTTACCTCAGACTTCTATTCCAATTTCATTTTCTCTACTCCTATTCTTATAGCTTGTATTTCAACCAAACTGGATTAAAATTTTATAAATTTATCTCTTAAATCCAATGCAGTGACTGACGCATAGTTAGTGATAAATATTAAATACAAAGAATTTACATATTAGATAGAGCAAATCTTGGTATAACAGAACCAGTTGTCTTGTTTTTACCAATAAAAATTTTTCCAGACAATTGATTTAAAATTTTCATGTAGGAACTTCCACTTGGCCTTAGGATAATGGTAGGTGCTTAAATGTAAATCTTTTTACATTATTCCTCAAAATCTATGCATATCGATGAGATGTGCAAATGAAATCACGCATAATTCACGCTTTCCATATTTTAAGGAGAAAGACACAAGAACTTCAAAGACCTGTAAGTAGAAAAATAAACACAAAACACTAACATGTCTATCAGTAGAGCTCATGTGGTCACTTCACGAATATGATGCAAAGAATGAAGAGAAAGGATATATGAAAGACTGCCATGAAAAAGAAGATTGTGGAACTGAAGACACAGCTAAAGCATAGACAAACCTCCAGAAAGAGAAAGTTTTATCAAAAGAGGAAAAATACTAAATACAGGTCTGAAACTTGGTAACATTCATTGACAAGGAAAACAATCACATATGAAGGACTAAGCAGCAGTCTCAGAGAGGCAACAATTTGGGAGAGAAAGTAAAGAAGAGGAGGTTTCTTTTTCAGCTGACAAAAAAATTCAATCAACAATACCAACTATAAAGGGAAGAAAGCTGTAACATAGAGCTCCAAACAAAATTGGATATAATTTTTAAAATGATAAGTATAAGGAAAAAAAAATTGAATTAGATATTCCAAAAGTAAGAATGGGAATGAAAAAAATAAATAAATAAAGAGATAAGTAAAGTGTGAATTTCTCAAACTATTGAGGAATAAAATACAAGATATACAAAACAGACTATATTTGAATAAAAATAATTGAATAAGTGAGGCAAAGATCAAGCAGGAATAAAATTATAGCCACTAAAGCAGAAAAAGAAAACAAACAGAATAACAAAAATAATATTTAAGCTGTATTTTAAAAGATTTTTCAAAAGAACAAAAAAATTAATTCTTCATATTGAAAGGATCACATCATGTATCTAAGATAACTGACCCAGAACAATCAACTACAAGACATATCATAATTATTTAGACTTTAAAGACAGAGAAAAAATTCTTCAGAGACTCTAATAAGAAAAGATAAAATATTTATACTACTCTATAAATAAGACTAGAATAATAATTCTGAAAAACGATTCAAAAAGTTAGAAGAAAACCAGCATTTTCAAGAAACTCAAAGTATAAGACACACATTTTATATACTCGGTATATTTTAGACTATAGAAAAACAGTTTAAACATGCAAAAATTCAAGACATACTGTACTACAGAATCTTTCCTGAAATATCTGGAGAATGAACTTCATCCAACTAAGAGATGTATGAGGGAGACTTCAGCAAAATGTTTGTGGGTGAGGATATAATATATTTACTATAGACTAATTATAGATTAAATCAATGTGTAGAACAGAGCAGGAAGAGTGATATGTAAATAGAATGGTAAAATACAATGAAAACAAAAAAAAAGGGGAGAGTAAAGACAAAATATAATAAAGTTATTGATGTGTGAAAAATAGGTGAAAATTAAAGAACCCCATTTAAAAGTGAAAAAAAAAATCAGAGAGTAAAAACTTACAGTCACTAAAATTATATAAATACAAAGGCAACCAAAGTTACAAAAATACAAGTTTTCCTTAATATCAAAAGATACTACAAATTTCTATGAACTGATAAGAAAAGATTTCCTGGTAAGATTTTAAATGGGGGTGGGGCTAGGAAAAACAAAGTTAAAAAGAATTTTACGTGTGTGTTTGTGTGTGTGTGTGTGTGTTTATATATTTAAATAATTTTTCTGAATAAAATAAGAGAAAATCAGAAAAAGTATCTGTCCCTGTGTCTGCTTAATTTTTCAAAGAGAAATAAAGGAAGAATAACTCTGAAGCTAATCAAACTTGTTTGGCTACATAGAGTGGGGGTAGAGAAATTGGATGGAAGGAGTAGAAAGAAAATACACTTTTCTGAATATCTCTTTTTGTAATTATTTGATGTTAGAATCACTTTAATGCTCTACATATTCAAAATATAAAACTAAATTTTAAAAGATGAAAGAAGCTATAAAATGGAATACAAACAAAAAACATGAATTCAATTGTATTCCATATGAATAATATAACCATGTTGAAGGAAATAACAGTATTAATTCACGTGACTTTTGGAGAGAGACTGACTTCTCATCTGCAGTCTAAAGAAAAAAAATGCTGAAAGACTTCAACTTTACTAACAGGTGTGGGTATTTTTAGTGTTATTGGTTTAGCGATTCTGAAAACAAGTACATTGTAAGGTTATAAATATAAATATATTCCTTGATGTTATTAGAAGACAGGTTTCTAATAAGGAAGAAAATACATACAAGATGAAATGATGAAAGTTAGAAAAATTTGTTGGTGGATATAGAAACAGGGATTATTAGTAGAAAGTCATGAATTCTAAATACCAAGCTCTGTCCTTAAAGTGTCTAGAAGCAAAATAAAAAATGAGAGTGGCAGGGAAAGATCTTCCTTGCTGTAGAATTCTAATAAATGTAAAACAAATTTTAGAGTCAGAACATCACATTTTAGAACCTCAAAATTATAATAGACTCAGGTAAAAATTATTAAGAAATTCCAAAACAAAGCATTGAAAGATTTATGAGGAACATATATTTACTTTCTTCTTTCATAAGTTAGACTATTTTATATATAACTCATATATGTGGAATCATAAAGTATTTGTCCTTCTGAGACTGATATTTCACTTAGCATGATATCTTCCAGGCTCATCCATGTTGTTACAAATGGTAAGATTTTCCTTCTTTGTTCAGGTAGAATATATTCCATTATATATATCTACCAAATATCTTTATCTTTTCATCTGTCAATGGACATTTGGGTTATTTCCCCAGTTGGATAATTGTGAATAATGAAGCAATGAATAATAGGAGTGTAGATTTCTTAAGATAGTAATTTCATTTTCTTTGGATAAATACCCAGAATTGAAATTGCTGGATCATATAGTAGTTTTATTTTTAATTTTCTGAAGAACTTCCATATTATTTCCTTAAGGGCTGCACCAATTTACATTCCCACCAACAGTGGACAGGGAATCTCTTTTCTCCATATCCTTGTCAATACTTGTTATCCCTTCTCTTTTTGGTGATAGATGTCCTAATGGGTGTGAGATGATACCTTTTGTGTTTTAAATTTGTATTTTTCCTAATGATTAGTAATGTCGAACATTTTTCATGTGCCTGTTGACCATTTGTATGTCTCCTTTCCCACAATATATATTCGGTTTCTTTGCCCATTTTTAAATTGGATTATGTATTATTTTTGCTATTAAATCGTATGAGTTCTTTATATTTTTTGGATATTAACCTCTTAACAGATTTATAATTTGTGCATATTTTTTCCCATTCCATATGTTGCCTTTTCATTTTGTTAATGGTTTCTTTTGCTGAGCAGATGATTTTTATTTTGATGTCGTCCTTCTTGTTTATTCTTGCTTTTGGTTATCAAATCCAAAAATAATAATAATAATTACCAAGACTAATGATGAGGAGCTTGCCCTTTATGTATTCTTCTAGGAGTTTAATGATTTTAGGTCCCATGTTCAAGTCTTTAATCCATTTTTAATTGATTTTTGTGTATGGCGTAAGATAGTAGTTCAGTTTTGTTCCTTTGCATGTGGCTGCTTGGGTTTCCCAACACAATTTTTTGAAGATACTGTCATTCTCTATTGAATATTCTTCGACTCCCTGCCATAAACTAAATGTCAATACATGCATATGCACATACTGCCTTTATAATGTTGAGTTATGTTCCTTTTTTACCAAATATGTTGAGGTTTTTATCATGAAAGAATGTTGCATTTTGTCGAATGTTTATTCTACATTTATTGAAATGATCATATGATTTTTTTTATGTTTTACTTTATTAATCTGTTATATTCTACTTATCAGTTTGCACATTTGAACCATCCTTGCATCCCAGGGGTAAATCCAACTTGGTCATGGTTAAAAACCCTTTTAATGTGCTGTTGAATTCAGTTTTCTAATATTTTGTTGCGAATTTTTACATCTGTATTCATCAGATATACTAATCTGTAGTTTTCTCTACTTGTTGTGAACTTATCTGGTTTTGATATCAGGGTAAAGCTGGATTTATAAAATGTGTTTTGAAGTGTTCCCTCCTCTTCTATTTTTTGGAAGAGTCTGAGGAGCGGCATAATGTCTGGTAGGATTCAGCGTGATGCCATCTGGTCCTGTGCTTTTCTTGTTGGGAGGTTTTTGATTACTGATTCAAATATTGATTTGTTCATATTTTCTATATCTTCATGATTCATTCTTGCTAAGATGTATGTTTCTAGGAGTTTATCCATTTTCCTAGGTTTTCCAATTTGATAGCATATAATTGATGATGGATATTTGTTTTTTTATTTGCTTATTTATTTAATTTTATTTTTTTAGAACAAACTGTACTATCAATGCTTTACCACTTTTATTATTTTCTCAACTTTTATTCTGTGAGTGAGTGTATGTTTGCTATAACTTCTTGATGAATAGACTCCTTTATCATTATAAAATGATCTTCTTTGTCTCTTGTTACTGTTTTTGCCTTAAACTCTACTTTATTGCTTATAGATGTAAATATCTCTTCGTTCTGGTTTCCACTTGCATGAAATATCTTTTTTTATCCCTTCACTTTGAGTCTACATGTTCTTAAAGCTGAAGTGAGTCTCTTGTAGGTAGCATATATTTGAGTCTTGTTTTTTTTTTTTTATTCATCTAGTCACACTATGCCTTTTGATTGGAATATTCAGTCTGTTTACATTTAGAGTCATTATTGATAGGGAAGGACTTAGTAATGCCAGCTTAATTGCTTTCTGGTTGTTTTGTGCTTCTTTTTTTCTTTTCTTCCTCTCTGCTGCCTTCTTCTGTGAATTGATAATGTTTCCATAGCACTACGTTCTGATTCTCTCTTCTTCATATTTTGTGAATAGGTGTTTGCTCTGTCTTTGCCATAAGACTTACGTAAAGCATCTTATAAATATAACATTCTATTTTATATTGATAACTTTGATCACATACAAAAAGTCTACTCTTTTATTCTCCCCTTTTATCTTTTTAATCTCACGATTTCCTCCTTTTTATATTGTATATTCAATATAATAACTAATTATTATAGTTATATTATGAGCCATAGAGATTATGGTTCAAATCTTGATTCATCTGATTATTATTTGTTTTAATTTGATCCAAAAGTCAATTATTATTTTTGTGAGCAAACTGAATTTACATTTAAAATTTTAAATTAGAACTATCAAACACCTGGTTCAAATATATTAACTAGAAGAGGAAATTAAGAAAACCTGGAACCACTTATTGCTTACTATATACATTTTTAGTCTCTTTTAATAGTTAGATCAAACAAATAAAAACTTATGCTAGTTCTTCTCGAAGGATGGTCTCTAAGCATCAATATCAGCTACATATCATATCACAGTTTACTGGTGTCAACATTTTACTAGTTCAAGTTAAGTGTGAAAATCTTACCTCCCTTTAGGTCTCTTCACCGTCTCCCATTTGTAATAATAAAAAAAAAGTCTTAAATGTTTCTTCTATACACTTGGAGAACCATATCAGAGAATGTTAGCATTTTTGTTTCAATTGACAAATATTTTACAGTAAACTCGAGGAGAAGACAGTCTATATATTTATCTATATGTTCCTCTTTGTATTGGTCTTCTCGCCTATGTGCCAACATTCTTTTATTTTTTTTCCTTTCTGTTTAGAGAAATTATTTTGGCTATCCTTTTAGGTTTGATCTGCTAGCTACAAATTCTCTTATTTTTCCTTCATCTGAGAATGTATTGATTTCTCTTTCTTTCCTGAATGATATTTTGTTAGATACAGAATTCTGCTTTGACAGATCTTTTCTTTTAGCACTTGAAAGATGTAGTGTCCTTCCTTCTGATCTGTATGGTTTCTGGTGAAAACTAAGCTATTACTCGATTGATTTTTTCTCTAGGTAATGCTTCATTTCTCTCTGACTGGTTTCAAGATGTTTCTTTGTAGTTTTTAGAAATGTGATAATGATATATATTGGCATGTATTTCTTTGGGTTTTTCTTCTTAGGGATTCAACTGGCTTCTTGAAATTGTAGGTTATATCTTTTGCCAAATTTAGAAATTTTTCTATCATATTTTTTTAAATATTTTTTTCTACAGCACCTACTTCACCCTTCAACAACATCTATTCCCACACATCTCCTCCTTTGAGACTTTGATGACAGGATTTTTTGCTATAGACCCACATATCCCTAACTTGGTATATTTCAAATTTCTTTTCTCTGTGTCATTCAGAGATGGTGTAATCTTGGTGTAGACATCTGTTGATTGTCTTTTCCAATTCAAGTTGAGATTTTCCTGGTTTTAGTATGATGAATGATATTTTACTGAAACCTGAAAATTTAGAATTTTCTATTATAGGCTCTAGGTCTAATCTGAACCTTCTGTTTTAGTAGGACTCCTCTGACAACTCTGGTTGGGAAAACATTACTGCCTCATTATTACTAGGAGATCATGTTCTCAACTGGGCCTCCACTGACACTGTTGGGGGAGGAGTCTCCTTACCACTGGATGGTGGTGATAGTTCTGATTCTCCACCAGGTCTCTTCTGACATCATCACAGTAAGAAGAGGGAGGAGAACTTCATTACTACCATACAATTGTGGAAATCTAGGCTTCCAAAGTGGTTTCCGTGGATACCATACAAGGTGGGGCCTCCTTATCACTTGATAGGAAAGAAAATTCTGGTTCCCAACTCAGCTTACTTTGATACCATGATGGCTGGGGCTTGAAGTGCTTCTTTATCGTCTAGAAGAGATGGAATTCCAGGTTCCTCATTTGACCTTTGCTGAGAAAGCTGTGGATGGGGCCATAGTTTTCATTGGGGTATATGGAGTAGAATGATTACTTTCTAAAATTTTCAGTCTTGCTAGGCAGTCCCTTTATCGGTCCTTTTGTTAGCACAGTAGATTTTTCTTGTGGCTTGTTATTGTTTGGATTCTTTGACATTTCAAAGTTGCTTGTTTTTCCAGTACCTCATCTGGATATGTGAGGCAAAAAGAAAATCCAGGAAACTCATTATCATTTTGTTTCTTGTGTCCTGAGTTCCCTAGCCATGTTGTCTTCTCTCTACCATTCTGAGTCTTATTTATGTTTGTCTTATATATGATATCTCAAGTTTTTAGCCATATTTAGCAAGAGGAATAGAGAAAAGTAGTCTACTCCATCTTTTTTAAAAAGTGCAGTGCTTTTAACTTGCCTTTTATCCTATCTCTAAGTGAATTTATATACATAAAGTTCTTGCTCAATGTATGATAGTACAAAAATTCTTTAAATTTCATTACCAACATTTATAAAATTGGGATAATAATATTTATAGCTGAGAACATGACTTAAGTAAAGATTTTGGCACAGTGCTGGGAGAGTATTTAATAAAATGTATCTCTACAAATAGAAAGTACGACTTCAAAAGATTTCACTAGAAAAAAGTAAAAGAGAGAACAAAGCAAAAACTAATGTCAAGAATAATACTAGAGAGAAATTAATATTCAACCGATAATAATGATCCTTAATTTTTTTGACTACCAATTATGTTCCAGTCTTTATAATTTAATTTTGAATATCATCTTATGAGGCAGATAAAATTATCATGCCATTTAATACATGAAAACAACTCAGAAAAAAAAAAAAGATATTTCCCATTATCCAGCTTTCAAAGTCAGTATATGGATAGAGGTTGCAACTCTGTCTAGGCAATATCACCCCCAGGGAGTGATTTTTTCCGAATCTGCAATATCTCAAAATTTTCATACTGATCTCTTCAAATTATACCATGTTAAGTATATACTTATGACTTTCAGAATCACATGAACAAAATAAGCTAGAATCTTTCAAATTCACCCAAATAAAAGTGCATCCATATCCTATGCAGTGAGATTAAATGAGCTCTTTATATTCAATCCACAGAAAATATGTTACACAAAATAAACTGAATTACTTAAAACACGATAGAGCAAAGAATAATGGCTATATGCTTAAAATTAAAAACATTTGGAAAGTAGAAAAATAATCACTACTCTAGGACAAAGCAAACAATGCAGAATCATGAAAAGAAAAGCAGTGAATTTATCATCATTTTAACTATGCAGAGTGAGGCATAAACTATACTATACTAATGCTTTGAGCCTACAAATTCCCTCCCACAGTAATGCTAGAGGAAAAAGAAAACAAGAAATACCCTCTTACTCTAATTCTTTTCAGCTGTGGACCATATGACTCACCATTGGTGTTACCTCTATAACCACACAATTATGCCCAGTATAACTACCCATTAGTGTCTTAAACCTTATTTCATTTGTTTGCTTGCTTTTTTAAAATATTGGGGGATGAAGCAGGAGGTGAGGGGAATCACAGAATTCATGCAATTCTACTGAAACTGAGAGTCCAGTTAAAAGCAGTATTTGCCAAAGTGTGATCTCCAAACAAATAGCAACTGAATAACCTAGAAAAATGCTTTAAATAATTCTAAACCTCACCCTAATCTGGCTGAATCAGAACTTCTGGGAGTGGAGCCCTGTGTTCCAACAAACCATCGATGTAATACTTGTTCATACTAAAATTTGAACACCAGCTTCCTATCTTCAGTTCTTATCAGCTGTTGCCATTAATTTCTACGTGCCAATTTAACCCAATGAATTCTAAAACCAATCCTTTCAAGGATAGAGACATAAGAGGTATGCCCTAGTAAGTCTTATTGTATGGACCTGAAATATGATTTCCCTTCCACGGCACTGAACACTCGCTTTCCCACTAACTCATTCTTTGTCAGTGACCTTCCCTCACTACTACTTTCCTCGAGCTTTGGCTTTGCCATGCTAAGGAGATATATCTTAACTTTTGTCATTGACAATCAATTCTTCATTCAAACTTTACTTCTTTCTTGAAACACTATCCCTTCTTTGAAATCAGCCTCCTTAACTGACCCTCTGCTTGATACTCTGTCAAGATGCATCCAGTCTTAGAAATTGGGTAGATTGCTACTTTTTGTTGATTGTTGACTGTATGCCAGTCATTGAAATTACAGAAATAAACAAAATATTCAAGTGTCATATGTTCATAGAGTTTATAATCTAGAGTAGATAACAAATATTGATGACATAATTTTAAGTGATGACATAATTATAAAGAAAAAGTTTATGAAATAGAAACATGTCCTAGGAGAATAATTCAGTCCAGACCAGAGAGTCACAGAAATCTACTCTGATAAAGTGCATTTAAGTAGAATTCTAAAGCAGAATGAACAGAATTATCTGGATGCAGGAGACAGAGGAGAATCATGTGTGTATTTCCTAAGGAAGGAGGATGGGGTATTTAAGCATCAGAAATAAGTATAATTGGAAGAGAGTGGCATGGTGATGAGGTGGGGGGAGAATATGCAGTTGCACAGTGCTCAGCTTGAGAATCAGATGCTCAAGACATTATAACCTAGGTAAAGGGTATTGAACTAAACCCCAAAGGCAATTAAAAAAAAACTCCTTGACGATAAGGAGTATGAGGGCTTTCAATAAGAAATATTGCTCAAAAGATTACAGATAATGAATTTAAAGAGGATGAGAGTGGATGTCAGGATAGGAGCCAAGAATCTATTCAAGTTAGGTGAGGGAGAGATGATGACAATTTAGACTAGAGTGATGGTACTGGAGAGAATGTTTTAGGTGGACTTGAGAGATGACTAATTTTTGCCAGGGACAGTCAAGAATAAAACTTGATTTTTATTATACGTGGATTGATAATATCAGTATCATATTATTACTCCAATTTTTGTTCTCTTTCATTTCTAGATGTATATTTCAAATTCTTTTGGAACATTTGAATATATATATATATTTTTTTCAATATACCTCATTGAATCAAGGACCGAAGAAAAAACTAACTTAGAAAAGAGTTACCAATTGCCATTTGCATTATAATTGGCATTCTTTAGAAACATAGACATTCTCAACATTACACAAAGAGATATTTTGACTTGAAGTTAAAGGCTTAGGTTCTTTAAAGTATGAATGTATTATGGCTGAGTAATATGTTCATATTTTAAATATTATTTAGCCATGGGAAAGAAAAATATACTGCCATTTGTGAAAACATGGTGAACCTTAAGGGAATTATACGAAGTGAGATAAGTCAGACAGGGAAAGACAAATACTATATGAAATCACATACACATGGAATCTAAAAAAGTTGAACTTGTAAAAACAGACAGTAGAATAATGGTTACCAGAGGCTGGGGGTGGGGGAATCAGGAATGAGTTGTTTAAGGGTACAATCTTGGAACTCGTATACAAATAAGTTCTAGAGAGCTAATGCCTAGCACAGTAATTATTGTCAACAATACTATATTATAAACTTTAAAGCTGCACAGAGACTGTATCTTAATTATTCTCACTACTAAAATGAAATAAGAATTACGTGACATGATAGAAGTGCTAGCTAACCTATGGCAGTAATCATATTGCAATATATAAATGTATTAAATCATGACATTGTGTGCCATAAACAAAAACATTATATGTTGATTATATTTCAATATAAAATAAAGTGCAAATGTATCACCACATACAATGCTATAGAAAAATCACTTAAAATCATAAACAAATGTTTTCCTAGAATTTTCACTATTGTGAAAAGTTTTTTAATTTTTTACCTTAATCTAAAATTTCATGGCAGTATCTTTCCCTTCAAAGTCAGCTGATATCATATTAGAAAAGAATTGTTTGATTTGTTGCCTATTCAGATAGCACACTGAGAAGTAACCTCCATGGCCACAGTTTATATTTCATAATTACATAGTAATTCAATTAAAACTTAATCAAGACCAGGAGATACAGTTTTGACCACCAATTGTTTTCTGTGACTAACTTTATTTTATTTTTTTAATAAAAATTTATTTATTTAAATTAGTTTCAAGTATAAAGTACATTGGTTAGACATCTATATTGTTCATAAAATGATCCCCCCAATTGCTCCCTCCCTCCTTTGGCCCTCCATTTAGTCATCATATTAACATTAACTGCATTCTTTCTGCCATTCTCCCCATCTGCACACCCAGCTCTCAACTACTAATTTGTACTTCTTTAACCCTTCACCCCACCCTCCCAGGCCCCCAATCTCCCTCCTCTCTGTCTGTCACCAAACTGTCCATTATATTTGTGAGTCTGTTTTAAATTAGTTTGTTCTTTTTGTTCCTTAGATACCACATTTAAGTGAAATCATGTTATTTATCTTTCTCTATGACTAACTTGAATTCAATATCAATTATCCTTATTGCATCTGTATAAATGGCATTCCATAAGAACTGATATGTGTGTGTTTTTTTTTTGTATTCTACTCATAAAACAATCACCAACTAAATGGAAACCTCTTATAACATGGATATTTTAGTATTTAACTGAAAAAAAAGTCATTGACTTCATTTTTCGCTTTGAGGTATAGAGAGCTAAAAAGAGCATTGCTTCCACACTTATAATAAGAAAGTAGATGAACAAACTGCAGTTTAACATTTTTTTCAATTTTTAGAGAACTGAGGTTACAGAGCAAATGAATAACCCAAAACATGGAGAGAGACAGGAACCTGTAAAGAAAACAAGACTGGAACATTTGCTTGCATAGGGCAGAAGACAAAGACCATCACAGAAACTAGTAAGAAGTTTCAGCTAGGAATATTAAAAAGTTGTTAACTTTGAGTGGGCTCACATGAAATGTGAAGAAGTTACAGGTTTCAGACAGGAAATTCACACCCTCTTTCAGGCCTTTTTTCCTTCAGGAAATTCTTTAAGAGCTCACAGTCTCACAAGGAAGAGAGGAGAAAAACTAAAGAAAGCTTTCTTTGACTAGGGGAAGTTTAAGAAACTGCTGAAACTTCACTTATGATCACCTTCTAACCTTCCCTAAGGAATAAGAGCTTTAATACGCACTGGAAGAGCAAAAAGCCCAAAACAGACAAAAAAACAAAAACAAAAAAACACCCAAATCTGTAGCCTGGGTTCACTGATAGAAACTTACTGCAGCTTGGAGATAGCAACAGGGAAAAGGAAAAAGTTCTAATTCTAAGGGGCAGGTTATATGCCAGCATTACATCTGGAAGAGGACAGAAACATTTGCGAAAGCTACATCACTAAGACTCAGGCTTACAGTACCTTTCTAAAACTGTGGTCTAATCAAAGAATGCCATTCCATCTTCACCTACCATCAACACAATAAAAAAGTTCCACATAATACTAAAGTGGAATACAGGGAGAGCTACCAGAGAATTCTCTCTGGAGGCAGCACAAAGGAAAAATTCAAAGCCAAATGAGCAGCAAATTTATCAAAGGAATTTGAAGTCTCTGGTGCACTGAGTGTAACCACAGAAATAATAAATTTCAAACACGACCCAACTCCCTAATAGGTGAAAACAAACCCTTTACACTAAAGATCTGATAAAAAAAAGGATGTAGTCATCTCCAAGTATAAAAATATTTTCCCCAGAATCTACTGTCCTACATAGCATGTGTAACTGTCAACAACAACAGTAAATAGAATTTTGAGGCATACAAAAAACGGAGTCTACAAAGACAAAATAATCATTAGAACCAGATTAAGATATGATATAAATGTTCAAACGGTCAGACAAAGGTATAAAATAAAGACGAACATGTTAAAGGCTCAATTGAACAAGATGGACAATATGATAGAACAGATAGGTAATCTCAGCAGACAGAAGAAAGTTATAAGAAAATTAACTGGAAATGTTAGAAATTTACAATACAGGAACAGACAGAATGCCTTCAACGGGCTTATCAGTAGACTGAACACAGACAAGAAAATCAGTGAATGTGAAGATAGGTTAATAAAATTAGCCGACTAAAATTTAAAAAGAAAAAACAGTGAAAACAAAAACAGAACAGTGCATTCAAGAAAGAACAAAGCTAGAGGTATCATACTTCCTTATTTCAAACTATATTAGAAAGCTATAGTAATCAAAAGAGTATAATATTGAATCAATAAAAAGGAATAGACCAATGAAACAGAATTGAGAGCCCAGAAATAAATCCATGCATATATGGTCAATTAATTACCACAAAGGAGCCAAGAATATATAATAGAGAAAGAACAGTCTTCAATAAATGGTGATGTGAAAACTGGATAGCCACACTCAAAAGAATGAAACTGAACCACTATCTTATACCATTAACAAAAAATAACTAAAAATAAAGACTTGAACATAATACTAGAAACCATAATACTCCTAGAAGAACACATAGGGAAAAATCTCCTTGACATCAGCCTTGACAATGATTTTTTTTAATATAACACCAAAAGCACATGCAACAAAAGCAAAAATCAACAAATGGAACATCATCAAATTAAAATCCTTCTGCACTGCAAAAGAAACCATCAACAAAAAGAAAAGGTAACCTATGGATTGGGAGAAGCTATTTGCAAATCATATATCCAGTAAGGGGTTAATATCCAAATATATAAAGAACTCATTCAACTCAGTAGGAAAAAAAAATAATAATAATAAACAGAAGCTCTGAACAGACATTTTTCCAAAGAAGACATACAGATGGCCAACAGGTATATGAAAAGGTGCTCAACATCATTAATCATCAGAAAAATTCAAATAAGAAAATATAATAAAATATCATCTCACACCTGTTAAAACGGCTGTTATCACAAAGACGAAATATAACAAGTGTGGGTGAGGATATGGAGAAAAGAAAACTTTGTACACTGTTGAGAATGTAAATTGGTATAACCACTGTTGAAAACAATCAGATGGGTACTAGATTTATCAGGATAATCACTTTGTAAGTTATATAAATGTCTAATCACTATGTTGTACACTCAAAACTAATTTAATATTGTATGCCAACTGTAATTTAAAAAATTTTAAATATTAAAAAAATTAAAGAAAACAGTGGAGGTTCTTCAAAAAATTAAAAATAGATTTACGATATGAACCAGCAATTCCATGTCTGTGTATTTATCCTAAGGAAATGAAAACACTTAACTCAAAAAGGTATGTGAACCCCCATGTTTGTTTCAGCATTATTTCCAATAGCCAAAACATGGAAACAATTCAAGTGTCCGTTGATAAATGAATGGATAAAGAAAATGTACATATAAAATACAACGAATTATTATTCGGTCATAAGAAAATCCTGTCATTTGAGACAACATGAAATGAGTGCATTTATGATAAGTAGGACAAAGAAAGACAAATATCATATGGTCTCATTTATACATGCAATCTAAAAAAAAAATACAAAACAACAACAAAAAAACACCTAGACTCATAGATACAGAGAATGGATTGTTGGTTGTCAAAGGTAGGCAGTGGGTTCAGGAGATGTGCAAAATGAATGAAGATGATCAGAAGGTACAAACTTTCAGCTACAAAATAAATAAGTTTGGGGGATATAATGTACAGCATGGTAACTACAGTTAATGATACTGTATTGTAAAGTTGCTAAAAGAGTAGATCGTAAAAGTTCTCATCATAAGAAAAAAATATTTTAACTACACAAATGTTAACTACATAGATAGATGTTAACTAGACTTACTCTGGTGGTCATTTCTCATTATATACAAATGTATAATTAGTTGTACACCTAAAACTAACAATGTTATATATCACTATCTCAATAAAAAATTAAAAATAAACTAGAGAAACAATAGAAAAATTAATAAAACCAAAGGCTGATTATTAAAGAATATCAATAAAATTAAGGAACCTCTAGCCAGTTCAACCCAGAAAAAAATGAGAGGACACAAAGTACCAATACTAGGAGGAAAAGATGAGGCTTTACTACTACTTCCACAGGCATTAAAAATATAGTAAAAAGATACTGTGGATAACTCCAGACCTTTAAATTCAACAATTTACATGAAAGGCACAATACCAGAAATTTAAGAAGAAATAGATCATCCAAGTAGTCATATTTAAAATAGAAATTTAATTTGGAAGAAACATCTTCCAAAAAAAGAAATTTTAGAACCATATACTTTCACTGAATTCTACTCAATCTTTAAATCAAAAATAATATCAATTCTATACAATCTCTTCCAGAATGGAAAAAAAAGAGAGGAATATTGCCAGTTTATTTTATGAGATCAGATTCACCCTACTACCCAAACCAGAAAAAGATAAGAAATCTATAGAATAACTCTCATGAACATAAACACAAAATTCCTCAGCAAAATATAAGTAAATCCAATTCAGCAATATGTTAACAAAAGGATAATAAATTATAATCAAGTGGAGTTCAGCACAGGAAAGCAAGGCTGATAACACATTTAAAAACAAGCATGAGGTATGAAGTGAATTGGGTGCCACCAAAATTCATGTATTGAAGTCCTAATCCCTGAAGTGATTATACTTGAAGACCAGGCCTTTAAAGAAGTAATTAAGGTTAAATGAGGTCATAAATGTGGAACCCTAATCCAATATTACTGAGTACTTTATAAGAAGAGGAAGAAACACCAAGGATCTACATGCACAGAGAAAAGATTGAAGATGCAGAGAAACTGGCTACCTAAAAACCAAGGAAAGAGGCCTTAAGAGAAACCAACATTGTCCACACCTTGGTCTTGAACTTCCAACCTCCAATAAAATTCTATTGGTTAAGCCTGTGGATTTTATTATGTCAGTCCTAGCAGAGTATTATATCATGTGATTTACCATATTAGCAGATAAAATTTAAAATGAAATAAAAGCTTAGATCATCTCATAAGAAACAGAAAAAGCATTAGCAAAATTCACATTTATTCATGACAAAAATAAATAAATAAAATTCTCAGAAATTTAGTAATCAAAGAGAACTTCTTTATCCTAGTTAAGGACATCTACAAACCTACATGTAGCATTATGTTTAATAACAATATACTGAATGCTTCCCCTCTAAGTTAAAGATTTCCTTTCTCCTCACTCATATTCAATGTCATTCTGGAAGTTTTCTCCAATGTAATAAGCCAAGAATAAAAAGGTATACAGCTCATAAAGGAAATAATGAAAATGCATCTATTTGCAGAGGATACAATTGCCTATGTAGAAAAGTCCCAAGAACTCTAAAAAAAAAAAAAAAAAAAAGGCTCCTATAACCAAGATTTCAGTTTAGCAAGGTCAAAAGATACAAGGTCAATATAAGAACAGTTATAGTTCTAGATCTTAGCAATAAACAAATAGAGTTAGTTTTTAAAATCCATTTATAATAACACAAAAAAGGAGTTAGGTATAATTAACAAAATATGTGGTAGATTGGTGTGTTGAAAATTACAAAACACTACTAAAGGAGATCAAATGAAAACTAAAGAAATGGTGATAAGTACAATGTTCATGGATTGGAAAACTCAGTGTTACCAGGATTCCGATTCCATATATTCAACACAATCCTAAACAAAATCTAAGCTAGCATTTGGTAGATATACATGAGATGATTCTAAAATTTATATGAAAGGCGAAGGAAATAGAATAGCCAAAACAAGTCCGACAACAAAAAAAGAACAAATTTAGATGACTCACATTATTTAATTTCAAAACTTAATATAAAGCTACAGTAATCTAACCTTTTGCAATGACATGGATAGACCTAGAGGTTATTATGCTGAGTGAAGTAAGTCAGACAGAGAAAGATAAATACCGTATGATTTCACTTATATGCGGAATCTAAGGACCAAAAAGAACAAACTAATCAAAGACTCACAAATATTGTGGACAATTTGGTGACTGACAGAGGGGAGGGAGTTTGGGGGGCTAGGAGAATGGAGTGAAGAATTAAAGAAGTACAAATTAGTAGTTGATAGATGATCATGGAGATGGGGAGCATGGCCTAGGGAATGCAGTGAGCATTAATATGTTGGCAAGGCAGAGGGCCAGAAGAGGGAGGGCGCAATTGGGGGGATTGTTTAATGAACTATATCGATGTCTGACCAATGTACTGTATACTTGAAATTAAATAAATAAATAAATAAATATTTTAAAAAGGAGGGGCCAATCAAAACCCACTAAAAAAAGAAAAAAAGGAAAAAAGCTACAGTAATCTAAATGTTGTGGTCTCAGTGAAAGTATAGATATATAGATCAATGGAATAGAATTAAAAAACAAAAACAAAAACAGAAATAAACTCAAAAGCGTAGGCAGAACTTCCAGTTTCTGGCTCCACATGTGAGAAACTTGAAAGTGGCCATTTCATCCAAACAAAAGTAAAAAGCTGAACGGAGTGAAAAGAAACAACTCTTTTTGGATCCATAAGGCAGGGGAGAACACAAGATAAACTACTGCTCCAAGGCTGGAGAGACAGATGGGAGATGACGGAGTTACCTCTCACTGGAGCAGGCTAATGAGCTGAAATCACCATAGAACTAGTGTCAGGATTTAAAAAAAAACAAAACACCCTAAACTGTAATTGATGAATTGCTGAGGCTCAGTGTGGACAATGTTGAGAGTTAAAAATTCCATGGTGGGGGAGGTAGATAAGAGTAAAAGGGGTCAAATACTTGGCGACGGAAGGAAATCTAACTATGTATGGGTAGTGAAACACAATGTGATATATATACGACATACTGTTGAATCGTACACTTAAAACTTATTGGATTTTGTTGATTGATGTCACCCGATCAACATTAATTAAAAGAAAGAAAAAAAAACCTCCATCAAGACCCAGTCATGTCCCCTATAATATTGTGAGATTTACCTCCAGGAACTTGACCAGGTTTATAGAGGAAATATTAACAAAAATCCCCTCAGCCTTCCGACAGGGGAAGGTGAAAATGAACCATTTTGAGCAGAGAGCACTCTATTCCCCTTAATAAGGCCAGCCCTTAGGGGAAACTAATTAAGCAGAACATCACCTTCTGGGGTATTATCAGAGACTGACCTGGGAAAAGGAAAATCCCAACTCCAGCCCTTTCTAATCACTCTGCCCACCTAAGGGGGTTCAAAAAACTAAGAAACATTTGTGAAATTTACAGTTTAAGGGCATAAGCTCACTAAAAGACTAACATTTAATCATAGGAGTATACAAGTCCTCCATTCCCCCCACACGTCACCAGCACATTATTAAAGGTATATTTAAGCAATTCCTTTAATCTGGTATATCATGTCTGGCTATCGAGAAAATCAAAAAAGAAAAAAACCTAATTTGAAGAGACAAAGTAAGCATCAGAGTAAACTAAGGGCTCTAATGTATAAGGCAGACAGAAAGCAAAAACAGATGGACAATGTAAGCAGGGAGCTGGAAATCCTAGAAGAAACCAAAAATAAATGTTAGAAATAAAAAGATAAAAACACTAACAGAAAGAATGCCTTTGATGGGTTTATTAGTAGACTGAACATGGCTAAGGAAAGAATCTGAGCTTGAGGATATATCAATAGAATCTTTGAAAACTGAAAAGCGCAGGGAACAAAGACTGAAAATAAACAGAACAGGACATTCAAGAACTGTGGAAAAACTACAAAAAAATATAACATGCCTATAATGGATATACCAGGGGAAAAAAAGAAAGAGAGAAAAGAACAAAAGAAATATTTGAAATAATAATGAATGATAGTATCCCAAATTAATGCCAGAACCAAACTGCAGATCCAGGAAGCTCAGAGAACAAGCAGAAAAATAAAATAAAAATAAAAATTAAATAAAAATTAAATAAAAATTTAAAAAGTACACATACACATATTATTTTTAAATTACAGAAAATCAGAGATTATAAAAAGTTCTAAGAGAAAGCAGAATGAAAAAATACCTTACTCATAGAGAAACAAAAATAAGAGCTACATCTAACTTCACAGAAATGTGAAAACAAGAAAAGAATGATGGAGTGAAATATTTAAAATGTTGAGAAAATTGAAAAACTACCAACTTAAAATTCTTTTCCCTAAGAAATTATCCTTCAAAAGTAAAGGAGAAATAAAAACTTGCTCAGATAAAGAAAAATTGAGTGAATTTGTTGCCAGTAGATCTGCTTTGTAAGAAATGTTAAAAGAAATTCTTTGGAGGTAAGGAAAATAATGTAGGTCAGAAACTTGGATCTATATAAACAAAGAAAAGCATCGAAGGAGTATAAAAGGTAAAATAAAACTTCTATTTTTCATATTTGTAGTTGCTCTAACAGATACCAATAATATATTCAATTATGTACACTTATGTGTTTATATATGCTTATATAGAGAGAAATGAATGACATTGTTGATGATACAAGAGATGGGCAGAAGAAATCATTACTTTATTATAAGGTTCTCATAGTACTAGAGAATTGGTACAGTTTTTTTTTTTTAAATGGATTTAGGTTATTTGTACATTTATGTTGTAAACTGTAGGCCAACCACTAAAAGAAAAAAAGTATAGCTTATATGGTAAGAAAGGGGAAAAAATGCATTCATATATAATGCCCAACTAAAACTATAAAGGCAGAAAAAGAGAAGAAAAATAGAACCAAGTTATTTTATGGAGATCAACAAAATAATTCTAAAGTTTATAGGGAGAGAGGAAGACCCAGAATAATCAACATAATATTGAAGGAGAAGAAAAAGTTGGGAGACTTACACTAGTTGACTTCAAGAGTTATTATCAAGCTACAATAATCAAGACAGTGTGGTAGTGGTGAAAGAATAGACAAATAGATCATTAGAACAAAATAGAGAGCCAAGAAATAGACAGAAATAAATGTAGTCAACTAATCTTGATGAAGGACCAAAGGCAATAAATACAATGGAGCAAAGAGACTCTTGAATAAATGGTACTGGAACAACTGAACATCCAAATATAGATAGATAGATAGATAGATAGATAGATAGATAGATAGATAGATAGGTGTAGACATACACCTTATACTCTTTCACAAAACTTAACTGAAAATGGATCATAGACCTAAATATAAAATGGAAAGCTATAAAACTCCTAAAAGATAACACAGGGGAAAATCTAGATGACCTTATGTATGGTAATGCCTTTTCAGATACAACACAAAAGGTACATTAAATAAGTAATTGATAAGATGGACTTCATTAAAATTAAAATGTCTGGTCTGCAAAAGATAATATTTAGAGAAATAGAAGACAAACCACAGACTGGGAGAAACCATTTGCAAAAGACACATTTGATAAAAGACTGTTACCCAAAAAATACAAAACAACTCTTAAAACTGAATAATAAGAAAACAAACAATTCCGTAAAAAAGTGGTCCAATAACCTAAATATATCCTTACCAAAGAAGAAATACATAAGGAAAATAAGGTTATGAAAAGGTACTCCACATCATTAATTATCAAGGAAATGCAAATTAAAGGAACAATGAGGTACTATTACACAGCTATAGAATGGACAAAATCAGTGCAACACCAAATATTGGAAAGGATGTGAAAGAACAGTAACTCTCAGATCTTGTCAGTGGGAATATAAAGTGATATAACCATTTTGAAATACAGTTTGGCAGTTACTTACAAAACTGGGCATAATTTTGCCATACCATCCAGCATTTGTGTTCCTTGGTAGTTCCCAAAGAACTAAAAATGTATGGTCACACAAAACCTTGCACAAGGATGTATATAGCGGTTTTATTTATAATTGCAAAATCTTGGAAGCAACCAAGATGTCTTTCAGAAAGTGAATGGATAAATAAACTGTGATACAAACAGACAATGAAATATTATTCAATGCTAAAAAGAAATAAGCTATCTAGGAATGAAAAGACATGGATGAAATTTAAATACATATTACTAAGAGAAAAAAGCCAATATGAAAAGGCTACATTCTATATAATCCAAATTCTATGGCATTCTGGAAAAGCCAAAACTATGGAAACCATAAAAAGATCAGTGGTTAACAGGGTTGGAATGGGAAGAAATGAATAGGCAGAGAACAGATGATTTTTAGGGCAATGAAAATACTCTGTATGGTAGTATATTGATGGATATATATCTTTAAACATTTATCCAAGCCTGTAGAATTCATACCACCGAGAATGAACACTAGGGTAAACAATGGACTTTGGGTGACTATGAGGTATCAGTGTAGATCGATTGTCTAAAAATATGTACCATTCTTGTGATGCCGATAATGGGGGAAGATTACCGAGAATGAACACTAGGGTAAACAATGGACTTTGGGTGACTATGAGGTATCAGTGTAGATCGATTGTCTAAAAATATGTACCATTCTTGTGAGTGATGCCGATAATGGGGGAAGATTATCTCTGTGAGGGGGCAGAGAGTATGTGGGAAATCTCTGTACATTTTTCTCAATTTTGTTGTAAAACTAAAACTTCTCTAAAAACAAAGTATTTTAAAGTAGAAAACAACATATGCAACTGATTTTTGACCAAGGTACAAAAGCAATTTGATAGAGAAAGGATACTCTTCAACAAATGGTGTGAGCCAGCTAAATGTTCACATGCAAGATGATAAACCTCAATCCTCACTCCTTATACAAATGTTAACTCAAAATAGATCGTTAGCTCTCAGTGTAAATGTAAAACTATACAAATTTTAGAAGTAAACATAGGAGAAAATCTGCATGACTTCGAATTTGGTGATTAGTTTTCAGATATAACAGCGAAAGCATAATCCATAAAAGAAAAAAATGATAGATTGGACTTTATTAAATATTTGCCTGAAAAATAAACTGGTGAGAATAAAAATATAACTCACAGAGTAGGAGAATATATTTGCCAGTCATCTATCATATATATAATATTTTTTTCTCAGTGATTTTTTTTTTATTGTTGAATTGTGTGTATGTATGTGATTATATATATATAATATATATATAATATTATATATATTATATATATATATACACACATACACATACATACACACAATTCAACAATAAAAAAAAATCACTGAGAAAAAAATAGGTAAAAGATCTGAACTCTCCTCCAGAAAACATACAAATGGAAAATAAAATATGAAAAAATGTTCAACATTACTAGTCATTAGAAAAATGCAAACAGAAACCACAATGATATGTCACAACATACCTTCAGAATAGATTTTAAAAATTTTTTAAAGAAGAAAATTATCAATATGAAATGCTGAAAGAATACAATGCGAAGTATCAGGAATTTTCATTCCTTGCTAGTGGGAATGCAAAATGAATTAGGCACTTTGGAAAACAAGTTCACAATTTCTTGTGTTATACACTCACCAAACAGATGAGCAACCCCATTCCTAGTTATTTACTCAGTTGAATTAAAATCTGTTCATACAAAACCTGCATAATGTTTATAGCGGCTTTACTGATAATGTCCAAAGCCTGGGAATAACAAGATGTCTTTCAACAGGTAAATGAATAAAGTATTGTACATAAAATGGATTACTACTCGGGCCTAAGAGAATGATCTACTGGTTCATACAAAATGTGAACTAACCTTAAATGCTTCTTGAATGAAACCAGATTATATCAAAGGCTACAGATTATATCATTCCATTTATATGGCATTCTGGAAAAGGTAAAATAATAGAGATAGAAGACTGATCAATGATTTCCAGAGGTTTATGGAGGAGTGACTGAGAGAAACAGAGCCACACCAGAGACATTTTAGTTTAAAAAACTGTTCTACAGGATACTTCAGTGCTACATACGTGACTCTATGCGTGTTTAAAGGTGATAGAACATAATACAAAGGAATGAATTTTTTGCATATTATAGGTAAAATCAAACAAGATATCGATCACAGTATGGAATGTAAGCTGTGACAAGTGTATCTAACTCTATTACAAATGGAGGGAGAAGCTACCTGTATAACTTTTGAAAACAGTGTTTTGACTAGATAAAGGCTAACGATTATAAAAAAAAAAAAGCTGTATAATATTACATTCTAGCTGGTAAATTTGTTACTCATAGGGGTTCACTTAGCAATTCTGAAATTAAGTTACATGTATGTGAGCATTGAACAAATAGACAATTAAATTGTAGATGATGGGAACTATATTTTTTCACTGTCAGAGAAAGAAGTTACATAAACACATATGCTAAGTGAAAGGTATAAATGAACTGTCTGTGGTAATGGATTATTAGAGTGATATATCTCAGCATGAACTCATATTTATTTTAATATGCATATGGATAAATACAGAAATACATATATATAGTATATACATCAGTTAGAATACATACATATGTTTCATAGCTGTCTTTTGAGAGGGCCTAAAACCTGTGACACCCAAGTGAAATGAATATACACTAAGTATATCCAAGACCTTGGATTCTAAATTCCAATTTCCAGTAAAAGGACCAGGGCTCTTTAGAGAAATGATTCTAGGGTTGTGATTGAGAAAATACAAGGTAAACTTAGCATCTGCAGTGCCAAGAATAAGAAAGTGCTGGAAAACAAAACAAAACAAAAGACTGAGTACATTTTAAAAAGTTGCAGCAGACAACTTGAAGGGCCCCCAATGTCTAAAGGTGGAATATTTAATCATAAAAAATAAATCATTATAATATAGGATTATAATTCAAAAAATAAAATAAATATCCATGGGTACATACTGATCTACAGTCATCCCCTCTTATCCACTGGGGATATGTTCCAAGAACACCAGCCCACGCCTAAAACCATGGATAGTAATGAACCCTATATATTCTATGTTTATTCCTAAACATACATACCTATGATAAAGTTTAATTTATAAATTAGGCATGGTAAGAGATTAACAATAATAAAGAAAAATAAAATATAACAATTATAACAATATATGTAATAAAATTTATGTGAATGGCTTTGGGGTCATTATTAAGTAAAGTAAGGGTTATTTGAACACAAGCACTTTGCTACTGCAAGATCCGATCTAATAGCCAGGACAGCTTACTAAGTGACCAACGAGCTAACAGTATAAACAATGTGGGCACATAATTCATGTCCCAGACAGGACAGAGTGGAACAGCATGAGATTTCATCACCTCAGAATGACGTGTGATTTAAAACTTACAAATTGTTCATTTCTGGAATTTCCATTTAATATTTTCAGAACATGGTTAACCATGGGTAACTGAACTAGGCAAGATTTACTGATGAATGGTATAATTAGCAGGCAAACTTTAAAGAAAAAAAAAAACAGAATAGTTTTATAACTTCCAAGTATCTCTCCACAAATATTTCTTAATTACTATGGTTGTTTAACTTATGTCCATAAATTCTTTGATATTTCTCCCTCCAGGAAGTGGAGCTTAATTCCCCTCCCCTTGAATGTGGGATAGAATGACTTGCTTCTAACAAAGAGAGTATGGAAAGGGAAAAACAGTAACTTTACAATGGAAAAACCTAGCAGATATAACCTTAACCATGTCATCAAGGTTAAAATGCCCAGCAATAAGTCATGCTGATACCACAAACGGATACAATAAGAAGGGCTTTTCCATTGTTTTAATCTCCCCCACTCCCAATTTTTAACCTCAGTTTAACCTCAGTTTAAAATTATGAGAAAACATCAAACAAACTCAAATTGAGGAAATTCTACAAAATACCTGACAAATAGAAAATTGCCAATGTTATAAAGGACAAGTTAAGACAGAAACTTTCACACATTAAAGGAAACTAAGGTAAAAGGATGATTAAATGCAGCGCAGTAAACTGAACTGGGGAAAAAAACTACTGAAATCTGAATGAAGTATATAATTTAGTTAATATCATTTTCTGGTACTATTTTCTTAATTCTGACAAATTTATCACAGATATGGAAGCTGTGGCACATAAGAGCTCTCTGTGTAATAATTCCAAACCTATAAATCTAAAAGAATTACAAAATGAAAAGTTAAAAAATAAGTTATTGAACCAAATATAAATTCCAAACATATGTCTAAGGCTGATTCATACTTTTGTATTAGTTATTTTAGACAACCCTAAGTGATATATCTATTAAAATACATATGGGTAATTAATTTTTCTTTTATATTATATGTCACTGATAGTGTGTGATGACAAAGACTGCCGTTTGATAGAGGAATTCTACCAACTGCTAATTCTGCCTTTTTCTCTGTGCTTATTATTTGTCTAGTTTTCTAACCCTCTTAGAGTAGTTTATTTCATGTCTATCAATGCTATATGTGGAGTACAATTTTGAATGATTCTTCTATAGTTGATCATTCATCTGTATTTACTGATGAAACTCTTTTTTACCTAGAAAATATTTATTTGTTGTATTTTAGGAAAAATAAAAGAATGCGATGGGCTTACCAAAAAATTACTATGCTTAATTTGAAAATACTACCTGAAAATCTATGATGATATTTCATAAAAGACAATGAACTTTGGAATGGAACAAACTAATCACTGTTCCAATAAAATTTTATGACAAAATTTC
The DNA here is from genome assembly GCF_000325575.1 of Pteropus alecto. Classification (NCBI taxonomy): domain Eukaryota; kingdom Metazoa; phylum Chordata; class Mammalia; order Chiroptera; family Pteropodidae; genus Pteropus; species Pteropus alecto. The sequence continues at coordinate 21,098,753 of NW_006441955.1, forward strand.
TCCTGTTATTTGTACACATGCATTAAACTTTCAGATTCACCTATCTAGCACAAGCAGATTTACATTGTATATGTTTTAGTACAGCCCTGTTCAGTATGATTACAACTTGATTCTGAATTCTAGTATACACTGTTGCTTTCACTTTGGGAAGCCGTTTTTAAGCCATTAGACATGTCATTGTGAACTGGTGATTTTATTAGTTTTTTATGGCCATGTAACAAGTGACAACTACTTTAGGGGCTTTAAAAAAGACACATTTATTATTCAAAGTTTTCATAGATTAGGAATCTGGATAACACTTGGCCAAGTCCTCTGTTCAGGATCTCGCAAAGCTTCAAACAAGGTATTAGCTGGGCTGCATTCTCACTCAGGGGGTTGACTGGTGAAGAATCCATTTCCGGGATCACTCAGGTTATTGACACAATTTATTTTCTTGTTACTGTATGATTCAGGACACTAGATTTCTACAGGCTTGAGGTTGCCTTCAGTCCCCAGAGGTCACCCACAGTCGCCAGAGTTCTTTCTTGGTACCTTGCCAAATGGGTTTCCCCAACATGGTTGCTTCCTTTATCAGGCTGCAAAGAGAGTTCCTCTTTCTAGTTAATCCAAGATAGAGTCTTATATAAGGTCACTTAATCATGAGAGTGACATTCTATCACTTTTGTCATATTCTATTGGTTAGCTCCAAGTCATAGGTACCATCCACACTCAAGAGGAGGTGATTACACAAAGGCACGGACACCAAGAGGTAGTGTCCATTGAGAATCACCATAAGGCTCATCTGCCACAGTGATGAAATATAACAAATAATATCTTCACAAAATGGAAATTAAATAAGCAAAAATGTCAAGACACAAAACACATAAAATTACATTTTGAGAATTATCAACTGAATGTTAGCTGATTCTTGTAAAACAATGTCAACTTTTAAAGATGTTGTAATTATTAATACTATAATGGGAATATATAAAAATATACAATTAAATTTACATATTACATATTTCCAGGCAAATTTATTTTTCTCTGAAACGATTAAAATTCTTATCAGCCACTTGATAGATCACCTGAGACCACCAGTGTTCATCTTATTCTTTAAGAAATAGCCCTTGGAGTATAGATTTCTTATTAGACAATAGTCCATGTTATCTCAGCAAGACAAAGATATGGATTTGGGGCATTTTCCTCACTCTAAACACAAAGTCCGCTTTCATATTTTTTTCTCTTCAATAAATCCCTGGTTAACATTTTAATAAATGTAAAAAAGATGGTAAAAGTGTTGTAGTAAGAAACATCGTTGTCTTCTGGAAAAATAATTTCTGTGCAAAGGTGAATGAAAGCATAGTATTTTTTTTTTTTTTTGATACATTACTAAGCTGGAGCTTCAGCTAAGTTGTGAAAATGTAGAGGGATGAGTAAGACAGGATTCCAGATTTTCTGGCTATTTAAAGCAGGCACTATTAAAGTATGCCATAGCAACCGTATATGCACAAGATGGGCAAGAAGTGATCCCAGAAAGGAAAATAAAGTTAATCACTTATTTTGAAGTTGGTTTGGGGTATATCTATTTAATTCAATTATTAAGAGCAAATACCATCTTAAGCACAGTTGAAATATTAAGGAAAAGAACATATTACACTTGTAGGTCTTTTGCTAAAGACTTATTGTTTCCTATGTTAACTGGCCCATGCCTAAGACAAACATTCAGTCAGCTGCAGTGCATTCTATTGTCTTTCATTATTTCTTTTTTCCTAGCCTACAAAGCCCAAGTATGCTATTAAACTACATAAGGAAATAGATATGAAGATCATTAAAAATATAAATGTAGTACTTCAAATATGGCACTGTAATGAGAAAGTGATATGTCTCATTTTTAGGCCTAGAAGAAGCACAAAAGAAGATGAATATAGCCATAGATTTACAGAATGTTGCAATAAGCTTTTCTTGTAAGTTTTCAACATTAGTTTGTCATCTGCCTTGAACTAACTACTACTTCAGGTGGTAGAACTATCATATAACACACTATTTTATTTCTGTAGCTTAACTTTTAAATAGTGTATTCCTCTGAAAAATTTTTTGCTCTATTTGCTGTGTATTCACAGCATTATCAAGACACTGATAACTTATCTGATATGTTTAAATCATATCATAGAAAGACTTCTTTACTTACATATTCACTTTTGCTCAAATTCAATAGCTATATATAATAAATCTCATCTACCTGTGGCAGAAAGTAAGAAAATTATATATTAATGCTATATAATGGGTTTATAGTTAAATAAATTTCACAAATGCATAGGTCTATTTATGAGGCAAGCTTTCCCTTTAGCAATGTTTCCATATGATTTAGTGATCAGATAACCTTCTTATGCAGTATTTGCCCAATAGCAATATAAAATTCAGTATCAGCTGCATTATTCTACAGACTTATCCCATTCTACATGCAAAATGAACACAAAATAAATAGATAACAGAAATATAAAATGTAAAGCATGAAAAATTTATCACTCGAAAATATGAACAAGGAGGGCCAACTAAAGAGAACAAAACATGTGATGGCAATAGAAAGATATAACAAATGCATAAATCTGCAACTTTACATTTTAAAAAAGCATTTTAGATGGGCTTTGTTAAGGCACCAATGCTCTGAAATGGGAGGTCTGAATTGTATAATCATCCCCATCAATATACATTACAACTACAGGCTGGAGATCATATTCATTTATATTTTTTCTCCTGAAAATTTCATCATTATTTCATTCAAAAAAAAAATCAAAGCATTAGTTTGAAAACTAAAGCTACATCTGGCTGATTTATTTCATGGCAGAATAAAGTGGTTTCAATTTATTTATAGATCTGAAAGTGATCAATTAGCTTCTGAAAAAAAATGACTCTCTAGTCATTTTAGATATCACTATAATTATCAAACAATATGTACTAAATATTGCTTGAGACATTGTAATAGGAGTGGAAACAACTATAAACTATTTCAGTGTTATCTAGTATTAATGCTCCAGTTGAGTCAGACTTATGTTTAGAGCTCTACTTATTTTAAATAATTATTGAACCATGTACAAGCTAATGCTGTAGGACTCTCTAAGAATTTTATTTGCATTGGATCTTCTGAAGCTGGACAAAGGTGGGATCTGTGTTACATACACAAAAATCAAATACCCTTGGAAAGATCAATTTTCTTTAATTTCAGAACCTATATAGTCAAAATTTATGTTAAGAATTGCCAAGTTGAAGCCTGCAATTCTTAAACTCATATTTCCTCTCCTTCCTAGGCAAATTAGACTAAGATGAGTGAATACATCCCTAAACATTGCATGCCTTTTATCCCTTTTTATAGCTTCCTACTTATCTTTGTACACAATAATTATTTTCCAGTTTTAACAAGAGTTGATTTTAATAAAGTTTACCTTTAATTTTCTTATCAGGAACAGTATCTGTTAAATCTGTTCTATTTTTATCCTGTTTCATCTAGGCATAGGTTATCCCTATGAGAAGCAAACATTAACCACACTTCCCATTCTTAGCAGCATGATTTGCAGATAAGGCTTCAGAAGCAAAGATAAGCAAGTATATGTTGTGCTGTGCTACTTTCTCTAACAAATATGTTATGCGATTTGAAAATTAAGAGAATATTTTCCAGTTCTTAAAATTATAGATTTGAATAATTAAATTCTCCATTTTAGGACTTTTCATTAAATAATTATCAATTTTCCCAGGAAAATTTGCAACTTACCTTCCTGGAGACTTCTAGTAGAGAAATCATTTAGAAAACTTTGTGCTGGGAATTTTGCTAGATGTGAGCTACCTTATTGTTTCATCAAGGAGTATACTGCCCACTAGAAGAGATAGAAAAATATATAATTTTAAATACTAAGACTGAGATAAGCATAGGTTATATAGAGCAAACAGGAAACTCTATCTCACCTTATAGGGCAAGCGGAGCCAGAGAAAAATTCCTGAATGAGACACTATCTGAGATTTATTGGCATAATCAAAGAAAACTAATGCACTGAGTATCAGCTGTGTGCTTCTACCTTTATAACAAACCACTGAGTATATAGACATATATTAACTAAACATATGTATATGTTTAAACATATACATTTAATATATTTATTTAATATATATTTAATATATATAATAGTTCAAATATATATATAACATGATATATGTATGCAGAACCATACTCATGCATGGCCATGAAAACTGAAGAAACAAAGTTTAGCTAGAAAGCTTAAGAAGTTCAGGAAGGAACTTAAACAAGTATCCATTCAGGCATGGAAAAGGGTCAATAACAGGCTGCAGTTGAGAATTTTAACCATTTTTTTTCTTTCCCTGTCATTGCCTTGGGTTGTTCAGTTTTCAGAGATTCAATTTGGAGATGTCCTGCAGTTGACCAAAGGTGAAAGTCATCTTTTTCATTAAACGTGAGTATTTAGCTCTATTTTCAAGGCTGGAGCACACCAAATGGTGGTGTTGGGAAGCATTCCTAAATAGCTACAGGAAAGCTCATAACCATGAATCGGAAACACTGGCACCTTCCCCCAGCCCCCAACACAATAGGCGTTTACACTACCTGATTTTGAAGTAACAGCAAAAGAGGCAGCTGGCAACCCAGAGTGAGTACACAGGTAGGTTGGGAAGGGTGGTCAGGAAACAGCAATTAGTGAAGACCAGTGGGCTAGTGTCTGCTCATTACTCATAGCCCAAATCATATAGCAGCTGTGACAAAAGTTGACTCTCCCTGTCTAAGTACAATGCCTGAAATTAAAAAAAAAAAAAATTAAACAAGGTTACACTGATGTATGGGTAAGGGAATTTATTCTAAGATAAATGATGAGTGGTTCAGCCTAAAGGAACAGTAGTAGAAGCACTCTTGGAATAGAAAAAGGTATTCTTCCCATTTACCAAGTCAACCAGAGGAATACAATTCACTTTGTATCTTGCCCAGAGACAGCTTATATTGTATAAGAAAATAATAGAAAATCAATAATGTGAAAATATAAAATAATACAAAAATATGGTCCACATAATTGATATTTCTAATGTAACATTTTCAATAGAGAACAAACAAAGTACAATACATTAAAAATTAAAATAAAGTATAAAGGAAAGTCCTAACAAACAGTAATTACAATTATGTGTAGAATAACTTTGATGATTAAAAGATTAATGATCTAAAACTGTGTCTAGCCCTATGTTTCTTTTTAGAAGAAACACAAGACAAATGAACGCAAAAGAAAGAAAAGCAAAGAGATAGAAAATATAGCAGATAAATATAAATTGGAAAAAAGAGAGATATAAGTTTGAATATCTGAAAATAATAAAAAATATATACTCAAGACTAGTAAACACATGAGCCTCTAGAAAAACTAATTAAGAAAAAGAGAACAAATAGAAAATTCACATTTCAGAATGAATTGAAATATGAATAGATACATAAAATACCACAGATGCAGCAGAATTTTTTTAAAAATATAAAACAAATTATGAACTAATAATAAAATGGTTTTGAAAATATTAAAAAATTGACAATTTTGAAAAACATAAAATGCTAAAATATATTAGCCAGAAAAAGACAGTAATTAGAGGGAACAGCATGAATAAGTACAAAAAGAGTACCAAATTATCAGGGAGTGGTTTAGTGGAAGAAAAGGATTTATTTGGGAGAAAACAGGGAACTATAGAAAGCTTTAGCGCAGTGAAATAAAATAATTAAAACTAAAATTTAGGAAGATTAACAAACTACAAAATTTAAGGTGACCAGCTGTTCCAGTTTGCCAAACAAAGTGAGTTTTCCAGAACCCGTGCTGAAACCAGGAAAGTCCCTGGTGAACTGGGCCAATTTGGTCACCTTAGCTCTGATATTAAGAAAAAAAAGACATCAACTGATTGTGGAACCAATGATAAAAGAAAGCCATAGGCCATGATTCTGGGGAAATGTCCAGTATTTATATTACTGAGAGGGATGATTAAAAATACATTTTTGACTATAAAACACATGCTTCAACCTACAAATGCGGAGAGAGGACATCAAATAATGCAATGTAGTATCACTATCCAATTTATGCACCTAAGTCCAGGGCATGGAGCAATATTAACCAGATAAAAGTCATTGGCTCAATAAAGAGTTAGCTTTCTAAATCTACCAAAGAGAGTTCTGCCCACTCTTCTTTTCTTCATCTGCAATTCTCTTTCTCCTTCCATTTTGAGAATATAATTGTCATTAAATATAAAAGCATTATATATAATGGCAGGGCAGAGCTGTGTTGTATCCAAGGATAAAGTGTAAAGAAAATGTTTTATGAAAGTCAAGGTAAGTGTTGGGAGTTTTGCATACAGAAAACTGTATTCGATCTTTCATTATTCAGTAGCCTCCCAGTCCTGTCTGCAGGGGATACTTTCCAAGACCTCCAGTAGATGACTGAAATCATGTATAGTACTAAACTCTATCTATAGTATGTTTTTCCCTATACATACATACCTTTGGTAAAGTTTAATTTATAAGTTAGACACAGTAAGAGATTAACAATATCTAATAAAAAAATAGGACAAGTATAACAATATCTGTAATAAAAGTTATATAAATGGCTTAGGGGTCATTATTAAGTAAAATAGAGATTACTTGAAAACAAACATTGTAATACCCAACAGTCAGTCAGACAACTGAGACAGGTACTAAGTGACTAATGGGCAGGTGGTATACACAACATGAATACTTTGGATAAAAGGATGTCATGTCGCAGATGGGACAGAGCAGGATGGCACAAGATTTCATCATACTACTCAGAATGGCCTGAAATTTAAAGTTTAGGAATCATTTATTTCTGTAATTTTTCATTTAATATTTTCAAACCATGGCTAACCACAGCAAATTGAAACTATGGAAAATGAAACAGCAGATGAGGTGGAGCTACATATTTTCTAGATGAAACAGAAAACATGTAAGAGAGATTATTCAGCCCTGGTCCACCAGACACACACTGAAATCATGGCTGAGTCTTTGCAAATCATGACCGTGGTCCTGCATAAGCAACCTGGCTTTCGTACTTGAATTTAAGTGAGAGGAGATAGCAGATGCATGTGGACAATGACAGAGGCATCAAGGACCTGACATGTAAATATCAGACCTGTAAATATCAGACCTATAAATATCTGTCCCAATTTGAAGATGAATAAAGAAAAAAATAGTGTCCGTGAAGGAAGAATATCACTGCAAAAGAGATAAAAGAACATTACTAGGAAGTCTGAGTGTAACATTATATTTCTAAAAGCAATATTTTATTTAAAAAGTAAAACTTTGTAAGACACCAGTTAACTATCTTGGAGTGGAGGGAGGGGTTGTTAGAAAGAACCTGGAAAGAATAGCTTCTACAAAAGGGTATAGGTGGATATGAGGACAAAACAGTATTGAGATAAAGGTGCAAAGGAAAATTCTAGAAAAGTAGGAAATCATTCAAGGTATCTAAAATGTAATATTAGAATTTAATGTATATATATTTTAATGTAATATGTATTTTACATATAAGAAGTAGAACAGGATTATAGAACAAATCAGTTCCTGATGATTAGGGAACATGACAGTAGTCTCTGTCAAAATTATAGAAAAAAAAGAACCAAAGAACCTGAAAGTATAAAAAAGGTAACAAATAAGAACCATGAATATAAATCCAAACTAAGAAAAATAGCTTCCTGAGGAAAAAAAAGAACAGAAACAAAATCAATTATCTAAAGTATAATGACAATGTTGAAGAGCTGAAGAGGAAGGATAAAGATTATGACAGCAACAACAAGAACATCTTTGTGCTAAGATAAATTCTAAATACAGGCAAAATTATTCAATATTCAGAAATTTAGCACTTACACAAACTCTCTGAGAAAGCTAAGTGAAGAAATATTACAACTCTCTAGTACTTTTTATGATTTTAAAAGATATATAAGGATAAGTGGATTTATAATTTTAAAAATCAGAGAAGTATGCAAGAGAAGAGCCATAGAAGAGTATATCAAATTGTCTATTCCGTATGAATATGAGTCAAAAGTCACTTTTTTTTTTCACTTTGGTAACTAGAGATATCTGTTGAGTTGGACAGACTCATTTTATTTTTTTCTAGCTTTATTGAGGTATAGTTGATAAATAGAAAAAAATTTTAAATGTAAAACATGATGATTTAATATATGTATACATTAGACACATTCACTTCAAAACATTTTTAAAAAATATCTAGAATAATTAAAAACTATATTTCTGTCCTCTAAATCACTATAGAATCTGATTCACTTTCAGATTCCTAAGGAATGCCCAGGAGATACATGAAAAAAGATAAAAATCGTGAATAATTACTGAAAACTAAGACAGAGCAAAAAAAAATTTTTGATAAAAATAGATGTGATCATATTAAAGAACTATAAAGACTTATGTTCACTCCCTCCCTTATTTAAAAGAGAAGAACGTTATGGAGAATAAAAATGGACAAAATTCCACTATCATGACCAAAATTGAAGAATGAGGTTACAACCTGAGGCAGGCAGATAACAAAGTAAACAGGTGTGCATTTCAGGAATAGGTGACTGCTTTAAAGGAATCTCTAAAAGGAGACCATCCCCTGGGAGAAGTCAGCCATAAGAAATGGTTTACTGAAGGGCAGGAAGGTAGAAGCACTCTGTCCTAGGCCAGGATGTAGAGGAGTTAAAGATAAAGAAATAAAAATTATATAATATAGCTATAACTTGATAGACAAACAGGCAGATTTGCATACACAATGTTATATTTATATTTTATGTTACTTTATGTTTTTTATAACTCCTCTCAAAAGTTTAGTGAACAACAAAAGAAATCAGAGTAAAAGGAAACTTTGTAACAATCATTCCTCTAAAAATCTCTCCTACAAATATATTTGCATATGTAGAAGAAGATATATGCACAAGGTCTATGCATAATAGCAAACATCTGGAAACAATCTAGAAACCCATCAATAGACACTAATTATGTGAATGATGGTACATCCATGCAAGAAAATAGTGTAGCCCTTAGGGTAAAAATTAGTTAGATCTCATTGCCCTAGAATAAGTGCGATTAAGTAAAAAAATGAAACAAGATACACGACAATGCCAATGGTATATTCCTGCATGTTCATTAAAGACGATAGGTATGCTATGCATATCTATGCATGAGAAATGCTTGTATTGACAATCACCAAGTTATTGAAATTATTTATCTTTGCACTGTACAGCTGATTATCTGGGATAGCAGAAGAGTGTTTTCTATTGCATTACTTTTGTGTAGGTTGAACTTGATGTGTCACATTTATTTTGATATATCTTTTAAAAGAAACATCTTAACACTAAAATTTAGAGTTGGATACATATAAAATAACTAGAAAACTGAAAAACTGCAGATATTTTCAACTAATATGTCTGTCACCATGAGCTAGTATTATACAATATTAGTTAGACAGAATTATAAGTAGGCAATTTCTGAGATTGGAATAAAGCCTAATTTAAGATTTGAGATTATTTGTTTTCCACTATAATTAATACTCATTGTCAAAAGCATAATTTTGTCCTTCAGGAGAGAACCCACAGTTTTTATGTCTCTAACTGGGGCTCTACAAAAACAATTGGCCAAATGAAAGTAATTAGCCAATTATAACTTGACTGTGCAAGTAATTGGAGGATAGAAACAGTTGCCAGCACTTTTCAAATGAGGTTGGGGAAAGTGGCCATAATCCCCAGATACTAGAAAACCATTGGACCACACGATGTACCAGGCGTGACACAATGGTAAAATATGATCTTGAATGCAGAGAGTGAGAGAAAGACAAATACTTTTCAATGACACAATTTTTACATATATATTGGCTATATGCCCCAGAAGTATTTTGAGGTAGGCTTTGTCTCCTAAAAAGTAAAAAAAAAAAAAAAAAGTAGGCATTAGTTCTTGGTGCCTGCTACAACTTCTTTGCATTTATATGTCAATGAGAGAAATATCAACCCTTTAGTGGCAGACTGCAGGTTGTCACTCCAAATCCATTAGCCCCTTTTACCATAGTAATTAAGTTTTAGTGGGACGCACAGCCTCCCACTTAGTCTAACTAATCCTAGTCTCTCTTGGAACTCATTATGGTCAAAAGACTAAGTTCTCACCAATGAAATAAAAGAAGAAACAATGGATATGACACCTAAGATGCTTAAAAAAAAATTGCTTGCACCTAAGATGCTTAAAAAAAAATTGCTTGTTCTTCATTTTTCTCATTTCTTACAATCTGGAGCACAGATATAATATCAACAGAGCTGCAAGCAAGCAGATGTGGAAAATTCCCTAGAACATGGACGAAAGAATATAAGAAACCCGGGTCCCTGAAATCCTTCCAAAACAAAATTTTTTAAATGAGAAATAAATTTCTATTGTATTGTGGCTATAAATTTTGTGGATTCTTTCTTCAGAAATATTGCCATTGTCCTACATAACTTTATTCTAAATCAAGATATTGAACCTCTGATGTAGTGACTTGACTAAAGTCAGAGGCAGAATCAGCAGTTACCTCCAGCTAATCTGATCACATTCCACCATAGTCCTCAATAGCCTTTTCCTAGGTGCATTTTAACCAACATATTTTCACGTCTCTGATACCTATGGAATAACTACTTCCCCCAAGGGAAACTTTTTAAATCAAGTTTATTGGGGTGACATTGGTTAATAAAATTATATGGGATTCAAGAGTACAATTCGATAATACATCATATCTATATTGCATTGTGTGTTCACCACCCAAAGTTAACTCTCCTTTGGTCATCATATATTTGATCTTCTTTATTCTTATCTACCTCCCTCCTTCCCCTTTCCCTCTGGTAACCACTAAACTGTTGTCTGTGTTTATGAGTTTTTGTTTGTCTTGTTTGTTTGTTGCTTTCCATTTTATATCACATATATGAGTGAAATAATATGATTCTCAACTTTTTCTATCTGACTTATTTTGTTTAGTATGATTATCTCAAGATCCGTCCCTGTTGTAACAAATGGCAGAATTTCATCCTTTCCTATGGCTGAGTAATATCCCGTTGTATATGTGTACCATATCTTCTTTATCCAATCATTATTCAAAGGTCACTTTGGTTGTTTCCATGTCCTGGCCATGGTGAAGAATGCTACAACGAACATCAGAGTGCATATATCTTTAGGAATAAATGTTTTCAAAATTTTGGGCTAGATACCCAGAAAAAGGATTGCAGGGTCATATGGTAATTCTATTCTTAATTTTTTGAGGAATCTCCATATTGTTTTCCATAGTGGCTATATTGATTTACATTCCTACCAGAAATGTATGAGGGTTCCTTTTTCCTCGCACCTTTCTTTTGGATATTAGCCCCTTATTGAAGGTGTTGTTTGCAAATATCATCTCCCATTGAACTGGTTGCTACTTTGTTTTGTTGATTGTTTCTTTTGCTGTAGAAGCCATTTAGTTTAATATAGTCCTGTTTTTTATTTTTTATTTTACTTCTCTTGTCTTTGAGGTCAAATTCATAAAATCTTCTCTAAACATAAGGTCCACGAGTTTAGTACCTGTTTTCTTCTATGCAGTTTATTGTTTCAGGTCTTATATTTAGGTCTTTGATCCATTTTGAATTAATTTTGGAGTAGGGTGACAGATAGCACACTAGTTTCATTTTTTGCATGTGGCTTTGTAATTTTCCCAGCACCATTTATTAAAGAGGCTTTCTTTTCTCTATGTCATGTTTTTGGTTCCTTTGTCAAAAATTATTTATCCATATATATATGGGTTTATTTCTAGGCTCGTAATTATGTTCCATTGTCCTGTGTGTCTCTCTTAAATACAGTGCTGTTTTGATTATTGTCACTTCATATTAAAATCTGAAGTCAGGCAATGTGATACCTCTGGCCTCTAGCCTTATCTTTTTTTTTTTTTTTCCCTAGGACTGCTTTGACTATTTGGATTTTTTTGTAATTGCATACAAATCTAATAATCTTTTGTTTTATTTCTTTAAAAAATACCATTGGGATTTTGATGGGGATTGCATTAAATCTGTATATTGTTTTGGGTAATATGGCCATTTTAACTATGTTGATTCTTCTAATCCATGAACAGAGAATTTTTTTTTTTAAGATCTTTGTGTCTTCTTTAATTTCTTTTAATATTTTTTTTTTTATTTTTCAGTTTATAGGCCCTTCACATGCTTTGTTAAGTTTATTCCTTGGTATTTTATTCTTTTTGTTGCAAAGAAACAATGAAGATACTGAGCTACCAGGAAACAAAAGATAAAATGGCTATAGGAACACTTCATATATCAATAATCACCCTAAATGTAAGTGGACCGAACTCACCTATAGAAAGTCATAGAGTAGCAGATTATGTTAAAAAACAAAACCCGACCATATTCTGCCTTTAAGAGACACATCTCAGCAGCAAGCACGAATATAAACTCTAAGTGAAAGACTGAAAAACAACACTCCAAGCAAATGGCATCCAGAGAAAAGCAGGCGTAGCCATACTCATATCTGATGAAATAGACTTTAAGATAAAAAGAGTAACAAGAGACAAAGATAGACACTTCATAATGATAAAGCAGATAATACATTAAGGAGACATAAACTTCTCAATATATACTCCCAATCATGGAACACCAAAATATATAAAGTAAGTAATAACAAAACTAAAGGGAGAAACTGAAAAAACACATTTACAGTAGGGGACATAAATACCCCCATTGATAACTGTGAATATATCATCCAAACAGAAAATTGATAAGGAAATATCAGCCTTAAATGACACTTTAGACCAATTGGACATAATCAACAATTACAGAGCCTTTCATCCCCAAACACCAAATTATACTCTTTTCTCTAGTGCACATGGAACATTCTCAAAAATAGACCATATGTTAGGACATAACAGTAGCCTCAACAAATTTAAGAGAATTGAAATCATACCAAGCATATTCTCTAACCACAATGTTTTGAAACTGGAGAGCAATTGAAAAATCAGAAAAAAAAAAAAAAAAACACAAATATGTGGAGATTAAACAATATGCAACTAAAGAATGACTGGGTCAAAGAAGAAATAAAAGGAGAGATCAAGAGATATATAGAAACAAATAAAAATGAAAATACAACATACCAGGGGCATTTTTTAATTTTTTTCCATATTGGTAGTACTCTGCTATAGGGGTTTTAAGAAAATGTATGAAATGGTACTTTGCCTAAATTATAGAGATTCTTCAGGAAAAAAAAAAAAAAAGCCTGAAAGCTTTATGTGGATTTCTGCCTTTCAACCCTGACACTTGTTATTTTTCTTTTTTTTAAGTATAGGTGTGTTGTCATAAGAGTCATAAAAGCTGAATTAAAATAATGTGTGAAAGTACCCACTAGCACAGTATCTGGCACCTACAGAGTCTCAATAATCTAGTTACTACATTTCTCTGCTCAACAATATGAGGGCCAACTTTAATACAAATATTTTCTTTTGAAAAAAAAAAAACTTCAATTATAACCATTATATCCATTCTATTTCTTAAGGAAGGAAAAAAGAGGAAATGAGATATTAAAAAGAGATCCTATTATTTAATAATCTTTTCTTCAAATATAAATAATTCATGTGTTTAACATATCTGATCTGAGTCAAAAAGTGAAACAGTAGCCATGGATACTGTATAAACTGATATCCAAAATGACAAGGAATTAACTGCAATTTAATCTGAATATTTAGTCAACAAATCCAGCCTTGGATTTGCATATTCAAAATTTATGTTCCCCTAGCAACTGTAATTCATCCCCTACACATGCATACATATATACGTATATACGCAATCACATAAAACATATATATCTTTAAATAGTTTTTAATTCATTAGTAATACTTATAATAAAATTAGCTATTTACTAACATGATAATACAACAAAGTGAATGAAGAAAATTAATATGAATAAGATGAAATTCAAATTTTAATTTTACTTCTATTATTACCTATTTTACAGATAAAGCACATGAGCAAATTCCAAGTTGTAGATAGATTAGGAATAAGAAATAAGAGTCTCCCTAATTTATGCTCTCTTTTTTTTGCCATTTTTCCCCAAAATTATTTGAAGTTACTATTCTAAATAAACTCTTCTAATCTGGAAAAACTTTTCTACCCTTAATACAAAAAAGGAGTCTTTTATTTTCCACATGCGCGTCCTTATTAGCAGTTTGCACTGCTTAAAATTATTCATTCCAATCTATATAGAAATCCTTTCAACACAGTTGGTATCTCCGCTTCACTACTGAGCCTTCTTTGGCTATCTTTCCAGGACTTGTCTGGTATTTCTTCCTTGAATCTCTCTTATATTTAAATATAAAAATAGCATTGAAACATTGAGTGTCAGACAATATGCCAGTCATTTGGCAGATAGTATTTCTATGCTTTAGGAAGTCTGCTGATGAAGAAATTGAGTCACAGAGCTCAATATTCTACGTCTAGTAAATGGTAGAACCAGAATTTTACCTCAGGCTTGTTTGATTTCATTTTTAATATAGCATAGTATTTACTTGAGGAAAATGTTTCAGAAGTCTGAATTAGAGGAGTGATAATCAGGTTGAAAATAGCAAATGGAAATTAATCATGCATTTTCCTATAACTCTACCTATCAACAGCATGAAATAATTTGAAATATATACTTTGACTATATTCGGGGTTATAACAGTGAAGAGTACTAACAAAATCCATATCATCCTGAGATTTTACTCTGATAGAAGGAAATGGTAAACCAATAAGGTAATTTTAAAAAGCTATGTGTCAGGACGATGAAAAAGAAGTAATATGATAGAAAGTAATAAAGGCTATGGATTCCCTTATATGAGATCTGAGAAGTCTGTCTTATACTTAAATGACTGGTAAGATCTAGCCATTAAATCATCTGAAAGAAGAATTTTACAAGCCAGGGGCACAGCAAGTACAAATACTCTGAAATAAGAGCAAAGTTGAAGGATTTGAGAAATAAGTAGGTCTTCAAAACCCTTTACAAATCTTATGTTACATTCTCCTGTGTAACTAGAAAATTCTGTTAAGAGAAAGCCAATATGACATAAGGTCTGAAAGAAAGGCTGGGGCCAGATTACTTAGGCCATAGCAAAGGCCTTGGATTTTATCTTAAACTCAATAGGAAGCTACTAGAAGACTTTAAGCAGAAGGTGCCATGGGAATATGTCTATTTCTTTTTGAAAAAGATTCTGAAATGTGGTAAAAAATGGAGTGCAAGGTAAGGGGTGACAGTAAGCACAAGTAGACCAGTGAGGAGCTTACCACCATAGTCCAGGTAAGTGATGGTAGCTAGCACCAAAATAGGGATGGGAAAAAACATACAGATTTGGAACTCTATTGGGGAGGTATTATCAACAAGCTTGCCAATGGACTGAATGTGACAGTAAAGAATAGAGAGAAATTTAGGAGGATTCTTAGTCATATAGATTGGAGCCAACTAAGCTTGAATTCATATTTAGGCTATGTCATGAATTAGTTTTGATATCTTGATCAAGCAATTTGTCCTCTCTTAGCTTCATTTTCCCCATCTCCAAATTAAGATAATACCCATTTTCGGATATACTAAATGGACTGAGTTAAATTACGCTGAAATCATTAACACAGTGCCAAGTACATAGTAAACATCCAGTAAAGGTAGATATTAGTATTAATACTATGTCTACTTCCTATAGAAGAGGACCAACTAAACTGGGATTTTTGCTAGAATCATGACTGTTTCATATCAGTTCCATTGTCTCAATTCTATTAAAAACAACAACGACAAAAAAAAAAAAAAATTACCGGAAATTTAATACTATCCATCAAATACTGACTGATCACTTAGTACAAATAAGAACTGTGGAAGGCACAAGAAAATTAAAAACAAACAAAGGATAGTCTCTGATCTCAGGGGTTTCAAAGTCTAGCAAGAGAAACATGCAAGCAAAAATTACTCTAACACGAGTTAAATATAACAAGGCAGTTATATATACACTATTATTGCAGCATATATATGAGTGAAAGAGCATGTATTACTGGGTAAGAAGAGAAATATTAGAGAATGTTTTGAGGATGAGTTTTTCTGGATCGTGCTGTAGAAAAGAAGGTAAAAAAAAAGAGAAGGATATTCTAAGCTGAAGGAACAGAATCATCAAAGAGAGTATGGAGGAAGTGTTGGGTGCATTTTCCACATAAAGAGTAGTCTAATGTAACAAGTTGAGAGGGTGAAGAGAGGAGCAGAGAGATAAGAAATGAGGTAGGAAAGGCAGAGACCCTGCTTTGTCCATGTTTTGCTCAGCTCTGAGGTAGATAGGCTGAGGCAAGATTTATGAAGAAGGGCTTTGAGAACCATACTATGGAGTTAAGAGTTATTCCAAGCAACACAGTGTCAGAACTATCAGACTTTTAAGCATGATCAAATTTATGTTTTAAAAATATTACTGCTTTGGCTTTTGAAGTATAAATCAGAATAAAAACCGCTTTTAGAAACATAAAATGAGTTCAGAGAATGTGTTTTTTCCTTTTTGTTTTGATGGAAGTGGAAATAGTACACGCTTGATAATTATTAAGCATATAGAATTTTTGTTATGCTTTTCTTCCCCCCTCATAGTCAGTCATAGGCTAAGTCAAGGTCAAAGAAAAAAGAAAAAAAAGGTCAGAGATATAAACCAAACCCACAGCTCCTAATTCTCAGTTCAATACTTTATGCAGCTAAATAATGTAAAAATGTGCCTGGATGCTGCCTGATAGAGGACGGTTCCATTTTTATATGTAAAAATCACCTTTATATACACAAAATAAATTATAAGAGCTGTGCCACTTTAATCAATCTGTATTGCTAGAACTAGGCTCTATAGCTATTAAAAGACCTACTTCCTGAGACTTCCTCATGCCATGCAGCTTAGTCATGCCTCCTTGAACACATGGAGGCATGAATAAACTTTAAAAGAGAAAGAGGAATATGCCTTCACTGGTTTTGTAAACACAGCAGCCAATGTGTTTGCCCTGAAGGGAGAGATCTGCCACTTTGTAAGTTAAGCCTGAGTGAATCACAGGGCTTCTAGACAGATACTCAGGAAATACTTCAGCAAAGGTTTAAAATAAAATCATCACCCTCTTTTCAGAACACAGGACATAGGGCAGTGGCTATTTGGGAAGAAGAGCTAAAAGGTTCAAACAGAATGGTAAGTGCCTTTCATGGTCACCTGAGTCTGTGGAAGTAGCTTCATACAAAGACTTATTTTTAAAATGAGGAATTAAAATTAAAGTGCTTTTTTCAAAGTCAAATAGTAAAGTGGAAGTCATGCAACTCCAGCTGTGGCCTCATGATGGCACGAGCAGTGGATTTTTCTACCATGCCACTCTACATGTAATAAAATCAGGGGAGGGTGGTTAGGTATGCTTTTACCCTGTCTTCTGATTATGTCCCAAGAAGTCTACCTTTACTGTGCATTTTCCCTCCTTACTTCCTTCCTGCAGTGGAGAAATGTATTCTGTGAAATTACAAACTAAATTTCCTATTAATTAATCCATTCATTCAGCAAATAACTATCAAGCATCTATGAGCTAAGTGCTGTGACAAAATCCTCAAGACGTTCATAATCGAGAGATAGAGTAGAAGAGAAAATTATTAACATATAATCACCAGAGAGTATGAAAAATATTTGAATTTTTTTAAAGAACAAGATATTCATAAGTGAAATAAAATGATTAACACTTGTTCCTTCCCTTTAAATCACTGAAAACATACTGCTTAAGGTTTTCATAAGCCCTTAAGAAATATCAGGTGCTGGACACTGACATATTCAGAATTACTTTCTAATACTGACATAGTGAAATGAGATGTTGACTTATGTAATGAGATTTGGGAGTTCCCCCAAACACCCAATAGTATGCTAAAGTTTAAAATGCTCATAATTTGAATCGTTATTAGACCACAAAAACAGCAACATTGTTTGACAAGAGTGAATCCCAGTTAAATCACATTAATTCACTAGCAGGATTCATGTATTTAGATTAACTTGTTGATAGATCAGACCTTTAGACACTGATGATGAAAAAGGTGAGCTCAGTGAACTTTTGGATTATCAGTAGTTTTTCTTCAACACTCTGCCTTAAAGTCTTTAAAAGTTCTCAACAGCTGCAATAGAAGCAGGACAAAGAATCTTTGAAATGAATAGTTTCTAGAAGTCTGTCATCTCAAGAAACAGGAAATAACAAGGTGTCTATCCTTTTCTTCAAACTATACAAAGACAAAATACCAATAAAATAAACCACTTTAATTAAAAAAAAAAAATCCATTTGCCTCCTAAAAACAGAGTAATTAAGTATTATTTCACATTTTATAGAAAGAATGTTCTCTGGCCAGATATCATAAAACTTTGAAGTTATAAGTAAGTTACTATTTAGCTTTGAAAGAGACTTTAGAACAGTGCAAGTCTTTCAAGGTTTTTCCAATACTTTTCTTTTTCAGACTTTTTTCATTTAGAATAAAGTCAACAAAGGACATTTTATGAGCAATAAGAAAATTATTTGTGTATTTGTGTTTAATGTAACATATGAAATAATATATTTAGGTTTATGAACTATATTGCAACTAAATTCAAAAAGATCATTATAATGCTTTTAATGAAAATCCTAAATGTTTCTTTTATTTTAGTGTATGCTATCTTCTCCAAAGCCTGCAATGCTTTAAAATCTCTCCACTTAGAGCTGAATAACAAAAGCAGGAGGATGCTTTAAACTTCATTCGAAATTAATCTGTGGTCATTTATATTAAAAGTAGTGTGATCATGACCTCTTCTCTAGTTTAGGATAAGACTTGTTCAAGGTTTCTGTTGAGTGTGTCACTGAGGAGCAGGGGACTGAGGCTCCCTTGAGTGATGAAACCTAATGGAGTGCACAAGGCCTGAGCCTAAGGACTGGACATTATGCATAGACTAACAGACACAAATCAATTTAGTACAGTCTGAGATTTAAAAAAAAAAAAAAAAAGACAAGGTCAAGGTTGCAGTATTACCTTTTCAATGTTTCTTACTCATCAGGAGCTCTCTTTGAAGTTGCACTCCCATGGACCTGTTCATACCTATCTTGTCTGATGAACTCATTAGCTTAATTACTGTCTGCTTTAGCATTTTGCAGACCTTACTACTATTAGATACATTTCACAAAGTTTGACTCACAAGCCATTTGCGTCAGAATCATCTGAGATATTTGTTAAAAATGCAGATCATCACAGTCCCAACGTCTGAGGATGGAGCTGAGAAATCTTTATTTTAAACCACTACCTTCAAGTTACTTTTTTTTCCAAGCTAAAGCTAGAGAACCATTGACTTACAACATGAGAAATCTTAATTCCAGAACTTGGCATCTTGCTTTCAGCCATAAAATATGAACTAATACTTTACTGAACTCTCATATTATGGATCAGTTTCCCTATTTCCCTGTTTAAGATGCAGAAGTGACATAACTATGAAGCATAGACTTCAAAGTAAAGCAAACTTAAGTTTGATTTGCCTCAGTCACTTCATCTATAAGAAAGAAAACTCAGTGGTGCCTCATGTGGTTTGGTTATTATCCTCTTAGGCAGACAGATAAACATGACTGAAGAGGAAACAAAGGCCCAACCCAGAGACCTCCCTTATGACCTCCCTGAAACACTCATTTTATGGTTAAAGATTACCAGTACATTCCAGAATACATGGAAGTAAGAACCACAGAAATAACAACTGACTTAGTCTGGTCACAAGCAGTTCCACAGTTAGTATATATTCTGACTTTTCTTGACCTTAGCCTCATTATACAATCATTACAATATCATACATATGCTTGGAAGTTCATGAATCTGATTATAACAGACTAAATTCTGGGAAATCGCATGTGTAATAAACAAGGGGTCATATAACAGCAAAATGTTGATCAAAATGACCTCACATGTTAATTACCTAGGATCACCCCTGTAACCACCCATCGTGGCCATGATATAAGGTATACTCCCAGGTCCCTGCGGAGCTGCAGTCATCTCTGGTGTAGCCCATTTCTCTCTTGAAAAATGCTTTAATAAATCTTACTTTTCCTAAATTTTGCTGATCTGTAATTCTTTACTGCGTTGGTGGAAAGAACCAAGGCCTCCTCAGCACTACCAAAGCAATGATGGATTTGGATCGGCCCCAACGGTAACTGTCCACTTGAAGATGAAAGAAGGGTCCTGGACCATCTATATTACTTTGTATCCTTAGAACTTGGGACAGAAACAGCACATAATAATTGTTCAAAACTATACTATGAATTTGTTGTTAATGGGTTCAGAAGATGTCTTCCCAGATTGTGACACTTTGGCATGCAAACTGTTTTGAACTAAAGACAGTCAAAGCCCTAAAGACTCAGAAAGAACTTTTCACTTAACTGCCTAAAAGAATTTAGATAAGGAGCCTCTACTTAAAAGAGAGATTTTACCAAAAAGATAACTTATTTTTACATCAGAAAGACTTCTCTGCAAGGCATAGCAAACATTTGTTTACCAAACATTTGCTCTTTCCATCTTTCTGTAAATTATCTCCTTTTCGTTAAAGTTCTGGGCCCCTACTCCCATCTCCATAGCTCAGAAGACATATAAGACTCAATTGCCTGACTATCCTAGAGCCTCATATCTTTGGGGTTCCCATATGTAACAGTGTTTTTCTCCTGTTCATCTGTCTGTCAATTTAATTATAAGGCCTACCAAAGAACCTAAAAGGGAATAATGGAAAAATTTTTCTCCCCTACAGTTTAGAAGTTAATTTGATGAAATACATACATAAAATTGTAATGGGACCTGCAAAGTAAACTCAACTGTTGTCATCATTGTTGTATTATTACTATTATTATTATGACTTTAAATACGAGAATGTTCAAAATAAGAGAAATGAGTAATAATAGGCGGACTCTGGTTTACTTCGGAAGAAAAATAGGGAAATCAAATTTTCTTTAAGAATGCATTTCAGCATGGTAGAAGGATGATTCTTATTCAAAGAAGTAATTTGTCATGTAATAGAAATCATGCAATTAGACTGCAACTTTTCTTAGAGTTATGAGTGCTTAGAAAAGTATACACAGAGATAAGAAATTCTTCCTTTTATGAACAGGTAGATTTTAGATTTAGAACTCCACTGAAAAAAATCAGAATGGTACCAACTAGCAGATTGTTAATGGTTTGTTATATTTTTTAAAAGAGATAAAAGGATATTTATACCTTTCCGGATAAGAGAATTTGATCTATAAAAATAATCATGTACTTATACTGCTAGGGACTCTCATATGAAGACTAGTATTGGTCCTGGGTTGGTGGGGGGAGTGTTTCACCATAAGACTCACCTAATCTACTGCCACCTGTTATCATCAATTCGCTTAAGCACCTCTGGCAGGTCTCTGCCCAAAATTCACCTAATTAGAGAAGCCATTTCTGTCCTCTTTACATGAAATAATAACTCTCCTCTCATTCTTTTAATTGCTTACTCTTTTTATTTTTCTACATAGTATTGATAACCATCTAGCATACTATTCTTTTCTATCCATTTACTGTCTGTCTCCTCACTCAACATCGTATAGCAGAAGGCCTTGGTCAGTGGGCCACTTAGACCACAGTAGACTATTGGTCCAGAATTTAGGCAAGGTTGTAAAAAAGGAAAAATTTGGACCAAGATAGGGTTAACACTGAGTAGTTAGAAATGGCCTTGGGTGGGGATAAACTTATCTATGTGGCTGTCTCCAGCAAGATGCTAATAGGCACTGAAAGCCACATGAACAAAATCTACTTGAATATCAGAGCCTGAACTAGCATTTCCTAAAGTGTGTTCTATAAAATGTTTTGAAGAAAAATAAAGGAAATAAAATATATAAAGTAGAAAAATAAGATCAGGAACTATTCCTCTAAGACATATTCTTCCAAACCAAACCCTTTCTTTGAGGTTTGCACTGGGTATTAACATATCAAAAACTATGAGAGACTTTGGAGCAAAAACACCTCCTTACTTAAATACCCTTTGTTTCCCACACTTTTTTCATCAAGAACTATTTCTTCTTCCCCATATCACATGCTTTAACAACACCTTTGAAACAAACACCTAAGGAGAATTAAGAATACAGCAGGTTTAGCCATGTAGGTAAGGAATTAAACCTTGTGGGGAACTGCAATGAAAGGCATTTCAACAGTGACTGTGAACCCTCTTTTTTGTAGGTACCTTAAGCTATTGGCCCTTACAAACGCAGGTTAGGGACATATGACTCCACCCTGACAGATTCAGTTCTCTCACAGACTTTAATAGATACTTCCTTCTTGTTATGTCTGAATTTGGATCCTGGATGGTGGCTTAAAATACCCAATGACACCCTTATAGTATTATTTCTTTTCTTTCCTGTGATTCAATGAAAGACTAAGGTCACAATATTCAAACTGTACCCGAATGTACAGTGGAGTCCCTGAAGTGATGGTATTTATTTCACTGATATGTAAAACAGATCACTCTGATTCATGTTCACTCCAAAACCGGAGGGAAACCGACTTTTTTTTTTTCCAGTATCTGCCCAAAGGGCATTCTGAAAAATATCAAATTTAAATGATTTCTCTTTTGCTAGGTCCTGAAACTGAAAAAAGGAAATTTTAGTTTTCAAGGAGAGACAAGAGCCTGGGCCAGTAAATCTCTGTCATGTCCCTTCCCAGGTCCTTACTATCAACCTTGATGGCTCTTTGAAGTCAAAGTAGGAATGGAAATGGTGCTGTGTTGGAAGCAGCAGTAACATGAGCTCCAGATGTTCTGACAGGTGGCCTCCAGGAAGGCTTCACTATAAGGGCAATTAATATGAATGTGACCTTCATCTTGAAATGAGCCAAAGAGGCTTTTTGATATTTTCCACATTTCAGGTCTGAGACTATTTCACAGCAGTCAAGATCAGATAGAACAAGCCCATTAGGGCTCCCTGGATTCAAATTTAAAGTGTATTGAGAGGAGAGAACATTTATCATGGAGGGTCCAAACTATTTTAAGTTTTTTCCCTTCCATCAATGACAAAACTATATTCGAGAAGCCTTCTTCTATGCACCCCTACCACAAAACACAGACACATACCTCTACAAATCTACAAACACACACACATACATACACAGATGTACATTTTAAACTCTCATAATACAATAAATAAAATACATAAATAAAACATAAACTCTTTTTGAAGTTGTAGAATATACACCAGATTGTTCCTCACCTTATGGAGTTCACATAGAAAATATTTATCTACTTCTAACTTGAAATATTCTACTCATATTTCAAATACTACCTTCACTGTTACCCTCTCCAAAAATCTTCCTTGACTTTACTTCAGATTAAGTTAAATGGTACTTTCTCAGTGTTTCCAAAGCATCCAAAACCATCCATGTCTCCTAGAACCCTTACTGCATTACACTGAAATATGATTAAGCATCTTAAGGTCTGAAGATTTCTCAAAGAGCAAGGATCCAGTCCTGTATCCCCAGAAGTAAGCACAGTGTCCGACACATACTGTATTTCCAATCATGTTTGTAAAATTCATCCTTACCTGAGTCTGTGTACACAGTTAAATAGTAATCTAATACAGAAAAACTGTCTAACACCTAAGAGAGAACAGGCAAATGAAAATATAATGAGTCAATGTACTAATTGTAATTCTGTATGTATGAGAGAGACCTGTTCTAAACCCACGTTTGACTGACATTTTTAAATAGAGGTGCTCATCTGATCAAATATGTTTAAAAACAATAAATGTAGTTTATCATAGTGAAGTGCTGTATCCCTCTCAAATTTTTTATTGTAGAAAATCCACAATATTTTTTAATCTGATAATTTAATTTTAGTTTGAATTAAGTATTCCTTTGATCAAACATGAAAGACAATAGTGTAAAAAGAAAAATTTGATGCTTCACATCACTTTTCATAGTTTTGAACACAATATCTCAATCAAGGATGCTTACTATCACCAAATAAATACAATATTTACAAATGGTTTTTATTTGGCTTGCAACCATCTTTAACATTATCTATTCCTCTTATCTTAAAACACCCATTCTTTCTGATTTTTCTGTTAAAATAATCACAAAGAAGGGCACCCTTTTTTGAGAAGTGAGATCATAGGATCGTGGCAGCTGCCATCTGAATTAGAATTATGAATTCCTCACAACATATTTTTATTTTCCATTATTGTCACATTTTAAACATCTATTTGACTCTAGCCTCCACAGGGACTGATTGAACTGTCTCAAGGTTAAAAATATCTACATATATAGCAGAGGATATTTTTTAACCACACACATTATTTTACGATCAACTATTATTTTCTGGGAGCATACTATCTAATACTCTATTTGAAGTTTTCCACAATCATCTAAAGAATTTACTCTCAGAGACAACTTACTATAATGAGCAAACTTCACCAACTTAATATCTACTTCCTGTTCCAAATCATTAATAAATATAGTGTGTAAACCATCTGCACCTCTAATTCATTGTTGTTAAATAGCCTGAGGCTGATTCTGTTTTCAAAGTTACTTCAACTGCCTTTCAAACTGTTGTTAACTATTTCTTTAAGTGCAAATGTTCTCATCTTTAAGTCCATTATTCATGACTAGTTATAAAAAAATGACCCACCCGCCTCCCTAAGGGGAATAGCCCTCCACTGTAGAAACAAACTTATTACTTAATAATCCCAGTGAAACTGCTATCATCAGCTACTCAGTGTTACACATCACAAAACTACCTGAATGCTTCCATTCTCTTTTCTAGGCATCAAATAAGATATTCAAAGCGACAACTTATTCATGAGAATAGGAAATTGATTCTTCCTACAATAATTCCAACTTATTGCTAAAGTGAATAATTTTTCAAAACTTGAGCTCATTCCTTATTATTCTCAATGTGAGATGATTTTGCACTCTATTGTTATTTGACTTATAACCTTTGACTTTCAATCACAGTGAGCATTAAACACATTTTATGAGTCTCCCTTCTCCTTCTAAATATAAAAACATATAAAATCAAAAAACAATCTTTAAAAAAGATATATATACCCAAGAATCATGCCACTTTTCTCAAGATGGTAGTTAAAAAATAAACAAATGGTGGACTTCTGATCAAGATGGCATTCTAGGTAGACACTGTGCTCAACTCCTCTCACAACCTCATCAAAATTACAACTAAAGAATGACCATCAATGAGAGAGTCTCCTGAGGTCTGGCAAAACAGAAGTTCTATAACTGGAGACGTACATAAAAGGCCACATCGAGACTAGTAAGACGGGTGGAGAGCAAAATGGGCTGGTCTCACAACTGCGTGTGGTGGTTGAGAACCAGGAGGGATATCTGGCAGCAGAAGACCCTCTTCCCTGGAGAAGCAAGGGATTGCAACCCCACAATGAACTCTCCAGCCCAGGATTCCAGTGACAAGAGGAGAAGTCCCCACAAACTCTAGATGTGAAAACCAGCAGAGATTGTGGCTGAGACAGGAGGGCCATGGGAGTCACAGACATTTCTCTTAAAGGGTCCATGCATAGACTTACTCAATTACAGACTCTCTCGCTCTGAGCTTCAGCACTGGGGCAGCTGCCTGAAAAGTTCCAGGAATATACGCGGAGGAACTGAATTGTCTGGTTTCAGGGCAAGGGCTAGAGGGTCAGATTTCTTAGTCTTCTCATTTTGGCTACCTCCTTGAGTTTGTTCCTATGTATTAAGTAGGGTTCCTAAGTCTCCCACTCTTAGTTCTGTGGCTTCTACACTGCCCTGGGCAACCTGGCAAGAGTCACTGAGCAGTCCACAGATTTCTGGCTGTATGTGCTGGGATTAGAGGTGCTTTGAAGGGACAAGTACATACATATATTCATTGCAACATTATTTACAATAGTAAGATATGGAGGCAACCTGAGTGTTCATTAGTGGATGAATGGACAAAGAAGAGGTGGTACATATATACAAAGAAATATTATTCAGTCATAAAAAAGAAAAAAATGAAATCTTGCCTTCTGCTACAGCATAGATGGTCTTAGAAGATATTGTGTTGAGTGGAGTAAATCAGACAGACAAACACAAATGCCACATGATTTCATTTACATGTGAAATCTAAGGAACAAAATAAATAAAAGAGAAACAAACTCTTAGATACGGAGAACATTTTGAGGGTTGACGGATGGGAGGAGGGTTCAGGCGGGTGGGTGCAAAGGAAAAGGGATTAAAAAGTACAAATTGGTAGTTACAAAATAGTCATGGGAATGTAAAATATAGCATAAGAAATATAGTCAATAATATAATAACTATATATGGTGTCACATGGGTATTAGATTTATTGGGATGATTACTTCATCAGTTATATAAACATCTAACCACTATGTTGTACACATGAAATGAATATAATATTGTATGTCAATTATAATTGAAAAATAAAAAAAATTATTTAAAATAAATTAAAAAGTAAACTGTTGGAGGATTTATTAAGGCATCTGTATCATCTCCCTTGATTTTTTTAGAACTATGTGCTTTAAAAAAATAAAGAATAAAGTCAAAAGACCTAAGATTGAATACTCTATCCCTCTAATTGGCTGTATAACTTTTGGAAAGCCCAGCTAACTCTTAAATTCTGATTCTTTATCAATAATGTGAATGATGATAACTAAAGTGTTTACTTTGGTAGGCTATTATAAAACTCAAATCAGATAATATATGAAGGAGCTTTATAAGATGTAGAGCATAATACGAAAGTGATGCAATATTATCAGTCTTCCTGAGAAAATGAATAATACTAAAGAAAACTGAAAATTAAAGGCAACATCATGAATTTTTAAACAAGCATGTGAGAGTATACATTTTTTTCTTTTCCTTAATGTTAAGAGATAATATTAAAAACCAAGCTTGGTGCCTTGTTTAAGTTGAAATATTGTTTAAGATGTTGTGATTATAACGAAGCTATGCTTCTCTTTAATGGAAATAAAATCAAGTAATAAAAAATGAGGCAGGCTACTAATTTTCCCACAAAATAGAATCAAATGATTCTTCCTAACAAGACTATATGTAATGGTGGTCATCCACAGAAGGGGTAAGAGAGCCAAAGAATAAACTAGAAATTTAGGTAGGAGTTCTTTAGAAAGTAATTTGGAACTATTGTCTCCTTATATCTTTGGCTTCAAAGCAGTTATAGAAATAGAGTACTCAACTAAAAGTAATATCGATAAGCTTTGGTTGAAGAAAATCAGTCTGGTGCCCCAGCTGTGAAGTTCAATGAATGTCTCAAAGAGACAGTTGGGTTACTGGAAGCTGATCATAGTCCATAGTCAAAAGGAAGAATTGACACATTTAAGAAAGAACAGAACCTATTGAAGAGTATCCTAGGTGGTCAGGCCACAGTGATCATTCTGTTAATCTGTTCTCCATTTCTTTCCCTTCTTTTAACTCATTAAGAATATAAGTAATAAAAGAACTGAGATCTAGTTAAATCCTCACTAGTAAACTGGACCTGAAACCTTAGTCAAGACCATGAAGTAGGTCTGTATTATTTGATCTGTAAAATTTGAAAGTCAGTCTTCCAAGATTTTAAGTTATATAATAATCTTTGTTTAAAGTACTCTTTAAAGTTGCTCATTTTAAGGATAGGTTTTGAGATTTAACGTTTCCATTTGTAGTCATCAATGTCTAATATTGCTTATGTTCCATTCTGTTATTTCTACATGGCTCCTCCATCTGCTTTTTGGCATCAATTTCTGTATTACTTAAGAGATTTTTTTTTATATATTTTAAGGTTCTGAATGTTTCACCAGACTAGAAATCTTTGCATAGAGAAGTGTCTTCAGATTTTGGAAAGCTAGGATATCTGTGTCCAATCTCCACGAAAATAACAGTATAAATCTTTGAATGCTTGCTGAACCCAGACATAACTGAGGAATAAGGGAGGAAGAGTTTGCTCTATGATCTTCTCAAGCAGGCAAAAACTTGACTCCTGGACCAGGTATTTCTGAAATTCTTGGTTCATAATAAAAACATAACAGATACCAACATTCTGGAGAAATGAGTCCCATCATAATCTTAGTTGCAACTTTGGCTCTAAGAGAAGATATAATAGCTGTAAGGAATAGATTCTCAACTATCCATTATTCTATCTATCTATCTATCTATCTATCTATCTATATCTATCTATCTATCTATCTATCTATCTATCGTCTATCAGTTAATTAAGCAGGCAAATTTGTGAGAATATTTTACCCCTTTAGCATATTCTAGGTCTTGTTTGTGTTGTTGTTTGACAATAATTGTATTTGAGGCACTCAGTTAAGTGATACACTGAATTAGCATTCTTAGTTGGCCTCCCTGGTTCATTCTTAAATATGCTCAACACTCTCTACTTTAATTAAAAGAAGAAGAAGAAGAAAGAAGGATGGAGGAGGATGAGGAAGAGGAGGAGGAGGAGGAGGAAGGAAGAGAAGAAGAAAAAGAGAGGGAAAAAGCAAAAATCTCAGCATTCGACAAAGTGTTAGAAACTTAAATGACAAATGAGTTACATCTCTAACACAAAAGTCACCTTTGAGTTAAGAATCTAAAATACTCTCTGGAGGTTATCTCATCCTAAGAAGACAGGGAGAGTGAACAAGCAAAAATATTGGCACGATATATGGCCAAAATTAAAACTAAGGAAGACACAGGCACTCTCCATGGTAACAACAATGTACTGTGTGCCTAGAATGTAAAAGGTGTTTCATTATGGATAACACTGTTTCACAAAGGGGCAAACAGGCTCAGAGGGCCTTAGTACTCTTTCCAAAGTCATGTAAGTAGTAAGAAGTAAAGTCCAATATTTGATGCCAGTTTCATCTGAGGACAGGGACTATTTGTCCAGGATTCATTCAGATACCAGCAAGGACAAAAGTAGTGGTAGCTAATAGACATTCATTACTTTTTACTTGTCAAGTGCTAGTTTAAGCATTTTTCATATATTACTTTATTTATTCCTCTACAATAACATTTTAGATGGATATTATTATAATCCAATTATTTAGATAAAGAATGAAGGCATATAAAGAGTTTAATTTGTTCAATGTTGTCCAGTTCGTAAATGGCAAAAACCTGGGTGTGAATATTGTCATTTTGACCTTAAAGTCCTTGTTCTTAACCACTTTTCTTCTTAACATACAATGTCTGAACTCTTAAAGATTATATTCTACTTTAGAACCAGAATTTCATACTCATAGCACTCTATGCATTCATTCAATGAACATTTATTAAGTCCTGACTATATGATAAACTCCATTAGAAACTGGGGAATTTAAAGAAAAGTAAACCAATATCTCTGTCTTTGAGAATATATAACAATAGCAACAACCAAACTCAACCACAGAAGGCTATACTTATATTACTAAATGTGATACAAGTCACAGATCTTAGCCTGGGTAGGAATGGGCAATAAGTAGAATACTAAATTCAAAATGAAAATGATGGTGGCATTTATTTCAGATATGTATAAAATCATGCTATATGCTTAGTTAATTAATTAACATAAACCCTCAACAAAACATCTTGTACCAGGTCCTTTTTATGTGCTCGGGAAACAGCTAGTAAAGAAAAAATAGAGAAAAAATATTCCTTGTCCTAATGGGGCTCACATTTGATAAAGCCTTAAATGTCTCTACTATATATACCTTTATCATATTAGTATTATCAGCAGAAGCGCTATTAGTCTAATTGACATATAAATAGAAGATATTTGCTATTGATTTTATATATTTCCAGGTATAGTTAGGACGATAAAAGAATATGTGATTTTATAAATATTATTCACTCTTCAGAGCTATTGATTTGAAAAATATTTAACACTGGATACTCACGATTGGTATGTATATCACCTAAATAGTTTGAATGTCATCATTTTCCTTTGGCAGATAGTAAAATAATACCTATTTCTATTGTTAAGTCCTTGTTGAGCTGTTGGTTTTAATCCCAGCAGTGTATATGCGTGTGGACTGCATGTCAATCAAGCTCTCTCTTCTTCATTGCCTAACACTCCCCTTCTTCTCCATCCTCCAAAAGCTCTCTTAGATCAGTTAATATCAAGTATAAAATAGGATGCTACATATTTACTCTAAATCCACACCACATTACACTTTATCCTAAAATATTCCTTTTCTCTGGCATTTCTAATCTTTTTTTTTTTTCTCCCTCAAATGCATTGTGCTTTTGACCTTATGGCAAATGAGCAAATTAAACACAAGGAAATAAAGGCACTGCCCAATCTGGCTTAAGTGCAGAAATCCATTTAATTCTACTGCTCTTCCCAAGTAGTTCCCAGGGTCCTCATTGAATGGATATAATTTTGCAGCTACTAATTTTCTAAAGGATTCAAAAGAATTCATGAGAAAATATGTATGTGGCCAAAAAAGAGCCTTTTAATGCATTTTTCAATTTATGCAAATCTATACCTACTATAGCTCACCATTTAGGAAATTACTTTAAAACATTTTCCATTCTCACCATTAACCTAGCTTGACAGATGTCCACTAACTTCCCTACAGTTAAGGCATATAAAATCCCCATTTATCCCACCAGCTAGGTTTTATTTCACTCAAAAGACTCCTGCCACCTCTAACAGTCATCAGTCAGCCTCCATACAGAGCCTTCCCACTTTTGTTTTAGTGAAAACCTTTCAAACAAGTACTCAGAAACACTTGCTCAAAATCCCCTCCCCCATGTCTTACATGTATCACTGAAAACAAAGCTCAAGATACTTTCTTTTTATCTTTCTTATCTTTTTAAAATACAATTGCATTTAAAGGGCTGTTCAGTCTGGGAACAGATTGATACAAATCACTTCTGAGTGCAAGCATCCCTGAGTGATGCATATGCTGTTACCTGCTGGCATCTTTCTCTACCTCCTTAAGTTTACCTGTCAACTTTGAAAGAGGCAATAGCTGATTTTCCATGCAAGCTCATCTGCAAGCAATGGCTCAGAAAGAAACTTTCAGATGACGATGGGAGCTGTTTTGAGAGCTTTCACCCGATGCCCTGTTACTACAGAAACCATTTTTGTCTTGTTTGTGCAAGAACAGACCCATTTCTGCTCTGTCATATAAAAATGTGTGTGTGTGTGCACACGAATGCACACACTTTAAGTTTTGATCCTCAAACTATAATTGTAAACCCTGATTCAATCATGTTGAAATGACATTATTTTATATATTTTCTTTATATTTATTCTTGACTCATTGAGAAGGTTTGAATTTGAACTAGAGAGATTGGAGAGAGCCTTTGATATTACAAACATTTGAAATGTTTGTTAATATAAATCACTATGAATTTATTGAGGTCTGGAAGGCAAATACAATAATATCAGTGTTAAAGTTTTATTGATATAGTAGCTTAATAAGGAGGTAGTTATTCTAGGCTTCACAGAAAGAAGACAAGTGCTCTCTACAAGATGTTCACAATTTGTGTTTTTCCACATTCAGGAAAAGATGTTGACATTTGTACACTTCAAGTGCATTTAGTCAAAAGTTATCTGTCTCTATATATTGTGCAATGTGAGAATCACTTTGCAAATCAGACTGTTTTAATCCTAAAACTTCATTGCTCTTTTTTCTCTTGGAAAAAAAATCCTGTACATTTTTTAATGGCTTTCATCAGAAATGCTAGTAACTCCAGATTCTTCACCTCCCTGGAATAAGAAAATCAGCCTCCAATTGAAAACTTCTTTTTCTATCTGCAATATAATATATTTTTTTAAAGTCTGGCTCCAATGTCAGAGTGTCATGGGAAATAAGAAATGAAATCAGTAATTTTTTTGTTTCAGAGATGTATTCCAAAATGCACAGTCTATCTCAGGGGTAATCCCAGATTTATTTTTCTCTTTGATTACAGAATTTATGGAATTGGGAATCAGAAAATCAGAAAATAATTGTATGTTATAGTGACAATTCCATCCTTTAATGTCCCGCTACATATCAGTTGCACAAAATAATTACTTCATTTTTTTCCTTATAAATGACAGCTAACAGTTTGAGAGACATGGTTCCTACTATTGATTCTCAGGACTGTATCTCCTATAGTTCATGCTATGGGCACATAATGAGAGGGAGGTTTGTTCACCATTCCTTCATCTTTGCTGCCTCTCTACTATGACTATCACTCAACAAAGATATTGTATAATTCAAGCACTAGGTTCTCTGAAGTGACAGGGAGTCCAAGATCAGCAAAGCCCCCATTATGGATTTGCTTTTTCCATGTTTGTTCTGCTTCCGTTGTTACTTTTTAATCATCACTCCCACCAGGCATTGTTTGCCTATTGAGACAATAGCTAAATGAGTTGAGGATTCTGTCAGGTTTACATCAGCAGTGGGTACTGCAGACATTACCAGCTCATTAAAAAAAGAAATTCAAAAGAAAGAAATAAAAACTTTTTCTCTCAGTTTCAGATACCACCATCTAACAATGACTGTTCATGGTTCCAAAGGTAGAGATGCAAACTACATTCCACAGTGTACCAACTTGTTATTTTTAAACAACATTCATAAATGTTTAAGAAAATATTGCCCTATAATTCCATTCTTTTTGTCATTACAGATGTGTGTTATATGTCTCAAAGAGTTTAAATGTCCCTATATTAGCCAATACACATTTATTCTAAAAAAGAAAGTTTAATCAAATCATCATAATCTGTGATATATTTTACACATACAGTCAATTTCAGTTAAGACAGGAATGAAAAATTTAGATAATTGCACACGGCAAACAAAAACTGAGTTTGGCACCAAGTTACCTTCTGCGTGCCTACAGCTATCACTTGAGCCTGCTGTAGAATGATTTTGATTGATGTATTCAGTAACTTATTCTTCTATTCAAAATTTACCTCCTCCAACACAATGTAAAAAAAAAAAAGGAGCTTTCCAATGCCGTCTGATAGCTGTTTCCACATTAGCAACCTACTACACTTTCAGGCACATTTAGAATAAAAATAATCACAACAAAGTCTTGTATTTAGATTTATTATAAAGATAATTTTACACAAAGACAGTGTCTAATTAAGAATTCTCCAATCAGAAGAGAACTTTAATGATGTCCCTTTGCCTCTACTTTTAAATTATACTAAGTTTTGTGATACTACTCCAAAAATAACCAAATACATATACATACTAGCTATCTTTTTAAAATGTCACTACAATAGGCTAAAATGATTTATGTTGACAGCTGTACCAATTAACTATAAGCACTTTACTTAACATCCTTTCTACCTAAATTTATTATTCCCCTGATCTTAATTATTAGGAAAAATATTTAATTGTTTGTAATAGAACATTCTTTTTAGTTTACATCAGATATTTTTTTTTCTTCCCTTGGTTTAAGAGTGAAATTTACCAAAGACATTATTTGCAAATACAGATATTTCTAAATATCTAAATATTGTGTATTATAGTGATATTCATTCAACCCTATAACAAAAGAAGGTATACCTTTCTGGAAAATATTCTAATTTATCTTTTTACATAGATTAATCCCTTAATAATGGCAAATATTTCTTACAAAGTTTTTTCTATCGTAATACATTATAGAATGATCATAGCTAATAATCTAACAAAGAAAAGAAATACATACCTCTTTCACAGTTTCCCAAACCCATCAGATCTAACTTATTTCCTTAACTCTTGACCTGTTGCCTTTGTCATGGTAAGCCCTTCTTATAGCTTTTAAATATTAAAAGAAAAGTGAATATCTTTTTAAAGGATTCATATCAATATTTTAACAAATCCACCAAAATATTTATATATAAGAATATATCCTTCTCTGGAGTAGTCTTTAGAGCCTACGCTTATAATATTAACAATCTGAAAACATTTTGCGACTGCTCTTGAAGTTTTCCTTTCCAAGAGACAGCATGCAGAATGAATGAAAGGTCTAGGGTTTTCAATTTCATGGGCCTGAGCTTCCCTGTATCACAAGCTTTGTAAAAAATTACTTAATCTCTCTGTACCTCAGTTGTTGATTTATAAAATAAAGTCCATGATAACAGCATTTACTTCTTTAGATGGTGGTGAGGATTTTAAAAGTTTAAAAGATGTCAAGTGCTGAGCATATTGTTTGACAAATAGTAAGGCCTCAGTAAATTTAAGCTATTACATACTAAAAAAATGATGCTTTCAAAAATAAATCCTACCCCGAAAAGACAATACTGATATGCCACCACTGAAGAAAATTAAAACTACATGTTGGAGGCTTAGAAGAGAATTACAAACAAGGAGATTGAAGATTCTTTTTAAAAAGGAGTTAATCTTTTAATTTTAAATGTATTAGATTCTTAAAGTAAAAATTTAGGGTCAAGAATTTTCATATGTCCAAGTTTTGACATGTTTGTGAAAATTTAGACCTTTTACTCTTAAGAGTATTTTTTAACTTTTGTTTACACAACCATAGGTTTTAATGGTACTGCCTCAGCCCCATATTACCAGGAATTGGGAAAGAGGAGTTAAAAACGTTATGGTTCAAATGCAGGGAGTTGAAGCACTCAATGTAGAAACCAAATGTCGAGAAGAATTTTGGAATGGAATGTGAGTTTTCCAAAGCATTTTGTATTATTAAATGATAATACATGTAATGCAATATACATATAGAATATTATTGAATTGTACACTTGAAACTCATATAATTTTTATTAACCAATGTCGTCTCAATAAATTTAATTTTTAAAAAAAGATAATATGTGATGATGATGATGATGATGATGATGATGATACAGTTGAAAGACAGGATTGGTAGGATATAGTTGAAAGAACATTGACTTCAGAGACGAAGAAACTGAGTTTGAATACTGCCATTATTACATAAAAATGGTGCAATACTAGGCAAATTATTAAACCTGTGAGATTGCTTATTCATCCGTAAAATAATAAATACTCATAAAAGGTGTTGTAATGAGCATACTAAGTAACATATGTGAAGTTTTCATTACAGTGGGTGGAACATCTAAACATAAATCTTGAACTTTCTAAGACAGTCATGGAAGCGTGCTCAGCTGTGGTGAATATAGCAAGATAATAATGTAAGTGTTACAAATATAAAGGGAAAATGAAGATTACATTTAAATTATAAGAGCCATATCTAAGATTAATAATAGTATACAAAATATTTTATCCCTTGTCTTTAGTCTAAAATGTTCAATACGAAAGTAATTTCCTCTTTTATATATGAATATCAATAAAATAACATATAAAAAAGATATTTTGGTATTGTTTTGGGGAAGATAGGAGGTAAGGAGCATGCTATGATAAAGATCTTCTATGATTTTGGAGAACATGAACATTTCTAAATGTGCATGGCTTGAGTTAGTAGAAGGTTGTTTCACACCATGATGTTTTTGTAGCATTATTAAAAATTTCAACACATTATCTTTTCACATTTTAATCCTTTCTCCAGTTTCCCCTACAAAAATGGAACTCCTTTATCATCCCAACTGCCTACCTTTCCTCCTTCTTCACCTAGCTTAAGAAACACTGATTGAGAAAATACAAAAGAAAATAAAAGCCAACTGAGTGGATTAATACTGCTATAGGATTATAATCCCTAACTTCAGATAAGACCTTGGTCATAACCATCAAAACTATTCTGTGACCATTCTGCTCTCTTCTTCAATTCCAGCTAAAGCTATTCCAAACTTTCTCCAGTTTCATTAAGACATTCACACCTCATTTTCACTTTTAGCAGATGCCTTTAACTTTTACTTCAGAGAAAAAGGTGACTTTTCTATCAACAGTGATAACAAGAATTCAATCAATATTTTCTTCTGCCATCTCCAAATATATCTACATCAAAAACTACACTATTTTCCTTCTATGTTAGCAAATGAGGTTTCATTCACTGCTCTGGATGTACACTTTTAGAGATCTGTCTTCTTAGTTCCTTAAATCTTTCCTTTTTATTGATTCTTGAGGACATAAACACTCTTAAGTGTCTTTGATCTTAAAATTAACAACAATAAAAAGTCAATAAATAATCATTACCTAATTAATAGTGAAGTGAGATGGGAAAGGACTCTACAATCACTATTACCCTTTTATCACCATTTAGTCTCTAATTCACTGTAATCTGGATGCTTTTTCCCATCCACCACTGAAACTGCTGTATCTGGGTTTAAAAGTAACACACTAATTACAAATTACAATGGACATTTTTAGTTCTTATATTTGATTCTTCTGCAGAATTGACATTGTTAACTATTTTATTCTTACAAATTATGCCTCACTTCCACCTTACCTTGTGTTACCTATGTAGTGATGCCTTCCTCTGCCGAACTTTTGAAAATTAGTTCCCTGTAGAATTTTATTCATAGTCTGATTCTTAAAGTCTATGACTTTGAGGAAAAAATTAAGTACATTCTGATGATATTCAAAACTTTATTACTAAGTCAAGTCTTCCTCTTCAATGCCATTCTTTGAAAGTTTTTACTTAACTGTCTCACAACCACACTAAACAAGTTCTAAATGAAACTCAATATGTCAGTACAAATTTTGACTCTTGCATATGCACATTAATTTTAATAAATGACGCCAGTCAGATGTTCAATCTTGCGTGTTTACTCTTATTATCATTCTCCAAATTCGATTCCTCAACAACTCTTCAATTTACACTCTAAACCATTCTTGTTTTCCTTATCCCTTCTGTCCCATTTCTACTTTGGCCTTCACTAAAGCTTGTTTAGACTGCTACACTAATTTGAAAATGACTATCTATTTCTGCACATCTTCCATCTGTACCACGGCCAATGGTTTCCTTTCCAGGTACTCCTCTTTAAACCTGAATGTAAGACAAACAGAAACGGAAGAGGAAATCTCCAACAAAAATTGTTCTCTGTAGCCAAAGGACTGGTTAAGGGGGCAGCCTAACAAGACAGAGATTTTTAGACAATGTCACTCTAGTCCAGCCAAACAAACAAACAAACAAAAAACGCAAACAAATAAATGAACAACAAAAAAAAACCCACTAAGGTTTCTACCCAACCCTTGTTAGCAAAGGGCAAGTGAAAAATCTAGACTTCAACTTTCATGAGGCTATAACAAGGTGATTCAAGTAATAAGCCAGAATTTCCAAATTAACGAAGAGCTGTTAAACAAACTAAAAAGTTTCTTCACAGTAAAGAAACCATCAATGAAAGAAAAAGACAACAAACCGAATGGGGGAAGGTGTTTGCAAATGAGATCTCTAATAAGAAGCTTATATCTAAAATATATAAAGATATATCTAAAATATATAAATATATACAACTCAACAAAAACAACAAAAAATCCTATCAAAAAATAGGCAGAGGACCTGAACAAACATTTTTCCTAGGAAGACATACAAATGACCAACAGATATATGAAAAGTTGTTCAATTTCATTAGCTATAAGGAAAATGCAAATCAAAACTACAATGAGATACTACCTCATACCTGTCAGAATGGCCATATTCAATAAGAAATAATAAGTGTTAGAGCGTGGAGAAAAAGAAATCCTCATACACTGCCAGTAGGAATGTAAATTGGTGTAGCCACTATGAAAAATAGTATAGAAGTTACTCAAAAAATTAAGAATAGAGCTACCATATGACCCAGCGATCTCTCTTTAGCTCCTCATTAGTGGTTAGTATCCCTGTCTGTCACATTTTTTTTTATTTTAGGCATTCTGATATGGTTATAGTTATATCTTATATCACCACTTAGCCCTCAATGGGAGGGAATTTGTTATTAGTTGGCAAGCAAGAAAATTCTGGCTCATTACTTGGTGTTCTCTGACACTACCCCAACAGGGATGTTGGAACATCTTGATATTTCAAAAAATTGAAAGAAAAATTTATTCATAAAGATATATGCATCCCTATGTCCACTACAGTATTATTCGTGGTAGTCAAGACATGGAAACAAACTAAGTATCCTTTGATGGATGATTGAATAAAGAAGATGTGGTACATAAATACAATGGAATACTACTCAGTCATAAGCAGAGATGAAATACTGCCATTTGCAACAACATGGATCGATTTGAGAGTATCATGCTAAAAAAAATAAGTCAAATGGATAAGGGCAAGAACCACATGATTTCACTCATCTATAGGATATAAAACAGAAACTCATAAACAAAACAAACAAACTCAATGACATAAACAACAGAATAAAGTTTACAGGAGGGGAAAGGAAGTGGAAGGAGGATGAAGAGGGTAAAGAGGGTCAAATTGGGTGGTGAGCACACAATGCAATATATAGGTGATGTTTATAGAATTGTACATTTGAACTTTATATGTTATTAACCAATATCATCCCAATAAATTAAAAAATGTGGTATCACCAAATGCTGGAGGATACAGAGAAATTGGGTCCCTCATTAAAAACTGCTGAGAATGTAAAATGGTCCAGCCATTCTGAAAAACAATTTGGCAGCTTCATAAAACACTAAACGAGCAACTATTGTATAACCCAATAATTACACTCCTGGCCATTTATTCCAAAGAAATAAAGACTTACATTCAGACAAAAAGCTATACACAAATGTTTATAGCAGCTTTATTTGTAATAGCCCCAAACTGAAAACAACTCAGATTGCCTTCAAAGTGTGAAACTTAAGTACACCCATACCATGAAATACTACTTAGCAATAAAAAGCAGCACAAGGAGCTTAGCTCACATTTAAAATAAAACATACTAGACTATATCATAAAATAAAACATAGCTTTACATTATATAAATGTCATATCCAAAATCAAAATAATTAAGGAGTTTTGAAAATATACAGATGGACAAAAGTATATGCAAGCACAGAGGGAGCAAGGACAGCTGTTAACATTAGACACAGCAGAATTCAATGCAAAATAGCAGTTATTGAGAAAATTAGAGAACACTAAAATGCTAAAAGATACAACTCAAAATTAGGACATAGAAATTAACATATATAAAAATTTATATAATACAGCAACATTTGCAAAGCTAAGAACAGAAAATTAAAGGAAAAATAGACAAAACACACACTTAAAATAAGAGATTTTTAATTCACAGCTAATTTCTCTTAATTCAATAGAGATTACATAGGCAAAAATTTAATTCTGCTGTAATATATTAAGAGGTAATTCTAAAGAATAATAAGTAATAACAAAAGCCTAATTATAGGGTTCAGAGTACCTAAAGATGAGGACCACACTTGAAGGATAAGGTGTACCTTTCGATCTTCTTATAGCACTTTAGGAATTGATGAACTGGCTGGCTTCAGAAGTCTTCTTGGGTTCAATTTGGTTCAATGGAGTAGGGGAGATAAATTCAGAATCACATAAATGAACCATATTTGCAAGAGAGTCTGCTTCTCTGGCAGCAAAGCAGAAGGGACCTTTGAGTTAGTAGAGCCAACTAGTCCAGAATACTATTCTGGCTCCTTCTCATCTCAACATCCTTACCCCAACCTCATCATAAATTTCCTGCCAATACATTTCATGTCATGTAAATCCAATTCATTCAATGTTGATTAATAAAGGATCAAATGCGAACATAATATCTAAAATAAGAAATAGTGAGGCAAAAAGACAACTGGTAAACACTGATTAAATTTAACCATTGAATTTAAAACAAATGTATCAGAGTGATAGAATGCAAATATTATGTGACCAAATAATATGGAAACAATGTAGAAATTATTTATCAAGTAAAAATGGAGATGGTAAGGAAAGAGAAGGTGGAAGATAGAATAAGATAACTGGTTGTGTTATCTGATACAACTATGCATTAAAATATTGTTTTCAGCTGAAAAATCAAGTAAAGGAAATCTAATGTATCCTGAAATAAAGAATGGTTCTTCTTTTCAATTGTTTATGTAGCAGTTACTAAAATTTTCATTTAGTTATAGAATGTCTAAAAAATACTATAAATAAATCTACTACATATGAACCTGTATGTGATAAAAAAAATTTGGATAGCCTGGAGCCTCATTTCTCTCTTTCACTTTCAGGATGGCTTAACAGAGTTGGCACAGCTGAAAGGAGTTCATCTGCAGAGAGACACCAACGTTTACGTGTGATGTAATAATTCCTGACAGACAAAGCTGCTCTCAGGGCCCTCTATAGTCAGGTACTTGGCCCTTGATTTGTATTCTTTCTAATGCTGTCCCTGAATGCATAGATCTCTTTAAAAATTTCTTGTTATTTGAAGAAAAGGATAGTGTTCCCTATGCTCTTATGCTCAGTTGCAGCATGGATGTGAGGCTTGTTCTTGCTCATGTGGTGCTTCTGATTCCAGTATTGCTTGTTCGGAGAGGCAGATGCTTCTCCGTAGTTAAGCTGACCACAGTGCATGCAGAACAGTTATGGTGTGCAATAATAAGAGTTTGCGCATATTGTGTACTCTGTCTGCTACTTCTCTGCTTATGTTTTTTCCCCCCTGATAAGACCTTTGGTATACCTGCATGAGAGTTTGTGCACAGTGTGAGGTTTCATGTTTATGAAGTTATAGAGTTTAACTGGACCACCCCAAGGTTTAAAAGCTTTTCCATCTAGGGAAATGTGAGGTCGCCAATAAGCCCAATAAACAGGTGTCCAATAACCCGAGGGTGGACAGTTTGACCATAGAGTCCATTAGCTCAGTATCCTCTAGAGTGGCTACTGAGGCATTGTTGGTTTAGATCCTAGAAGGGGACTGAGCAGCCATAGGGGTCCAAAGTCTAGAATGCAGTCAGGTGTTAGAGATACCTGCTTCGGACTCCAGAGAGGATGGAACAATAGCTGGACACTGTAAAAGACTAAAACTCCCAAACAGATGATCTAAAGGACATGAGGATATACCACAAAAGTAAAACCCCAGATGGTAACACTTCTGGAAACCAGAAAATAGGAGAGCAGTTTCTTTGAGGAGATACTAATACATATATGCATTATTTCTGAAGGCTCAGAAAGTAATAAAATTACAAAGACCAGTGGGACAAGCTGAAATTCAGTGGCTGCTCTTAATAAAGACAGTGTAGATGGACCAACACCAAAACTCAGACAGGACTTTAGAACATTAAGAAGACAAGAAGAACAGGGACGAGGACTGGGTCTGGGGTCTGCTCCTGACTCTTCTCCTGGGTAAACATTCCAAACATTCTTAAACTTCCTGGATACTGGAGTTCACATTTTGATTTTTTTTTTTTCTGTCTGAAATATGCTTGCTTGTTATTGCCATCCTGTTCCTTTGTCTTGATAAGGGTGCTTTGAGCTCCTGAGTGCTATATTAGTTTCCTTGCTGCATCAAAATGACTACAAACACAGAAGCTTAAAACAACACTCATTTATTAGCTCCAAGTTCTGTAAGTCAGAAGTCTAGGCACAGTCTGGCTGGGTTCTTAGCTCAGCGTCTCATAAAAGTGAAGTCAAGTCATTTGCAAGTTATGTTCTCATTTGGAGTTCTGAGCTCTGTTCCAAGTTCTTTCAGGATGTTGACAGAACTCAGTTCTTTGCAGGTGTAGAATTGAACTCCCTCTTCCCTTGCATACTTTTAGGCAAGGACTACTCAGCTTCCACAGATCACTCTCAGTCCCTTTCTGCATGGCCCCCTTCAACTTCCAAATGAGCATAGAAAATTTCCCTCATGCTTCAAATTTCTGACTTCCTCATTTATCACTAGATAGAAAAAAAAAAAAAAAAAACGAAAACTATCTGCTTTTAAAAGACTTATGTGATTTGGTCAGGTGAACCCAGATAATCCCCTTGTCTAAGGTCAACTGATTTGACACCTTAATTACATTTTTAAAATCCCTCCAAAGAGGTACCTAGATTAGTGTTTGGCTGAATAACTGCCAAAAGTTACTGATATCCCAGGGTTTTGGAATCTTGTGGTCCATCTTAGAAGTCTGTTTACCGCATGCATGAATAAGTTGATTAGACACATTTACTTTTTGGATTCAACAAGTCAATAGAATGCATGACCAAGAGTAGCAGTATTTTTCCCAGATTATATAATTTAAACAATAACTCAGACCAGGAAGGAGGAAAAAACAAAAACAAACAAACAAAAAACCAGCTTGGTTTTCTCAGAAGATAGCTAGTTCAGGTAGTTGTACTACTCAGTGTCATTTCTAAATTTAATGTCCCTGACTGGCTAATGGAAGTCATTGGTGATTGAAGCCTTATTGTGGACCACAGAGGTTTAGATAAGAAAGTGGCACTGTTATTCTCTTTTACCTGACATCTTACCTGACTGAATATGCTACCACTACTAGTGTTTAGTACTGAGGCTTGGGCTTTATTTTTTATATGCCTCTGGAGAGGAAAACAAAATCAATTTGACTTTATTACAGGGTATCAATGAGTTAGAAAAACTCTAGTACAAATGTGAACTGTTGGCAGATGTACAATCCATATAAAGATGACTTTTGGATAATAGGCTCTGCTGAGAAAACTGCTTACATTGCATCCAATGCCATCTGAACTCAACTGACTAAAGAAAAATGGACTTTGACAGAGGACATAATCTAAGACTCCGCCACCCAAGTGTTCATCTTGGAAGCTGTCTGAACTATAACCTAAGAACATTAAAGGCAAACTATTAACAGCTACTCAGGAGATGCAACACTTGATTAGTCATTTTGGATATTGTAAGCAGCACTCTTATTCCCAGGAATATTAAAACAATCTCTACATCATGTCAATAGACACATGGTCAAATTTAAGTGGAAATTTCTATAGAAAGAAGCCTCAAAAGCAGTACAGACAATAACAAATTAAGTTTAGTTTCTGTATTACTTTTTACATTGCATTCAGAGCTAACCACAACTTTATACCAATTCATTTATCACCCAGATCATTGCCAAAATTTCCTAAATTGTCTTTTTGCCTTTACCTTCTTACAATCTCTTTCTATTCAGCAACCCATGTGATTTTTTTAAAAATATGTCAGATTATCTCACTTTTCTGTTCAAAACCCTCCCTGACTTCCCATCTCATTCTGAGTAAAATGCAAGATTCTTGCACAGAGCTCTCACATCCTGGCACCGAATCAAGTATCTTACCTTATTTCCTGCTATTTTCCCCCTGCTCATTGTACTTTAGTCATGTAGATCTCCTTATTTTAAGAGAATATACCAAGTAAACTCCTGGTTCAGAGCTTTGTGGTGATTGTTGTCCCATCCTGTGGCTCTTTTATCCCTCATACACTAAAGTTTCACTTCTTCACTCTTTTAGTTTTTTTTTTTCTCAAATGCCACATTTTTCATGAAGCATTCTAATCTATTTAAAATGGCGGCATCACTTGCCCCTCAGAAATCTATCCTCTTCCCTTGCCTTATTTTCTCCTTAGCACTGAAGAACAGTCATATTATGTGTCACCTTCTAATTTTGGGGTCTGTCTCCTCCATTAGAACATAAGATCTCTGAGGGCAGAAAGCTCTGTATATTTTATGCCCTGCAAAATTACCAATGACTGGAACAATGCCTGACACATAGTCAGCACTTGACAAATATTTGTTGAATGAATCGAGTTAATAAACATAAGGTAGTATCTCAAATATCAAAATCTAATGGCCTGTCTAATAAATGATATTGGTAAGGGCATAATAGCCATTTCAGAAAAATAAAATTGGAGCCATACTGTACACCTTATAACATAATAATTTTCAAAGAGTCAAAGGTATAAACATGAAACAAAAACCATACAATACTAGAAGAAAATTTAGAAATATAATTTCATAACTTCAGAGTAAGGAACCTTTTATAACTATGACCCAAATTCCAAGAGCCATAAAAGAAAAGATTAATGAATTATACCACAAAAACTAAATTCCAACCATAGGGC
Source organism: Pteropus alecto (assembly GCF_000325575.1). Classification (NCBI taxonomy): domain Eukaryota; kingdom Metazoa; phylum Chordata; class Mammalia; order Chiroptera; family Pteropodidae; genus Pteropus; species Pteropus alecto. The sequence goes on from NW_006441955.1 coordinate 21,142,576, forward strand.
AAACACTGATAAATAAACTCTAAAGGTAAATGACAAAGTGAAAAAAAATATTTACAATCAACAGAGTAGAAAAAATTATTAATCTCTCTAATATGTGTGTCTATAAATGGATATGAAAATGACCAATCTAGTAGAAACTATGGGCAAAAGATATGAACAAACAATTCATTGTAAAGGAGATAAAAAGGGCTTTTAAATGTGAAAAGCTGCTCAATAAGTGAAATGCAAAATCTAAATATATAGAGGTTCAATAAAGACCTGACAGTTTGATAACAACTTTATCGTCAAGGGTGTGGGGAAATAGGCAGTCTCATTAAATGCCAGTAAGAATATATATTAGTACAATCCCTATGGAGGAAAATTTAGCAAGATCTAACAAAATATAAATCCATATGCCCTTTGCCTCAGTAATTTCATTTTTAAGAATATATACTTTAGACCTTCTAGTACTTGCACCAAATTATGGATAGTCAAGTGTAACATATATTCATTAAAGCAATATCTGTAATAGAAACATACTGACAACTTTTCAAATGAACATCAATAGGGAACTGCGTTAAATAAGTTGCATTAAAGTAAATGAAAAATAAGAAAGGTCTTTATATGTAATGTGCAAAAATTTTTAAGTAGAGAAGCCAACAGCAAAACAGAGGTTATGATATAGAATTGTGTTAAGAAAGTAAGGGGAAACTGCATTTTTGTATCTTCTTGTATATAAGTTTTCAAAACTTTGGAAAAATATTCAGGATGTTAAAAACAAGAACTACCTGTATGATGAGGTGATGAAACATGTAGGTAGGGCAAGAGTAGAGGGGGAATATTTCACTACCTGACAATTTTTGAACTGTGTGAATTTCTCTATTCATAAGTCAATATTGAAAGAAAAAATAAGCTCTCTACAAAGTTCAGATAAGTTGTTCTAATCATATTAAACCATATGCCGTTCTCCAACATTAGCTCTCAGGTCTTCATGCTCTTCATGAGGGATATTTCAAAACTGATTGTGCAATAAGATCTTAGCCAGCAGCTTCTACTGAAGTCCTACCATTTTCCCATTCATATACCAGAATAAAACAAAACAAAACAAAACAAAAACAAAATAAACAGATAAAAACAAATCGCAGAAACTAAGACAGAATGAAAATGGAATGTCAGAGCTCTGGAAGAATGTCCATAAACTATTAAAAAACGGAGATAGATTTAAAGGCAATCCCTGATTTTAATTTATGGCCCAAGAGAGTCCAATGTAAACATTAAAATCTATTTAAACATTATACAAATCAAAACGCAACACACCAGAACAAAGAGGGATTACAAAACTTCACCCAATAAACAAAACCACAGAGTATTATTTGTTGAAGGAACTGAGAATGCTGTTATCATGTAATAGGTGCGCAATCAATTTTCCTGCTATCTGAGAATGTGTCTCCCTTATCACAGATCCCTATAGATAAAATCAAAAAGTGCCTCCCAAATGAGACCACATCAAGGGAGATTATTAAAAATAAGATATTTAGTATTTCAGCAAAATTAATATGATTTTCTAGGTTTTTTAATTTTTATTATTCTAAAAACTATGTCTTATAACACCCTTCATTTGATCATCTAATCTATGTTAAAGTATTTGCATCAGTTGTCATTGGTATCTTCATTTAATATTCATAAGAAAAAAGGGAAAAAAATAGTTGGATACATGATGACCAAGGTAGCTTTGCATAGGAAATTTTCAAAATAGAACAGCAAAATTCACCCAGTTTATTTAATTGAATTAGAAACGCTTTAAAACTGTCTTCTTGAAAGTATCCCAAAAAACAAAGTTTTAATCAGATGACTCTAAAATAATCTGAATGTATAGGAATGTTTTATGTCTACATTACTCAGATATTTTAAAAGCAAGGATAAAAGTGACTGACATTTTGTTGCATTGCATTTTAGAAAGATTTTTCATTTGAAAATATTTCCAGACATTTAACAAGTCCAAAATGTGACAAGATTTATACTTTCTCAATTTAGATGTCTAATTTGACTAATGAGGCAAGGCTTTTCATTTGAAAATGTTTCCATTTGGGGTTTATTTTGGCTTAATCCTTCTTAAAATCAAGGCAATAACACAGATTACCCATTTTGACATCACTTTCTCTTTTCTCTTGTCCTGTACCTGGCATTTTATTATTTGTTTATTACTTGGGTAGCGGTGGCCACTGAGACTATCCATCAGTTGTTAAATCATTACATAATTTATTTAAATCTCCTGACTTCTGCTTCTTGATATTCAATCACCATCAATAACAGAAAGTATCATTTTTCCCTTTTTTCTCCATTTATAAAGACAACCATTAGAATAAATTGTTTGAGGATGGCATCCAACAGAAGCAAGGAAAATAAAAATACAGAAACCAAATAGTAAGCACCTACCCTCTTGTTTGATATAAACTGTATATCCCCTAATCAGCTTTCCAGTATATACTTTTAACCTTTATGTAAGCAATCAATAACTATAATGATAAGATAATCTGTAGAAAAAGATACTGTTAAAAAGAAGCAACAGACCCAAACTAAAGTCATCTGTGCTGAGCCCCACATCAGCAAACCAAGAATACCTAACTTAACTGCAATTTTCAACCTCTCCCAGAATTGTACCTTTAACCATTCAACCTGCTGTGAAAATTAATAAACAGAAACCTCATTTAAAATGGAGTCAGGAGGTAGGAAGGGAGAACTCTCATGCATATGTCACTCAAAGCACACTATTGCCTCCAATAGTAAGAGATGTACCTTGCATCTCTGATAGGAAGTGATAACTGTATTACTACCTGAGCAGGAGGAAGAAAAGATTCCTCATTGTCCAGTAACAGCTCAGCCAATGGGAGACTGCCATAATTCAGCCAATGGAAAGTCACAATACTTAGAACATTCAATTTCTTCCAGGGTACTCTGTTTACAACAGCCCCTCGCAAGTTCATTAAGCAGCCTTTCTTCTCATTCGTTTCTCTGGATTTGCATGTGATTTACCATTAAACCATGTGTCCTGAATTTCAATTCTCTTTGTTCCTGTATAAACCCATTTTCCTGGAGAAATATCTGGCTGTCTATTTATATAAGGTCAACACTGAAATTACCTGGTCAGCACTAGTGAGATAATCTGCCTGATGAGCCCCTTCTGTTCCCCTTAGGGGCCTTGCGACAGTGACCATACATGAAACAATGCATTCTTTGCTAATCGTTTTATTTTTCTGCCCCTTTCTCTCTTTAAAACCGTCTGTTCTGTATAGCCCTTTGGAGCTCCTTTTTTTATTTGCTAGATGGAATGCTGACCGATTTATGAATTGTTCAATAAAGTCAATTAGCTCTTTAAAATTTACTGGATTGAATGTTTGTTATTTAACACAAGCATTCTGATAATCTTCCCAAATTGACAGCCCACCTGGAGTTGCTTTATTTCAACCGATGTAACTTTTGCATAATACTACCCCAGATTTGATTAGATGATTAGAAATGACAGTTACTTTTAAAGGAAGAGTAGAACAGGGTCAGAAGAAGGGAGCAATAGAGAAATGCTCAGAGCAGAATTGCAAGGGTCAGTGACGAAGGCGGCATCAGTCATTTTATAATTCATAGAGTGACTTCTACAAAGCAAAATAAGAAAGAAAGTTGCTTAAATGTAAATCTTTAGAAAAGGAGAAAATTTGAAGGTGAGATACTCTAAGCAAGCATATTCACAAAGGAAATTATAGGGTTTGTTGTAAGCAGCTTGTAGCACACAAAGCCAAGTGACCCTAGTCATAATTCTGCTGCCAATGCTTTTGCATTTCTCTAGCATTTTCTCTTTGACAGTGAGCTGATAGGCAGAAACACTTAATTCCCAGTTCATTGACAGACCTTCATTTAAAACAGACATGAAAAACAACAGTGTACAAGACAAATCCCCCCAAAATTCAGGGTAAGAAAATAATGGACTGAAATCATTTATATTGCCACTCAAAAGAGAAGAAGGTTACATATAGAACATGCAAAAGATTCACTATCGAGTTATAAAGAGTATTACAAAATCAAGAAATTGCAGTATCAATCATCCAGTAGAATGCTGGAATTTTTAATGAGTTCATATCTGTGGAAGTAAGTGAAAAAAGCTTATGCATTTTTCCTCTAAAATGCATGCCTAATTCATCGTTTAAAGCATGTCTGTGATTATTAGCTTTTTAATGGAATGCATATAATCTAAAGATGAGGCCAAATTTCTTATCTCACCAGAAATATTTAACAATGAAAATAAAGAGAGGTGGATTTTAGCTTTGAGTCTTCTATCCTATATTTGTTTTATGTTAGTTTACTCACTGGGTTTCTCTTGTAGGGTGTGCAGAGGCATGGCATGCTCTACTCTGAGATATGTTCTTGCTTCGCGTTTTATAATTGTTTGTTTGGTTATCACATAGCCCAGTGAGGCAGGGTGATCAATGGTTCATAAAAAGCACACTCTTTTCTGAAAAACTGAGACACTGACCAAACTTTATAGCATTAATAAAATCAGATATTTTTTTCAAACATTGAATTTTCTCCTCTGGAATACTACTTTAATGGTATGGTGAAAGATCACTGGACTCAGACTCTGACATTCGAGACTCAAATTGGCTATATCTTAACAAGAGCTTTGTATCTTTGTATAAATTTTATCCTCAATTTTCTCATCCGTAAAGTTAAAGTACCCTTTGATTCTCTACCAATTCTATCATCCTGTAATGTTACTAGTGAAATCTACATATAAATCATGTGAGCTGTCTTATAAAAAGGGTGATGATGTAAAACAAGGATAAAGGAAGAGGAATGTGTGATTATGACAGCAAGCAAATTCATGGCAGTTGTGATTCACGACTGTCATAACTGAAAGTGTTTTAAACTCTGTAGTCATTGGTTTCCTCAACTGTAAAAGAGAAAAGCGCTCTAGGTCAGAGGTTTTTAATACTCTGGTTTACCTTTCATTTTTCCACCACAAATTGTTAATGAGGAATGAATAACCACCATTAATGTTTTATAGCATGTGTAAAGGATGGCATGACATTTAGCAAAACAGCTGATGCCATTAAATAATCCAAGAATGTGTGTGGTCTTAAAATTCTTATAAACATAGGAAATCATTAGAATCATAAAATTTTAAAACTAGGAGGGAGTAGATGTCATCTAACTTAATTATATGTATATTATATATTA
>NW_006441955.1:21147817-21198331 GCF_000325575.1 Pteropus alecto
GTTTGAAAAAATCTATGCTATATATATTCAAGGTATACTCTCTCAGTTGTCCTTGGCCACATGCTAATCTCATGGATCTCAAAGACAGAGGTGTCTGAAATTCCCTCCTCAGAGTCCTAACTATGGCCTTGAAAGTACTCTTACAAAATAAATTAGTTACTTTCATCTAGTAGAGTGGCTATAATCATGTAAGCATGGATTAGTAAGTATTCTGGGCCTTTCTTGATAAGTCCTATTGGATGGCTAAGGGAAGGAGACCTTGAAGTTCTTAGTTGAGATCAGGAAGGTGACTCCTTCAGGTAGCAGTTGTGAATTGTTGCCAAGTTTCCTAGGCATATTTTTTTCAGTTCTAAAAATATTTATAGATTATTCTGAATATATCAGAAATTGAAGGGTTCAGAATGTAGGAAGCCAAACTTTGGATGAAGAAGAGGTAATAAATAATAAATGCAGATATACTGTAGAGCAACAACATTGAATTAAAGGGCTCAGAGAGACAGACTGGAAGGTTCTTGGAGTTAGAGAGAACTGAGTTCTTAAATCCACACACTAATCCAAGATAGAGCATGACAGGCAGATGTGCAGCAGGTAGGAAATGGCACAGAAACACTTACTGTCTGGCTATATTGTATGGAATCTCTTTCTTATGATCCTGACTGGTAGGTTAATTACTACATCATCAACATATCTAAGTCTCCATAACCTTCTTATAGTTACCTTAAGAGACAGAGGTGAGGTCAATGCTTGAAGATGAAATAGCCATACATATAGGGGCTTGCCTCGTAAATAGGGACATGAAGAGACACCACAGGGAGAACCAAAAGATTCCTGTTATGGAGTCGTGGGGAATGTGACAAAAGTTGTTTAAATTTCCATGTTCATTTGTAGGAGGCAATAAATCTCAATAGTTAACCACTAAGATGTCAGACTACGATTAAATCCTGTCTCCATCAATTAATAGCTATAGATTTTGGGTCAAGTCACTTAACTTTTATGAAACTAAATATCTCACATGTAAAATGGAACAAATAGAGTCCCTACCTCATAGGGTTGGTGTCAGGATTAAAGTAATCCACATAAGGCAGAACTGTGCTTGCAAAGCAGGTAAGAGCTGAAAAATTGCAAGCTATCATTTTATGTAGAAATCGTGCCCCATTCTCTCCATCTATGCAATTTTTGTTTGATGAAGGTCCTCTGAGCTTAAGTTACCTGGTTCTAGGTCCATGTTAACAGCAGTCGTCTAAAAAGAATAGTTGGTGTATTGTTTTAGTATTGTAGTAGCTACTTTATAAGGCACTATTCTTACAGAAACCAAGAATTCATGTATTATGAATTCATTCTAAAGGCATAGCAACCACAGCTGTGTGGCAAGTGCAGAATTAGACTCACATTGTTCTCAAACACTAAAATCAAATTAAGTGGTTGTACTATTAATAGCACTACTTATTCAGCTCCTTTCCTCTTTAAAGCACTTTATAAATATTAACTAATTAATCCTCACACTCTTATGAGGTAGGTAAATAATTGTTAGCTCCCTGTTTGAGGAAACTAAGGTTGAGGTTAAGTGGTTTGCTTGCTCAGGGCAATAGAGTGAGGCAATAAGTCCCAAATTAGGGCATTTTAATTTATTTTGGACACTTTATCGAATTTTTCATGATAATTTATTATATCGTATTACTCTACATTATTTCTGTTATAAAATGAATGGAAACATGTAATTCATTGTTGAGTGAATAAAAATAGGTAAAAAATACTCAAGAATTGTTTCCTATAGCTCACTATAACACCAAGAACTTATAGACCATGAACCTAACTAGCCAGAAATCACCAGTCATTTCATTTGGCATCTTTATTCTTTACAAATGCACACACGCGCACGCGCGTGTACACACACCCACACACACACACACACACCCCTAATTTCCCATAACAGAATTTAGGTTTCTTAATTTTAGAAGCCATAAAACCATATCTTATTCACCTTGATATCTCTAAAACCATATGTTAGTAAGATACTACCTTTTGGTATGATAAGTATTTAAGAAACACATCTTTTTCAGTATCTTCTTAATTATTATTTCTTCTTCTACTCTCAATCCTTATCTTGTCCATCCTCCACATTTCTTAATTTTAAGTAACAGAACATAAACATGATTAATCTCTCTCTCTTGCTCAAAGTCACAAATGCTTCCATGTTTCTGCCTCCACCTTCATGCCCTTCTCTGTCTTTTTATAGCACTTTTGTAATGTGGAATTCATTGACACATATTTTTACCATAGCACTTAAAACCTTATAACATAACTCCTTATATGTTTTATGATTGTTCCGTGAGGGCAGATAAGATATATCCCAAACTAAACATTGTCTCAGTGGATGACACAAAGTAAGTGTTCAATGACACAAAGTAAGTATTCATTAACTACATAGTAAATGAAGAAATAGTGACAGAATTAAAGATTCTACGCTGCCTTCTTCCAAGGCAATTTTGCTATTAGCTTATTACTTATGAATTTCCTCATGTTTAACTTTGATGTCCACCAAAAGAAAAACTTTGTAGTTTTTTCTCACTTGGACTTTCTTATCTTCTTTATTTTCTGTAATCCATATATCATCAGAATCTCTGTCTCCTCCTATAATCTCCTATTTGGCAAATTCCTGTGACAATGGGTATATACTGGGTTAATAGTTAGAAAAGAAGTTTTCTAAATGTAAATGAATAATTTCAGCAGAAATTTCTGATACACCATCCACATAATTAACACTTCACACTACCTTTACATGAAACCAAATAGGCTCTTACTTATTTTATTTGCTTGCCTTAATTATAAACATAAATCAAATTATTATTTTTTTGAAACCTTGAACCAAGTGACATGGTATTTTTTCTGCTGCTCCATAAATGACTATTTAAAAAAGCTGAGGAGAAAATTGTTTAAAGTCTGTGAGGCTATGGTACCCTGATCATCATCTCAGGCCCTAACTAATCTCTAGGCTATGTAAGTGCAGAGAACAGGGGAGATTTTCAGAACCATTAGTTTTCTGTCTAGCAGGGAAGTACCAAGCCACATAAAGGGAGCTCCAAGAGAATTCCATATAGAGATTTGTTGACTGCAAGACAGCAAGATTGGTATCTCATACCCTGAATAGACATGTGATATACAGCATTCTCCCTGGTCTAATTTGTATGCTTATGTAAACAATGGTAGAAGAGAATTGCAGACTATATGGAGGTAGATAATAGAGAGTTGCTCAGTGGAGCAGCCTGTACTCCCAGGCTGACGTGACATGAATACATGAGTTTTACATGAGCTGAGTAGGCAGCAGGCAAAGTAGTAAGACTTTAGCCATCTTGTCAATATCTTACTCCTGAAAAAGAAGACCTTGGAAGCTAGAGGAAGGGGTGAACTTCCTAGGGTGAGATCTCAAAAAGATTGAAGTGAGAGATTGTACAGGGACCTGTGCAATGAAGAGACCCTGAAATACATTCTAAAGAGCTTACATGTGCATTCCACAGGATCTGGAAGCCTACTGTAGAGAGGGCTAGAGGATGTTAACCAGAGCAGCAACTGAACAAAATAAGGACAAAAACAATTCAAATTACTCAAATCCCAAAGCATCAGCAAGATAAGACAATCCACAGGAAAGGAAGAAAGAATAAAGTCACAGCTCACTTTCCATCATAACTGAAGAGAGGTGAAAAACTCCCATTATCTATTGGGGTTCAATGGTCCACAGGGGACCAAGTCTCAAGTATTCTACATAGCAATTCAAGTTCATTCTCCCTGAATTTTTTTTCCACTGAGGCTTTCATACTAGCTTACTTCAAGTTCCTCAAGCTGAAGCTTGGGCGTGGCTGGGAAATAGGATGAAGTGACCATTGACTTGAATATAAGATTTAAGTTTCCAAACAGAGTAAAGTAGACAGGACTGAAAATGACTGAGAAACTATGATATCTTCCCGAGATATCATTAATGGCCTGGAAAGGCAGGTTTGACAGAACATGGCTGAAAGCAGCCATTGGCAAGAAATAAAACCATTTCATACTTACATCTTCACTGAATTCAGTCTGTTCAGCAAACTGGTTAGAATGACATTTAGTAATTACTCAACAAAATTGTTAGTTAACTGTTTTTAATATCTAATTCTTCTAACGTTATAGTTTAAGAGTAAGTCACCTGTAATGTTGTTTCTGAAAAACAATAATCTGTTTCAGATTCTTGATTACATTGACATGGTGCTTTTCTTTACAATGACCGTTTATTTTGGTAATTTCTGCTGTCTTTCTTAAATGTTCCACCAGTAGTAAACGCTTAATATGAATAAATGGATCGATGGTCATGGAATATAAGATTACAATGGAATATTCATGATTGTCTAGTAAATTGTAAACCACCTATTTTCAGGAACTAATAAAGGGGTGCTCTCATGCTATGCACACCCAACAAGATTGCTTTAAATCCCTTCCATACTCTTCTTATCTGTACACTTTCAATTTTCTGTCCTAAGGATTTTAAAGACACAAGAAATAAGATATAACTTTTCATCACACAGAATTCTTAAGCCAATGAATCTGAAAGACAGTCTGTCTTGGTCCCCCTACTATGCATGCAGATAAGATAGTTTTATCTAATGCCTTTGACTTCAGGATAACTCTAATATCAGTTCTATAGCTGTTCTCTCTAGTCAAAAACCTGTCTACAAAATCTATGATATTTTTGTTTGTTTTTTGTACATTTTGAAATTACCAGTACATTTATTGGATACTTTTATTCACGACTTATGTCATACTAAAAACAGAGAAATTCAGACAACACAGCCAGCTCCCAGGGAACACAGTATATTCTCTTCACAGCCAATATGCTGCCCTTACAGTCTCCAGAATGCCAAAGGGGGGAAGAAATTGATGAAAATAGCTGTGATGATTCTTGAATAAATTTAAAAATTATGAGATATGGAGGAGAACAGCCTTTCCAGTAATCAAGCACATGTCTTATTATTTCTTAACCCCAGAGTGATATAAGTTCAATGCATTCAATTTTAGAAATCTAATTGCAGTGAATTCAAGAAGATACATATTTCTCTAAGCAATAAATAGAGCCATTTCTTTTTTCCTTCTCTGAAAGATAAAAGGACCGGTGCTAGAAAACAGCTGCAACTCCAAAAACATAGGCTCTGTATCTCAGAATACATGGTTTGAGTTTTTTTCTAAGTGGACTAAATGAATAGCCAGTTTCATTTCTCCGTCCCCAGGAAAAGGATGCAAACAGAGCATCCTTTCAAACAGCTGCAAATATGAATGATTAAAGTGATTCAGACAATGGAAGAATGAAACCTGCATTTGCAGATGTCACCTTCAAAATAGTGTGGAGTCGACAGCTTTGTTTCTTTCAGCTCCCACCACCTAAGAACAAGTAAACTGATTTCGAAATGAGAAATCTATATATTCATTTTCGTGAAAAATACCAGCCAATCCTGGACTCTGCAGTTTTGTTGTTTATCCAGAGGTCGATGCACTGCAATGGTATTTCTATAACCATAAAGTTGATTTTATCTTTAGCAGTCAATTGAATGCAAAGATATGTAAACAGAATTCTTAGTAATTCTGACTATCATGTAATTTCATAGGGCTTTAGTATCTCTTCAAGATTATTACTTTAAGTGCATTTCTCTGATTTTCTATTTGATTTTGACTGGTTTCCTTTTTAAATTACCCCATGTGAAAAATGCCAATAGGAATCATCAATAAATGTGTAGTAAAGTTCTGTTTTTACAAATCTTAATTCCCATAATTTTTAAGATGAAAGGAGGTATTTTGTGGAGGTGGAGATTGGAATTGTATTAGTAGCAGAGAGTATTTTCACCCTATTTCTTAAAGCATCATCAAGACTGTTTAGAACTAAGTTTTCTGTGAGTTGCCAGTGTTTCTTTACGTCACAGAAAAATCACTTCTGGCTTTTGTGGAATTCTTAGTCTCCATTTTATATCCTACAGTTGTATTCCTTATCTCCATGCCCACATCCAATCAAAATAGCATTCAACACAGGAAGCTGTATGTAGTAGAATTTTAATGAAAGCTAAGATGTAATGGTTAAGTGACAGCATATAAAATAGAAAGTTGAAAATAAAACTTTAAATATATTAATTTTTTTAAATGACCTAGATTTAGTTTCATCAACTTGGGCTCCATCATTCCAAAGTGCCTTTTGGCTCTCACTTCCTCCTCTTTTCTCTGCTCTTCTTCACTTTTCTTCCAAATTCATGTTTATTCCTATGCAGAGAAGTTGGCTGTTTCTTCTCTGCCTCTCTTCAAAATATATCCTCAGCTTCTCACGTTACCTTCCCAAAAATATTGGATATTTTACTAGATCAAAATAATTTTCTTTTCTTTAAGAACAGTCTTGATGACAGTTGTAAATATAATAATTTTCCTTATACTACACAACAAATAAACCTTATCTCATGCCATTCTATTTCACTCTTACTATGCATTGGCCTTTTTTTTCCTTCTCTAGATCACACCAACCTTATTTCCTTCAGAGACTCTTTCCACTTGCCATATGTTCCATTTGATCCATTTGATCCCATATTATTCTCACAGTTTGTATCATCTCATCATTCAAATCTCACCTCAAAAGACATCTTCTCAGAAAATCATTGTTGGACCACTCTATTTAAATTACACTCCCATCGCACACTTACATGGGCTCTTTTTAGTTTAATGCTGTGTTTATAGCATGTATTCCTACATATAATTGTTTTGCTTTTTAACTTTTATTTTATTTTCCAGAAGTAAGGTAGCAGGAGCAATATAGTCAAGGTTCCAATATCACCAGCATGGCTACTGTACACACCACAATCTACTGCAGTACATGGGGTATCAGCACGCTGCCACTGTGACAGACTCTCACACATAAATCTCAGTTACTCCTTCATACTCATGTCTGTCACTCTAGACCCAAACTCCTGTACAGGAGTTGCAGGTTGTCCTAGCCCTACATCACAAGCCTTCATCTTGGCTATCAATGAAATAAATAAACATTAATAAGAGAGGATACTATTATTCAATAGGCAAATAAAACACTGTGCCCAAAATGCAAATAACTAACACAGTAAGTTGGTTTTCTAGTATTTTCTTCTTGAAATAAGAGAAGTTAACAGAGCACATTTTCTTTTATTTTTACTTGTTGACTATATTGAGTAATATTTTCATATATATGAAACTCCACTGTATAATTATAGTTGAGATAAAGCAAGTATATAGAATACATTTTCCATACTTTGCAAAAAAACATATATGTGACCTTTACCTCATAACAATACTACCTATAGACATGAAATTAGTTTTCTACATATGAAATTTAGAAGTACAAGCTGTTCTCCATCTTGTAAAAAAAAAAATTATCTGTTCTGCAGCATCCAACAAGAGAAAATGGAAAGAACTCACATTTAGGAATTCAGGAGAATTTTTGGATAAAAATAAGTAAAAGCTGTTTTAAATCTAAATTATAAAATCTACCAGTTTTTATATATTACTCACTGATAGAATTTGTGAATTGTCATCATGCAAAAAAAATTTCATTCATGATGATTGCTGCAGTTACCTATTATGGAAATTCCACCTGAACACTTCATTTGTATTCACAGAAGTTGTGGTAGGAAAGGCTACACAATTACTAGGCCATATAATGGTTCCCCTGAGCAAGAGAAGGCCATTCTCTATTCTGAGTTTTCCAGGAGTTTGTGATCAGTGTGTGATCAGGACTAATTCTTGCCATTTTAAAAAAATTTCTAAAGTTGTCTGTCATTCCTAAGCTTCAGAAAGGTGAAGGAAATGCTTACGCATACATAAAGGCAATGATACTCATTTGAGTCTCCTTGGTTTGTGATTTAATGTCCGTGCTGTCTAAAATTATTAGACTATATACATTTGAACAAAGACTTCTAGTATTTTGTTATCACATCCGGTTACAGTTACCATTCTCTGTACTTTGGAATGATGAAAAACTAGCTTAGTTATTAGAAGTTCATTTTTATTTATGTTGTAATAACAGCTATCTATGTTGAGCAAGTACTCTATACAAGGTACTTTGTGATTTGTTAATATTCATAACATTTAATCTTCTCAAAAAACCTAAAAGGTTGGTATTTTTCCTCTTATTTTAGAACTAAGAAATGAGATGTTTAAAAAGTGAACTAACTTATTCGGGATCATACTGTTAGAAAGTGACGAAGATGAAACTTGGATACAGGCCTCATGTTCCACAGCCCATGTTAGTAACAGTCTGTTAAATTGATTTATTTTCAATGAGACAGTAAACATCTGGCCTCTGTTTGGAATTTCCATTCAACTGGGGTCAAATCTACAGGTCTTTATTTAAAATTTTATAATTTATTATAAGATTGCTGAATTTATTATGAAACAACAGGGAAATCATAAAGATAATTAAAATAGGCAGCTCCTATTTTTGTATTTTGAATTCTGTAAATCATCAATGTTTTCCTTGGTGAACCTACTGAGGGTTCCTGTAGCAAAGCTTCTTCAAAGCCAACAGAAAAAGGTAAAAGGAATTAACCCTCCAAGTGTAGTTTTATTATTTTTTTAAGTTCAAGAATATTTCAGATATTTTATTAAATTTATTGGGGGAATATTGGTTAATAAAATTATATAGGTTTCATGGACACTAATAACACGTTAGTGGCTAGCAGAGGAAAGGGGGGAAGGAGGAGTTAGATAAGGATAAAGGGAGTCAAATATATGATGATGGAAGGTAATTTAACTTTCGGTGGTGAACATGCAATGCAATATACATATGACATATTATCGAATTGTACACTTGAATCCATGTGTTAAAATCAATAATTTCATAAATAATCTTCACCTCCACCTAGCAGAACTTCTGGAACAATTTTTCATACTAGGCAACAGGACTATTTCTGAGCCCCTTTTTGCTTAAGAATTAAAGAAAAAAGCTAAGAAAAGGAAAAAGAGGAACAGTTTTATAAATAGCATTTGCCAAAAATCTATAGCTAGCCTTTCTAAAGATGTGCTCAGATATTTAGATACAGCGACAGGTGTGTGTGAATAGATACAGTAAATAGATATATCAAAATCAATATACTTCAAAATTTCTGATGACCCATCAACTCAAAATTTATCCATCCAAAATTCTTCTCCATTTTTGCTGATGTTCACTCCATCCTTCCAGTTTCTCTGGACAAAACTCTGTGGTTCAGCCAGAACCATTTTCTTTTCTCCCATACCTTACATCCAACCCATCAATGAACCTTGTAGTTTGTATCTTCAAAATACATAAAATTGCTTCAAAATAACCTAGGAACTAGTGAGAAGGTGGGAGATTGGTGGCCTATAGGTAAATTTCTCTGTGAGTTGATATTGGGCTAAGTGACAGGAGAGCTTCACACAGCTTTTTACTGTTTTTTTAATTTTTTCATAACAATATGTATACAGAAGCATATGAATACTTGTCTCCTTCAGAGAGACCAGAAGTGGGTAGATAGAGATATGGAGAGAGACAGAGAGAGATAGTTCAAACCAATTTGAATCATAAATAGTATTTTCAGGGATAATTGCAACAGCCCTCTATGTACTCTCCTTAACCTTTAGACTTTATTTTTAGTTAAGCAGTCAGAGTAATATTTTGAAATAACTTTCTGCTGAAATTCCTGCAATTAATTGCTCTTCATTTGATCCAAAGTGAAAGTCAAACGTCTTGTCCTTCTCACATGTTTCATTTCTTCCTCACCCTATTTCAGCCATACTGGCGTCCTCTTCCTTGATCACATCGGGCTGCTAACTTAGAGCCTCTGACTCTCTTCTTTGTACCAGAAGAGCTTTGCCTGTATCTCATCATAGCTTTCTCCCTCACTTCCTTCAATAAAGTCTACTTTTTTAACTGTATTATACGCCACTTCCACCTCTGACACCCCCTACCCTGCTCTACATTTTGTGTGTGTGTGAGCGCGCTAAAGAATTTATCTAGTTGTAATATACTATACAAAATGATGTATTTCCCATCTTATGTTTGTTTTTCTCCTCTCTTCTGGAGTATTATCTCCAGAGGACGAGAAATGTTTTGATCATTCTTCTACCCTAAGTATCTGGAAGATGCCTGGCTCGTAATATGTACTCGATTATATTTGTCAAATGAAGAGCTAAATGAATGATTTGTGGGAAAGTTTAGAGAATTTAAGATGCTGCTTAACCTCAAGATAATCATGCTAAGCGAAATAAGCCAGACTGAAAAAGTAGAAAATCACATGATTTCTCTTATATGTGGGATATAAACCTAAAAGCAACAAATGAACAGGGACATGGACAATGGACTAGTGGTTACCAGACAGTAGTGGGTGGGGGAAGAGGGGAGAGGTAGATGAGATAAAAGGGGTCAAATATAGGGGAGTAGAGGAAGGGTGAAGTGGGTAAAGGGGATCAAATATATGGTAGCTGAAGGAAACGGGACTCTGGGTAGTAATCACACAATAGAATATATAGATGTCAAATTATAATGTACATCTGAAAATTATATAATTGTATTAACCAATGGTACCCTAATAAACTTAATTAAAAAAATAACAATAAAATAAAATATCAAACCTGTCAAAAAAATAAAATAAAATAAAGTGCTGCTTAAAGTAAAAATTTTAAGGGAATTTTAAGGGATAGATATCATCAGCTTTAAACTTCTTCTGAACAAATCAAATAGTCTACCCAATACTTTTCTAAATTTTACAAGAAGTGATGATGGTAAAATCAGTTGAATCTTTAATGAAACTTTATGATAGTCAGCCAAATAATTTAGTAATATTGTATTTTATATTCGGTATACTCATCATAAAATATAATAAATCTCCCAATCTGAAATACAATGTTAGCTAAACATATATATCTATTTTGGGGTACTTGAAATATTATTTTTAGTAATTTAAAATGACTTGTTTTTTATCCTGTGACATTGACCATGCCTCTAGTGTATTTTATGACTCCTAATCAGGAAGTGATGCTTTCCTCATCTTTATCACATTGATTCCATGGGAATTTGGATTTGCTTTATAGTGACCTGATTCACAGCACAACATTCCAACATATATCATTATATAAACCTTTATACCCTAATGCTTTTTGTCATCATTTAATGTTGACATTTGCTGTCATTTTGGAGACACTTATGCCATATCTATTTGTTGTAGTTCTCTGAATCCTTAGGCACGTGAAAGTAATATTTACCTTATATTCTCATTATACACTATGCTTTCTTTTATCATTAAAATCATCTTGTTTTATTATTATTTAGTAATGATCTCTAAAAAGAGTTTGCTTAGGATGGGAGAATTTAGGTAAGGATAAAATATTACAAACTGTGTTTCTAAAATAATATATTAGAGAATGTGAATAACTTAATTATATTTATTATAATTTATTAAAGTGTAAAATGTAAATATTGTTTATACTAAAACGATTAAATAGGAGAGAGATGTGAAACTTGTAATGATGGTAATAGTTTAATTATTTCGAAGTCTTCTGTTTTAGAACACTTGAGAGGAGAGTATGTTAGTAACTCTGCATCCCAGTTATCTATTGTGAAGTAGCACACCAATCCAAAATTTAGTGGCTTGAAATAATTTTTCACTCACAGCCTGTGAACTGACTGGTCACAGAAAGATGGTTCTTGTTTGGAGTCTCTTATGAGATTGTAGTTGGATAATGGTTGGGCTAGATTGGAGTCATCTGAATGCTACACCCAGCAGGACTCCAGGTTGAGCTCTTCCCGCTCACATCTGGTTCCACACACTCCTCGTGCGGTCTCTGTCTCCAGTAGAGTAGCCTGGACTTCTTACACGATGTTCAGGTCACCCAGAGGCAAGTAGCAAAAACTGTCAGGGCTCAAAACTGGCACAGAAGTCACAAGTCGGGGCAGATTGAAGGGGCTGACAGAAAATATTGCATCTGCCATTCAGAGAGTTACATGAATGTACAGGGAGGCACAGGATGGATGGCAGCCATCTTTGTAAATAAGCTTTTAGTACAGTTAGTACTTGTAAAATGTACTTCACATCCATAAATTTGTTTTATTCATATATGAAATGAGAATAATAATAGTGCTTAAATTTTAGAACTGTTGTGATGCCTAAATGAGATAATGCATGTAAAATCCCTAGCACTTTGCCTGGCACATAAATTCTAAAACATTCCAATTAACATATCTTTATTTCTTATTAGCTTGAAACCTCCTTAAGGGTTGATATTGTATGTTTTCATTGATATAACAGCATAATACAACATTTGATACATTGTAGGCCACTAAGAATTATTTAGTTAACATATGAATAAATAAATATTCTAAATATTTCTGTATTTATAAAAACTACAGGGTTAATTTCCCATTAAATGGAAAAAAACTTAAGCAATCTGGGTCTAAAATTATATGGTGGAATTATCTTTGTTAATCAATCTTTAATAAATTTACTGTTGCTTTGCTTCATACAAACACAGCCTCACGGTGAAAAATTGAAGTACCTACCTCGTACAGTGAAAAATATCTGAAGCTGGAAAATGAACATGGCATACCCTAGACTCAGCATCATTAACTGAGTTAAAGCTGTTTGTCTTTCTCAGAAAGCTAAGAAAAGAACAATACATAGATGTAAAATTCTTGCAGGCAACTCAGATATTGGTTTTGTAAATGGTTGGAGAGAACAGGAGAGCAAAACAACATGAGAAGAAAGCAGGAAAGTCTTCAGGTTATTTCTTATTAACCTATGAAGTGTGGGTAATAGACCACATCCAGTGAGCAACGACATACTAAATAGACACAGACAATTAATTCTTTTAAAAATCAGCTTACAAGTGAGAGGAGCACACTGAGTGATAGTAGCCTCTAACATTACTCCTCTGCCCACAGACTGTTCTGCCACAAGTAAGGCTCCTGTTCCCCAGCAAATCTGAGTCACTTGCTACATTCTGGCTACAGGCATCTCCTTCCCAGGCATCTACCCCTGTTTTATCTCAATCTCTCTTTTCTATAGGACATTAAATGTCTCAAAACCTAGGACATGGTACTTCAAAGTCTGTAAACTGAGGCTCAGAGTTGCAGCCATCTGAAAAAAGTACCATTATATATATGATTTGGCATCCTTAAAGACTAAATAAATGGGTTGAAACTATGGTGACCACTATATCTACCTTTGTTATCATCATCATATAGGAACGAACATATATATATATATGTTTTAAATTGCAGTAATACATTTTCTTTCAAACATGAATATTTTCCTTATAAGATAATTTATTTCCTTAAATGGAGGTAGAGTGCAAAGTATAGAATCAGAATGCTTGGGTATAAATGGTACCACTGTCATTCATCAGCTGCATGACTCTGAACAAGTTATGTAAACTTTACATGCTTCAGTTTCTTTGTCTGTAAAATGGAGATAATAATAATATCCTCTTTATGGAGTTGTTGGGAGAATTAATTAATACATTTAAAACTCTTAGACATGTGTCTGAAATATATTAAATTAGAAATAATTTTTAGCTAATGAGCTTCCAAAAAAAACAACTAGCTTAGGAAAGCCTGTGATTTTTTTAAAGATTATTATAAAAATGCATTATTTCATATTCTTTAATTTTTATCTGTATTGATATCCAAAAATGATATTTTATTATTATTATATATTGCATATACATATTCAATTCCACATTAGGATAAATACATTTCCTAACGAGGTTCTTAATGATTGACAATATGAACTGAAAACAAAAGTCTAATCTAATGCTAGTACAGCAGGCAGGCATTGCATTTGAGAGGGTGAAGTGTGATTACAATGACATTTATCTTGTGGTTTGAATACTGGAGCCTTAGAAAAATGATCCAACTGATTCTTTATATCTATTTACCTATCACTGAATTGAAATAGGCCTTTGTATTCAGAAACTTAATTTTGTCAAATGAACAGCTATTTTTACCTCAGAAGTTTGGTAACAGAGTAAGACTGTTATCATAAAAAATGTGTAATGGTTTTTACCTGTCAAATGATAATCAGAATCTTTTTTTTTTTTTTTTAAGGAAAGAGATTTTGATATGTTTTGAGGTACTGGATTTAATGGAATTTTTCAGTCCTGGAATGTGCATTCTTATTTTAGCACAGACTCACAGCATAAAGAGAGGTGTGTGAAAGGTCAAGTATTTGAAAGAAGTATTATTTAAGAACTTAAACTATATGACTCACTGACCTATGAAACAATAGTAACTTGAGCATATTGATAATCTGTATTTAATAAGAAAACAATATTTTTTCAACCCCATTTAATTTTTGCAGCTCTGAATGTTATTCTTTTCTACAAGAAAATGGGCTGCCGTGCAAGCTTTCACATTTCCTGTCTGAATGAGCAACTTTTCTCATATATACTCATCATTAAGGGTCTGAGAATTCTTTCAACATTGATTAACCCATCAAGACACTGAATTAGAGCTATAACATGATTTGTGTCAAAATTAATCATATTTTGTGTTTAAAACAATCCCTCCTAAAGTAGAAAACAATATCTGCTCATCTTGTGATAATTCTGATGGCACACTTGACAAATACTAATAACTTTCTCTTCAGGGGCAGTTCTAAATACGATAACATTGGGCCAAAGAAGGATCAATCTATGTCATTTAGGTCATCAATGAAATAGGCCTATACCTAAACAATGTTGAATGTAGAATTCATTATTTGCCTTAGGCAAGTGTCCAATTTGTCTTTTTTCTTTTTCCCTTTATCCTATCTACCTCTCCCTACTCTCTGGTAACCACTAGTCTATTGTCCATGTCCATAAGTCTCTGTTTGTTGTCCTGTTCATTTGTTGCTTTTAGGTTTATATCTCATATATAAGTGATATCATGTGATTTTCAACTTTTTATGTTTGGCTTATTTCACTAAGTAGATTATCTCAAGATCCATCCATGTTGTCGCAAATGGCAGTATTTTATCTCTTCTTATGGCTGAGTAATATTCCACTGTATGTATGTACCACAGCTTCTTTATCCAATCATCTATTGTAGGATAGGCAAATTTCCAATTTAGAACCCCTTTTTTTTTCTTATGAAATGTTAATTTTACTTATTAAAAGAAGTAGTTTGGAGAGTCATTGGTCATTGTGAGTGGTTTCAGAGCATTATGCATAGGAATAGAAAATATATTTCATCCCCTAGGCAAACCACATTACTGACCCCAGCATAACTCTAAGCAATTATAATTGTATGAAAAAGAGGGTGGTATGTAAAGAACAAACTAGTTGTTTGGAAACACACACATACACATTTTTCTCTTTAAAATATTAGGACTTTTTCTTGTAGTACAAAAGGAATAGTTGGTTCTAGGCTTGGTTTCCTATGTTGCCAATAAACCACTGTCACCTTATTGCATATAGAATAGGCTAGAGGTAAAATTCAGAGTAACCATTTTTAAGGAGTTTCACATATACCTCTGCTCACATCCCCTAAGGTCAAAGTTAGGTAAATCACAGATATAGCTTCAAGAGAGACTAAGAGACAAGTGGTAAGAGATATGGGATTATATGGCTGATATTCAAACATTCTATCATCAAAAAGAAAAAAAAGCTTTGAATACTGAGGCGCAGTTTATAGTTTATACCTTGTGGATATTTGCAGCACGAATTTCCAGTGAGGAACCATGCCTCTCTCACCTCATCTCTTTAAATCTTAATTTGGTTTCCATTCCCTGACTCCAGAAGTGAAGAATTTTACTCAGATCATATCAATTAGAATAACTTTATCTTGCTGGCTTGCTGATTGGTTCTGGGATGGATGTTAAACCTACCTAGGTAAAACTAAGTAATCCTTGGTTCTGGGCATGAACTGCATTCTCTTTTCCATTTGATGTTAGTACAAGGTATGATTCCCTTGAAGCTACTGGCATCCATTTGTATATCACATGGAGCCTGAGAATTAAGCCAATACCAAGTAAAGACAAATCAAAGAATGGAGACGGACAAGATATTAATTATCTTCCATGAACCCTGTAGCCAGACCTATTTAAATTCTCTTTGTATCTCTAGACTCTTCAGCCTAGATAAGTCAATAAATTCCCTTCATGACTTAATTGATTCAAAGCATTACAAGGAAGTATATAAGTGTCAAGATAATCTATTTGTTGGTAATTTTTTATAGATGATGATTCTAAAACACAATAGAGTTCTACTAAAATTTTACCCTGTGAGCACTTATTCCAAATATGCAGTATTCTGGACAATTCTTTATGAGTTAGAAAAAATATTTTCTGCAATGGCACTTCTAGTTCACCTTATAAAAATCTTAAATATTGAAATAGTCTTTTTGATGATGTGCTAAATCAAAAGGATCTTATCTTTTTCCTCATATTTGTGACAATTCTATACTACTGTGCCATATCATATAATTCTTCTAAGTCTTCGCTCAAGCAGAAAGCAAAACTTCCTCCAGAGTTCAGTATATACCACTATCTTATCACTCAAATGAGTATACTAAAATTACCTGTTTAATTATGTCTTCATCACTATCATGTGCTTAATACATCTTATATTTCCAAGGCTAGTAACAATGCCTGGCACATGGCAGTTTAATATTTTTTTATCAAATAGATTTTATATTTTAGAGAAGTTTTAGGTTCACAGCAAAATTGAGCAGAAAGTACAGAGAGTATACTCGCTGTTCCCACACTAGCACAGCTTCCTCCACTATCAAATCCTGAACCAGAGTGGTACATTTGTTACAATCAATGAACCTACTTCAATATATTATTATTATCCAGAGTCCATAGTTTATATTAAAGTTCATTCTAGGTGTTATACATTCAATAGGTTTTGACAAATGTATAATGACACATATTCACCATTATAGTATTATACAAAATAGCCCTACTACCCTAAAAATCTTCTGTACTCTGCCTATTCATTCCTACCCTCAAATCATGGTATACACTGATCTTTTTGTTGTTTCCATAGTTGGTTTTTTTTTTTTTTTTCCAGAATGTCATATAATTGTAATCATACGGTAAATAGCCTTTTCATATTGGCTTCTTTCATATATTAACATATATTTGTTTCCTTCATATCATTTCATTACTTGATATATCATTTTTTTTTAATGCAGAATAATATTCTATTGTCTGGATGTATCATCAAATATTTATTTATTTACCTACTGAAGGTCATCTTGGTTACTTCCAAGTTTTGGCAATTATTAATACAGCTGCTATAAACAATCATGTGCAGGCCCTTGAGTGAATATAACTTTTTAACTCTTTTGGGTAAATATTAAAGAGCATAGTTGCTGGATCATATGATAAGATCGTACTTAGTTTGTAATAAATAGCCAAACTGTTTTCCAAAGTGGTGATGCCAGTCTGCATTCCCACCAGTGATAAATAAGAGATCCCATTTCTCTACCAGCTAGCCAGCATTTGGTGTTGTGGGTGTTTACATTTTGGCTATTCTAATGGGTATGTAGTGGTATCTCACTGTTTTAATTTACATGTTCCTGATGACATATAATGTGAAGCATCTGTTCATATGCTTATTTTCCATCTGTATACCTTCTTTGGTGAGGCGTTTGTTAAGATCTTTGGCCCATTTTTAAATCGGGTTGCTTGTTTTCTTACTGTTGAGTTTTAAAAGTTCTTTGCATACTTTGGATAACAGTCCTTTGTCAGATATGTCTTGCAGTTTCTCCCAGTCTATGGTTTATCCTCTCATTCTCATACAGCATCTTTCATAGAACACAAGTTTTTAATTTTATTGAAGTCCACCTTATCAATTATGTCTTTCACATATCACATCTTTGGTGTTGTATATAAAAAGTCATTGCATTCCCAAGGTCTTCTAGATTTTCTCCTGTGTTATCTTCTAGGAGTTTTTACTTTTGCATTTTACATTTATGTCTATGCTCCATTTTGAGTTTATTTTATGAAGGGCATAAGGTCTGTGTTTGATTAATTTCTTTGCATGTGGATGTCCAGTTTTTCCAGCACCATTTCTTGAAAAGATTATCTTTTCTCTATTTTATTGTCTTTGCTCTTTTATCAAACATCAATTGTCTATGTTTATGTGGGTCTATTTCTGGGCTCTCTATTCTGTTCCATTGATCTATTTGTTTATGCTTTTGCCAATGCCACACTGTCTTGATTACTGTAGCTTTATAGCAAGTCTTGAAGTTGGATAGTGTCTTTTTCTTTCTCCTTTAACACTGTGTTGGTTATTCTAGATCTTTCACCTTTTCATATAAACTCAGTTCCATACATTTTGCTTAAGTGGAAAATAAGCCTTTGCCAGTACTTATGTCACCCTTCTAAAGTCTTTGCAATAGTAATGGGCTTTCTTTCATAAAAAGACAATACTCCAAATTCATCATCAATGAGGTATTG
Source organism: Pteropus alecto (assembly GCF_000325575.1). NCBI lineage: Eukaryota > Metazoa > Chordata > Mammalia > Chiroptera > Pteropodidae > Pteropus > Pteropus alecto. The sequence continues at coordinate 21,166,243 of NW_006441955.1, forward strand.
GAATTAAAATTTTGTGATCACTTCATCAATAACATTAAAACAGTTGTCCTTTTTTCTCTTAATTAATTGCCTTGTACTTTATTTTTGAGGTAGTTAGCTGGGCTAGGCTAGAGTCTAATCAATGTCTGGGCAAAGTAAAGGAATTGACAGGAATATGGATTGTAGGCTTCTATGCTAACAGAAGTGATTATACTTATACTTTGATTCTGCTTGCTTAAAAATAGCTGTGGTAAATAAACTGGAATAAAGAGAGTCCTGCACTTGCATTTAGAAGACTTAGGTCTAGCATTGTCATTTCCTGCACAATCATCAGTTTAAACTCAGACAAGCTATTTACTTATTCAAATAGCTCATCCAAAAGCAAGATGTCTCTCTATATTCTCAAGGACTGAAACAGTGCTTTCTGGCCATTCCTGCCCCCACCCTCCAGCACTGAAATAGAAAATACCTGTGAAACTGTATCCCTTGGGTATCAAAAAGGTATATATAAATAATAATTTTAAGTTGATTCTTAGTAGTATTCTTGAATCCTCTATTCTCCAATGAGATAATCTAGCTTCTTGATCAATAACAAATTCTGTTCCTAAATGACCCAAGCTCTACCAAGTACATGAGAGGTGGTAAGAACTGGCATCTTAAAACAGAATGGTAGCTTTCTCCTTCTATTGTCATTTTGAATATTTAGAAAGTAAAATGTATATAATAGGTTTTGGTTACATTTTGAAGTAGGCTACTCAGTTCTGAAACATTTAACTTTGAAATTGTTATCTGTATTAGGAGGAGAATTTTTTTTTTTTTTAAAAGTGGTGTTTGAATGTCTTTCTATAGGCTTTTGTACAGTTTTTTTGGATATAGGATTTAATAAGATGTGTACACATAAAAATGATGGCTTTAGTACTCTTTCCTTTATCTTTTATTATTTATATACCGTTGATGATTTTAAGCCATGGGTTGTTTACACTAGATGTGCTATTTAATGACTCAAATATTATGAGAAAGAGATAAAAAGAGGAAAAAAGACTGAGCAGGGTTAACTGCTATGTGTTTGGGATTTAGCAATGCAAGCTTTTTCATAAGTTAATATAAAATGATGCATTTTATAATTTGTTACTCATGGAAAGACAAGTAATGTGTTTTAAATTATTTTCTCAAAATACCTAATATAAATCAATACTATGCTATATGGTCAGTGTATATTTCAGTTTTTAATTTAGATAATTTCTCCCATTCCTTGTAACCAAAAGGAAAGGACACAATAGATTTAAAAAATAGATAATGACAAAACGATGATTTAGAAATAATCTTCCAATAGTCAAATAATCATTCATTAAAAATAAAAGCTATTGTGAGCTTTTATTAAATATCAGACATTGTGCTAAACACTTTATAGCTGAAAATGGTTATTAAAAACCAAATCTGGAAATGTGAAAGAGTATTTGTGCCTAGAGAAGTATTAAAAAATTTGAGGAGAGTTTTTGCATCCAGGGGCCAAAAATGTAGCAAATATGAGTGCACTAGAGAAAACTATAAATGGACATGAAGGTGAAAAAAATAAACATAGGAATAAGAGAGTTAAATTTCATCTTAAATGAAACAGAGGTGCTCTGCGAGTTTTGGCAGACACACAATTGAATATATACAAATTTATATTTGGAGATGGGAATTTGTTCTATTCCAAACATCCAACTATATAGCAATATAAATCTTAACTAAGTAATAGTCATGAAAATTAATTTTTAATTTTTTTTTTTAAATTTCAAAGTAGAAATGAAAATATTAGGTGATAGAATAGATATGGGTATTAGGAGAGGAAAATGGCTCTGGAGTTCCTAATTTACTTACCTGGAATTTGTTGTTATTTATAAAATATATTAAAATCAAGTATATTAATGACACAAAACAATTTGTTGTGAGAAGTTTTAAACCTCTCAAATGTTTTTTATGTAGATTAGATCAAAGCCAACAGTTATTAGTAAGGTTACAAGAACCCTGCAGTCGAATCTTTGACTGGATAATCAGAATTGATATCACCAGACAGATATCAGTCACCTCCAAATGTAATACTCTAAATTGGACCTATCAGAGCTTTTGTCATATTTCTATTAGAGAAGCATAACTTTAATCTCATAAAACATTAAACCATTTGTCTTTTTATTTATTTACTTGTTTGTTTGTTTTTCAATTACAGATGACATTCTATATTATATTAGTTTCAGGTGGAAACATTTGCCTTTCAACTCTAATCCTGTTTTCCAATCTTATCACCAGAGACACTTTTCAGAATGGAAATCTGGCTTTTCTCTTGCCCCTGACAGGAAAGCACTGGATGTAGATTTTTCCTGGGTTCTGGAAAAATTAATCGAGGATGCAGGGTAGTAGTTGAATATAATACTCTAAGTTATATGACTTACTGTAGGCCTTTTTCTCAATTTGGAAAACCCGAACTAGGAAATATAAATATAGCTGACCCTAAAACATAGGCATATATTCATAACCATTTTCTCATTAACAATTGCTTCAGAGACAAAAATTTCAGCCAACTTTTGTTTGAGTGACAAGTTGGATATATGGAGAATGTACACAGTTCAATCTTCCTGTCAGATTAATTAGGAAAACAACAATCCATCATGTGAATTAAAAAATAAGACATAACTAACACTTACAAGAAGTGGTCAAATATATTCTCCCCTATAAGTATACCACACTTTTATGAACTTGAAAGGAGAATATCATTAAAATTATTATTTCAAAAATATAGCTAGATCTTTCCAAATCAATAGTCTGGTATTTATTAGAGACTCGCCTACCTATCAGAGGATTATAAACTGCATTAACATCAACATTTAACCTATTATGAGAAGGATGAGTAGAGAGTCAGTTCCTACCAAAATGCTGAGATAATATTCAAGCGATATCATATTTTCTGATATTGCCAGAGTAACATCTGCCTACAAAGCTTACTCTCGTCTCCCAGCCAAAGCAATGTTAGGCCTGGGTCTCCCTACTTCTCTATACCTATCTATCACTCATCTCTTAGCAGAAACAAAGTTAGGTCCTGGGTGTTCCTTCTTTTCTATTATCTGTCACACTTATTTTTCATGGCCTGTTAGAGTACAAGTAGTAGAGTTGATGAGTTCAGCTAGCCTCTGACTAACATTTAAAGTAGTGACTACATTATGGTTCTGGTAAAAAACAACAACAAAAAAAACTACTCGGTTATATGCTATCTCCTTTCTATTTAATTTTAAGGATCTAAATACTATCAATAGTCTTGTCTGCTTTATAGGACTTCGGGTCCTGTAATATATTTTATTTTCCTCTGCTTTGGCTTCCTTAGAGCTTATGATACCATGCTTTTTCTCTGTCCTCTTCCCATCACCCTAAGACTAAAATGGCACTGCTTATGCTAAACAGATAAAATCAATTTGTCTACCTTGCCTGAAGCTTAAATAAAGAACTTCTAAAGTAATCTCATTTCTGATAAAAATTATTCATCTGCCCTAACCAATAAGTGAACTTTTAATACAGGCCACACCTTTTTTTTTCTCACAGCAGTTACCTGCTGTAAATGACTAAAATGAGAGCATCTTTGTAAAACAAAAATAGCAGTTTATATAGATTAGATGCAGAACTTCATTGCTTGCAGGTTAGTAACCAGGGGAAGACTTTAGTTTTATCTATCTAATTAATGATGTAGGCTTTTATATTTGGTTTTCATAAGAATCAGTCGTTGCTTGGTAACCGACTTGCCCGTAGGCTCCCAGAAGAAGCCTTCTAAGCGAAGCACCCTGTTGTCTTATAAATAGGGCAGTAAAGCTTGCTCAGACACGCCTTAGGCGTTCCGCAAATCTTTTCTGTACGAGTATCTGATTTTAACTGAGAAGTTCTCTTTGCCAGAGAGACACTCAATTGGACAAAGGGGAAGAGGGAGAAAGGCACCAATTTCCATATGAGTCTAATAGTATGAAGGAAGACAAGCGGCTAGAAAGATTATTTGCTCTCATTTCCCAAAGTGGGAAAATAAACTACATTAGATGAGAATTAATAAGCTGAAAATAAAAATCAATTATGATACCCAGACTATTTAGCTTCAGGACAAACTAAATCACAGCAGGACAATGGCAAAGAGTGATATCGAAACAGAGATGTTGAAAAAAATCCAACTTATAAAAATAGATTCTACAAGTTATGTATCTCTGATCGTGAGGAAAGGTTTTGTTCAATCAGGATAATGATGTTTCCCATGTTACCTTTTATGTACCCTATTATTGCTTGTATAAAATTACCTTCTATTTATTCTATACAACTTTTTTTTTTCTTATGACAATACAAGTTCCAAGAGGCAGGGTACTTTTCTTCTTCTTCTTCATCTATGTTCACAACACCTAGAATAGAATCTAACACAGGTTTGCACCCAGTAAATATTTGCTGAATAAAAGTCAAAACATACTTTAAGTAGTCTATAAGCTCTTTAAGGACAAGAACAATGTTAACTTTTTTTGTGTACATGGTTGTTTTTCAATAAAGTTTTATTAAGCGAAGGTTGCATGAGTGAATGAATAAATGGATGAGTGAATGAAAATAAATAAATGTGTGAATTAAAAAAAAAAAAGGAAGAACAAATCCTCTAAACTACTAGATGACTGAGTTAAAAGCTACTAACATATAAGAACACCATTAGTAGTAGTTGATAGATGGTCACAGGGTTGGAGAGCATGACATAGGAAATGCAGTTAGCATTAATGTAATGACTAGGTGGAGAGCCAGAGGAGAGAAAGAGCAATTAGGGGGATTGTTTTATAAACTATATAAATGTCTAACCAATGAACTGTATACCTGAAACTAATAATAAAAAAAAGAATCCTGTTAGTGGTGACTAAATGCTAGTAGATAAAATGGTTCAAAGAGTACTAAAGATGTACCTAAGAGAGTAATTTGGACACAATAACTAAATGACTGTGGATGTAGAACAAAAATTATTTCCATATGTAATAATTGGTTATGATATATGTAATCACTAAAATCTGTGTCAAAGAAATTTTTAGCATTTTAATTTAGCTATCCTTTATTTAATGCCTACTATATTCCAGGCACCTTCCTCAAACTATGTCGAATCATCAACATATAAAATTAGATATTATCTTTCCCTTTTACAAAGAGAAAACAGACAAAAAGAGGCTAAGAGACTTTAAAGGTTTCATGTAAATTAAATAAAATATATTTACGTTATGCAAAATAAATTGGAAAAAAAAATTCAACATTTATTAAAATGATACCAAAAGTCCAAATAAATGCTTAAGATCTGGAAACAATTTAATATTTAGAGTTTATCTACATAGAAAATAAAATATTGAATGTGAAATGCCTAGTCTTCTCTACTCAGTATCCTGGAATGTTGAGTAGAAAGGAGGGGGAAAAATATTATAATTATATACTAGGTGAGCAAGTTAAATTTTTGGTGTTTGTATTTTTATTTTTGCTATAATTAGTAAAGACACCAGAAAAAAATAGTACATTGATGTTCTAATTGACAGAAACAAAGAGAAAGTTTGGTAAAAACTATGACAAAAATAGAGTATATATAAAGAAGAACTAATATATCGCTTTAAAAATAGAAAAAGATTTTTTTATATATATCTAGCAATATCTAGCAAAGTACTATCTTCAATCCTTTTGATTTTCACAAGTAGTTATTGAAAACAAAAAAGGTGGGGGATGAAGCTTTATGAAAATAAATGTAAATCAGACTTTAAAGTCTTCCATGCTGGCAATAGAATAATGACATTTATTATTATTACTTGAATCTCAAATTAATTTTTTTCTTAAAGCAAGAATTGCTTCTTGCTTTAAGAAAATATATTTGTTTTCTAAGACATACAATTGTTTTTTTGTTAAAACAGTGGAAATGAAAAACATAAAAAATGAAACTCATGAAACAGAGAATATTCTCTGTCCTTGAAAATAAACAATTGTATCATATACTCTGGTGTTGTAACCTGCATGAAGTAGGAAATAAAATACAAAATGAATTGCTCATCTTCTATATACCTACATTAATTCTCTCCTAAAATAGACATTTTGTTATATCTGTCATATTGGAAACATATCAACTTACTAGGAACATTGGAGGAGATAGTAAAAAATGATGGCAAAGCAATGGTTTTGAAAACATAATATCACAGCTGTAACCAAGCAGAACAGAGTAACCCAACATATCTAATGTGGTATAACTAAAATTATTTTATATGAGTTTATTTCTTAAAATTCATACTCTTAACTTCGAAGCAAAGTTATAGCCTTAAACAAGGTATCTTATAAAAGTTCATTGTTTTATTTTTATTGGATGGCTCTTTAGAAATAAGAATCTTTTTATTACTTGAATTAAAATATCTGTACACTCAAAATATATATATATATAACACCATCAATAAATAATTAATATGCATTTATAAGACTAAAAATCTCAAGTTGCTTTCATTAAGCCCTTAGTGATGTATCTTTGCACAGATAAAAGTCACTATAGTAATAGCAATGTATCATGGTGGTTAAGCATACAGACTCTAGAATCATATTGTCTGTGTCCTTCCAGTACTTGGTAACTCTGTGACCTTGGTATAACCTCTCTACACTTCAGGAGACTCATAAAAGTGAGATAACAATGCCTATCTTACAGAATTACTGTAAGAATTAAGACCAATTATGTTATAAATCACTATTAATTAATTCCGATAGAATCAATTTAAATTTCATAAGGGTAAGAAATTTATGTAATTTTGTTTGCTACTGACTCCTCATGCCTAGCATAATTTCTAGAAAATAGTAAGTACTTAAGAAATATCTGTTGAATAAGTGGATGAATGTTTGAATAAAAGGATGAAAGACTGGATAGATGAATGAGACAAAACAGAACTATCAGTTCACCAGTTAATATATTTTGAAAATGCAAAACTGAATATTCAAGCAATATTTTTCTTCCCAGTAAACTGTTCTGTGGTTGGGCTAAGGAGACAAGAAATATTCTATATGGTCTCTGAGCATAATTGTTTCACTGCTGCAACTGGAGGTACTTTTCCTCAAAAGTAACTTTCACTATTCCTTTATATTATTAAGCATTTGGAATATTATGTGAAAGTGATGAAAATGTTTCTGGTATTCTTAGGAAAGGTCCTCCCTTATAGTTCATATTGTGAAGCTTCAGAGGTACACGGTCACATCTTCTAGGTGATTCTGTTCTTACTGGGTGGACACAGTTATGTATTTTTTGTACCTTGGGAGATAGGCTGTCTGTAATCCAGTGACTAACACCAAGGTCTAGAGTCTTTAAAGCTTTTTTATTTTGATTTGGAAAGAGGGAAGCTGAAGTACAACTCATTAAATTTACATTTATTGAGGAACTATTATACTTTGTGTTTTGCACAATTATTTCCCATATGTTCTCTAATTTAATCATAAAACAATTTTATTTTATGGTTGAGAAATGTAAAATTCAGAGATATTAGCAAATTCACCATAAACTAAATGTAGTATGGCAAAGAAAGAAACCAAATATTCTGAAAACTATTATTATTCTATTATATCACTTTTCTTCAATGGTGTCTGTTGCATTATACATAATGATATTTTCTAAAGTGTGTTATGAGTAATACTAGTATTCCTCAGAGGTTTGGTAAGTTAAAATATGTTTTTCAAAAAAAAACCCTGTGTCAATTAACTTTAGGAAAAACTGTACCTTACAGTTTTGCAAGTTTTATTAATCTTTGTATTCTTCACACCCAGTACTAAAATTAGCAAATGAAACAAATACACAATAAGCATCTATGAAGTGAAGAGATAAGATGATTATTCTATATTCAAGTTGTAATGGTAGGCAGGGGTAATGATAGTAAAAAAGATTAATATTAACATATAAAAAGTTTTGTTATATACTACAGGAAAAAAAATCATATAATTTTCTTTAACTTAGATTTTGCAAAGGTCTAGGGCCTTGTAATTTCTTGGCATGTAGACATCAATCAATAAACAATTTGTCAAGAAAATTATATGAGCTAGTTCTCTTAGAATCTACACACTGTGTAGGTGCATGTTTGGGTTCAATAACAAAACACTCATACTCATATTTGATTATAGCTGAGCCAGACTTGTGAGCCCATTGGTCACAGAAGAACAGAACTCAAATGTGAGGAACAACTGCACTTAAATCTGTTTTTCATAGAGACTTAGAGCACAAAGACCAAGGGCAAAACAAAATTCCAGTACCTTGAACCAATTTCCTGAACTTTAAGTAAAACCTATATTTTTATACTCGACTATGAATTAAAACATATTTCCTCCAAAGCAACAATAAAATGCAGGGATCCAGACATAATTGTGCATTTTCTAGATCTATTAATAAAGTCTTAACCCTAATTAAAGAGAACACTTTCAGAAGGAATATTTTATTCAATCCATAGTTAATTAAGCCTCTTCTCTAGTCATCTATACATGCATATTTTGGTGGATTCAAATTCTCTTCACTTATCAGATCTTAGCTTCAGGATAACTACTACTATCTACAGTTAGTTAAGCCAGTTTACTTCTGTGACAGAGAGGGCTAATAGACAACCAACAGTCATGTTCTCCATAGTGTAAAGTTGTACCTGGGAATATCTTCCAGCCCTCTTGTACCTAGATGGTGCCAAGTGACCAAATCTAGCCACTGAAATATGAGCATAATTGATATGTGTCAATTCCTGGCTGATAGATTAAATATACAAGCTCTTCTTCAGTTTTTAACAAATTTAGAAACCTTATTTTACAGGTGGCAAATTCATAAGCTACGTGGAACCTGACTTTGTTGAGAGACACCACATGGAATCAGGCCGCCCTGAAGAACCACTTAATGGGAATGCTGGTACTAGAATTTATATGAACAAGAAATAAAATTTATTGTGTTAAGCCACTCTAATTCGAGGCTTGCTTCTGAAAGAAGTTAGCCTACTGGACTAATAAATTTGTCTAGACAATTTGGAGATCTTAGAGGCGATTTTCATTACTCTTAAAAATTAATCAATTATTAACAGGAAATTCCATCTAAGGAACATCATGAGAATAACAGACTTTTCCTTGATGTGAATTTCTCTAGCATCTTCCCTCTTTCGTGTGTCAATCTTTACTTCATAAAAAATGTTCGACCACTTATTATGTGCTAGGTACTAAACATATATATTCAGTCTCTACTTTCTAGGAGCTCAGAGACATGTTAAAGAGATGTCACTTTAAATTATTATAAAATATGATGACAGGTACTAATAGGGCACACGAAGGGCATGGAAAAACAGAAGAGTTGGTATTTCTACCTTCTTTGCAGTATCAGGGAAGTTTTCATCTGGTAATTAATTTTTTAAGCTAAAAAGTATGAACAGGAGTTTGACATATGGCCAAGAGGGGTGGTAGATATTTCAGACAGATGGAACCATATGAAAAACAGCACAGAATTACAAAAGGCATGGCATGTGTAAAGAATGGAGAGAAGTTCAATGAAGATAAAATCTGGAGTTCTGGTGGGTGGTTAGAGGGAAAATTGAGAGATGGAGAACAAAGATATAGATATCAGATTAATAAACTAGACTGGAGTCAAGGTTGTGAAATGGCATATGTCTTACTAAAGCATCTCTTTTCACAGGTCTTTAAACAAATTCTTTTTATATTTCATGACAGATTATACTGTAACTATTTGGTTCACTTGTCTGTCTCACAATCTGAGCTCCTTCATGCTAGAGGCTCTGCAATAATCAGCTTTGTATTCCTAATGCTATACACAATGCTCAGTACATAAATAATACATATTGGGTTAAAAAATGGATTTGATGAGTCACACAACTGGATTTTAAAATAGTCCAAGACGATTACAGGAATTGGGGAAGAGACCTTTTGAAATATGTGCCAAAGTTCTCATTAAAGGAAAATGAATACCTTAGACACCTGTGTACATGAGCTAAGATGATAGAAAATGGGAGGGAGGGGAGACAGTCTTATGAAATACATTTACAGTGGACTAGTTATTTTAGAAAAAAAAATAAGTATTAACCTTGAACTCCCAGTAGTATATCAAAAAACAAATGACTTTTTTGTTGGACCTGGAAATATTTTGGGGAGAAGAGAGTGCAAACTGAAAGTGAGAGGAGCATCATCAACTTCTGATTGAGAAAGTTAAGTGAAAGGAGTCATATGGATGCGTAAGGTCACAAATTAGATGAGATGTTCTAGGGGGAAAAATGAACTATATAAGAAATTCCTGTAAATGGGAAGGAATTTCAGAAGATAGAGTGGAAAATGTTAGAAGCTAAAGAAAAGAAGTGGGTGAGATAAAGTTTGATTCAATGGCAATGAGTCTATTCTAGCAACATTTCTTGACATTTTAGGAATCTATCATTTTGCAACTAACTGCATAGCATATTACATCAATGCCACCCTTGATCAATATGAGAACTTAGCAAAAGATTAATTGGGTCCATGATACTACATTATATGCTGTGTTTTGTTTTGAGCGATTATGGGAGATAAATGTTTCACTTTAGCTCTGTGGTTTGCTCACACACTATCACGCTGTACTTTAACAACTTTGTCTTTACCATTAGACTGTAAGTGTTTTGAAGGCAAGTCATGTGCTTTGTTCACTGTTGCCAACTTTGCAGATGAATTATAAAAATTGGTATTTTAGAATTACTCATTTTAATAAAAATTATGAGTATAAAAATCCATTTACACTTGTTTCAAGTCACTATTTCTCTATATAATGGAAAAAATTAAAATATTTTGATCAAATCTATTGAAACATAGAAAAGACTTAGATATAGTTTCTTTTAAAGACATCTTGTTCACCCATTTACAAATTCATTTTCTTCACAGCAAACGAAAATTCAGCCATGTCTATAAAACAAATGCCATGAAATGGAACACTTGCTGCATTCTTTCTAAAGTACAGAGGCATAATAAGCCAACCAGATAATTCAATTTATTAATTTTTAACACCAGCAATAATAAAATAATTTTTTCCAGATATTAGAAAAATGCTGAGAAAATATATTTCTTTTTTAAAAATAAGACATTGAATTCTTATCATCAACTAACATTTGAGAGACTGCATTTTCTTATATTGTATAAGCCCTTAAATTCCAAAGTCTAAATAATATGATTAATAAGAGAATTAAATGTGAATCTAACCATGTCTTTACAAAGATGACAACTTTGTCTTATTCAGTCACAGTTCCCTGGGTTTTACTGTCCTGTCTATCAAAAACAAAAGATAAATGAAAAAGACAGCATCTTGTTTTTATATTATTAATTTACAAGACGTGGCTAAATGTTTTATATAAAAACTTGAGATAAAAACAAAAAAATGATTAAGTAGATTAGCAATAATTGTTGATGGTAGATTATAATGAAGTTGTATGGTAACAACTAACAATATTATGGAATTAGTCTTGTTTTATTATAAGCGGAAACATTCAGCCATACAAGCTCTTTGTCACATCATATCTTCATTCAAAATGATCTCATTATAGCTATTATGTGACAAACTCAATCCACAAGATTCTGACTATCTACGTTATAATTGATATCACTATGTAATTATTAAATTCATAATTTCCCTTTCATATCTAAGGATTCTGTTAATACCTATGATGTAGTGAGACTCAGAACATGTCCCGTACCTTGAAATGTCTCCTGCTGTGTCCTGGCATCCTACTCATTACTTAATCTGCCTAAAAGGAAGCTACTATATTGACTTCTTTTACAATAAATTAGTTTTGCTTATTCTTGAAGATCCTACAATTGAAATTATATGGTATGCATTCTTTTATCCCTGGCTTTTTTTGTTCAACATACTTTCTATGAGATTCACCTTGTTGTATGTGATGGTAATTTATTCATTTCACTGCTCTGTAGTAGTCCAGTTTATTAATATACTACATTTCATTTGCTGGCACTAGACATTTGTTATTTGCAATTTGTTTTTAGATATTGTGAAAAGAGTAGTCACAAATATTCTTGTACATGTTTTTGGTGGATATATGAACTTATTTCTCTTGGAAATATATCTGGCAGTGCAATTTCTAGGTTATAGGATAAACAAATGATTAATTGTTTTAGGCATCAAAAAGCAATTTTCCAAAGTAGCTTTGCTAACTTACATACCCACTACCAATATATAAAAGTGCTTATACCATTCTTTATAATTTCTTGACATTTTCAGTCTTTTTAATTTTAGTCATTCTGCTAAGTATAAGGTATCTCACTAACAGGTATTTTTATAGAAAGTAAGCAAATGAGATGAACCTCAGAAAAATGACAACTCATATTTTGATAATACAATGACTGTTTCAAAAATAGCCCAAGGGAGACAAGGAGCAAATTAACAAACTATACATATTATTTACATTTCATATGCAAAAATACAATGTTTTCTGTTGGAATTTTAAGAGGAGAATAAATAGTATCCTTTTCCCTTTCTTAGTCAAAATTTTTTTGAGAAATAACCCAAATACAGACAGATGAAGAAAAAATTATCATCTTTTTTATATTGCTAAAGCTTTTTGGAGACTATAGCTCTAGATCTGTAACCACTGCCCACATCTTAGACAGTTGCACCATTGGCACAATCACAGACCGCCCAAAGACACAGAATCTGTCCTCCTATGTAGCCCGCATGAAAGAAAGTAGATCAAACACACCCTCACTGACGATTCAGCAGGCTCTAAAAGAGAAAAAAAAAGAAAAGAAAAGAGAACAAAAACAAAAGGAATGAAGAGCCCATGTTTTTTCTTCTTCTAAGATTAACAATTAAATCATTCCTGAGAAGTGGAGAGAGGAACAAAGGGGAAAGAAAAAATGTTTAGAAATACTCACAATATTAGCATATATGACATCACCACATGGCTACAAGAAGCCAGAGAAATTTCTTCCACTGGCTATTTCCTAAAAGGGTTGTTTCTCATTTCACAGCATTGTTAATAAGACTATTATTTGTATTACCTAAATGTGTCCTTATGTGAACTCCTCTTAGAAAGATAAACCTTTTCAAGATAAAATGTTATTTTTTTTTTAATTGGCAGACTGAACATTATGCCAACAATTGTTCTTGCAGAAGATCAGAGGTTAACTATTTTAAGAGATTCAATCAGACAGAACGTGGAACCAAGGGCCCCTGATTCAGTTGTCTTGGAGATGCAATATTAAAAACAGCAGGATTACATAAAAGATTAACTATTGAATGATGAGACATCTAGTAGTTTAACCTCATTTAACATACAATAAGCTAGACTTCTATCTCTAATACAGGAGAGGGATGATTCTTGTCACGAAAATGAAGACCCAAGAGTAAAGGCTTAAACACATTTCATTCTATAATGAATCCCATGAATCAAGAAGTCTAGCCCATATAAACTGGGCTTAGATTTTGATTCATTCTGACAATGTCTGTTATTCCATTTACATTTAATGTAATTAGTATTATGATTGGATTTAGGTTTATCATTTGTTCTCTGTCTCTTCTGTCTTTTTTCTCTTTTCCTGTCCTCTTTTAAATGACTATTTTTTTTAAGAATTCCATTATAATTTATGTATTGGCTTTTTGCTACAACATTTTGCATTCTTGTTTCTTTAACATTTCTCTAGAGATACAATATAAAATTTTTCATAGTCTACTTAGAGTTAATATTGTACTGCTTGATGTAAATTGCAAGAATGTCACATACACATCCATTTACCACTCCCCATGTCCAATTATGCTATAGTTTTCATTTGTATCACATCAACTTAACATTTTAAACTACATAATAAATGTCATATTTTAACTTAAACAACATGTATTTTTTAAAAAATTATTTAGAAGAAAGAATATTTTGTATTTATCCACGTAATTCTAACTTCCGGTACACTTCATTCCTTTCTGGAGATATGTATTTCTATCTGGATTCATATCCCCTTAAAAAAGAAAGAATTCCATTTTAATGCAAGTCTGTTGGAAATTAATATTCTTAGCTTTTATTTACTTAAATATGCTTTATTGCACTTTTTTGACAGATATTATCTCCAAATATACGTTTTTTTTTCCCTTTTATCCCTCAAGATGTTCCACCATTAAAATTAGTTCCAATGTGTCCTGATCTCCACTGTTTCTCATGAGAAATACATGCTCTTTGATGGTTGTCCATTTTAAAGTATACTTCTATAACTGCTTTCAAGATTTTGTCTTTATTTCTAATTATCGAAGTTTGACAGTGACATAATTTACTTTATATTTATTCTGCTCTGAGGCCCATAACCTTGTGAATTTGTACGAATATGACTTTTATTAAATTTGGGACATTTTTGGCAATTGTTTCCTTTTCAAATTATTTTTTCTTCTCTCTTTTTCCCTCCTCTAATTCTAGAACTTTAATTTCTTGTGTATTAGAAATTTTAATATTACAGATACATTATGTTCTCTTCATTTATCAGGTCAATATTTTTTCTCTGTGTTTTTCAGATCAGATAATGTATACATAAAATATGTATACATATTTTTAAACCTATCCAGGTATTTTTATTTTATTTACTTTTCAACTGTAGAATTTCAAATTGATTCTTCTTTATAGTTTCTATTCCTCTGATGAGATTTCTTTTTTTAAAAAACTTATTTCAATTATAGTTTGCTTTATATTGTTGAATACAGTACTGATAGCCACTTTAAACACTTTCAAATGTTTTTCTCTTAAATTTATCATCCAGGGGTTAGTCTTTATTGATTACCTTTTGTTTGGGGGATAAGTTGCATTTTATTATTTCTTAATAAATCTAGTAATTTGTGACTATATCCTGTGAGTGTTCTGTTAAAGAGGTTCCGGATTCTTTTCTATGCATCAGAATGTTGATTTTTGTTTTGTTTTATTTAGCAGGCAATTAACTTAGAATGACTCATATAACAAACTTTATCTCTATTTGGTTATTTTAACATTTCCTGGGCTGCTTGGAGTCTTTCTTATGTACGCATAGATCAGAAGTCAGCCAGAATAAGAACAGTAAAAATGTGGGAACTGCCTTACTCAAAACCTTTCTTGTCCTGCGAATGTGAGCATCCCTCCGGTTTCTTTCTGATTTTGTTGTGGGAGGAATGGTCTAAACAGAACTACTTGGTCATGTCTGGATATTTCTAAGCCAATAAGATTTTTAGTAATTTGCCTCTTAATTGTATCCAATTGCGAGGTGTAAATCATAAAACATTTTTAAAAAGCATTTCACATGAAATTCATGAAACAAATGGATAAACAAATGTATAAAAAGGTAAATAAACAAGTAAAATAAATGTAAACTCAGAAAAAAAAATTGAAACAAGGTAGGTAAAAGTAAAGATTTCCAGGGGTAGCTCCATAGTGTAGCGGTTAGCACGTCTGCTTTACACACTGAAAGTCTTGGGTTCACGTCCCAGGCGAAGCCACAGATCAGGCCCCGGGAGTGCCAGGCCCCCCGATTGTGCCGTGGATGCCAGGCCGCGGGTGCACCTTGCCTCAGGTGCACCAGGTCCTGGTGCATGACACGAGCATGTGGGAGGAGACATCCCACCTTCAGAGGTCCAGTTCTTAAGGGGAAACGGCAACATCCATAGGTCAGGGGTGGAAGTGGGGGAGAGAATTAAAGGGGGGAAAAGAAAAAAAAAGAAAAGATTTCCAAAATTTATAATTAATATCCACAGAGACATGAGAAGGTACTGTATCCAATCATTTTAACAAATGTTAACTGAAAGATAATGACGAGTACTGCTCTAAGTTGGTGAACAAAACAGACCAATATTCTACTCTCATGAAGCTTATGTTCCAGTGTGAAAGGCAGTCATAAATAAGATAATTAATAAATTACATTATATACTAAAATATACTAATTACTATGAATAAAACAAAGCAAGAAGCTGAGATAATCTTAAAGCCTTAATTAAAATAGACTTTACTGAAAATAAAGAGCAAAGACGAAGGAAATGAAGGAATAAGGCATAGAGATATCTGGGATGAGAGTTCAAGACAAAGTGAACAAAAAGTACAAACACCATTAAACAAGAGTTTTTATGATATGTTTAAATAAAATCAAAGAGTCTTGTTTGCATAGGGTAAAATGAGCAAGAAGGGAAACAGTGAAGTAGAGGGGGATAAATAAGTAATGGGAGGCCAAATTATATGTGGTCTTAACAGGCCACTGAAATGACTTTGGTTTCTACTTTGAAGAAGGTGGGGAGTCATTAGAAAGCTATTAGTAGAAGAATGATGTTATATAACTTAATTTTTAAAATATCATTTTCATTGATGTAATAAAAATAGACTGTAGAAGAGTAAGATTAGAAGCAGGGGACCAGGTAGTGGACTACTGTAATAATCTAGGAAAGAAAAGATAATGGCTGGGACAATGGTAATAACAGTTTATTTGTAAAAAATAGTGAGCTCTATATACTTTGAAGATAAGTTAAAATGTATTTTGTGATATGCTGAGTTATAAAAGAAAGACAGAATAAAGACTAATATCAAAGTTTTTAGTACGATCATCTGGAAGAATAAATAGCATTGTCACTAACTAGAATGGGAAAGGCTATGGATGGAACATGTTTGGGGGTTGGAAAAAAGTAAATTTTGATATTATTAAGTTGAGATATCTAATAGACACTCAAGTGGACATGTAAAACAAAAGCATATAAAATGTAAAATGTTTGGAGTTCAAGTGAGAAGTCTGGGCTAGAGATATATGATCAGAAAGCAACAAAGAGTAGAGGGTATTCAAAACCACAAGAGAAAACCCATGGAGTAAGTGTGAGAAGAGAGGAGAACAAAAGATTGAGCCTTCAGACGTGACAACATTAAGATCCTTAGAGAAATGAGGCAAAATCATTAAAGAATATTAATAAGAATCTATTAGTACTTAGCAGGAAATATTATAAAATGTGACATTCTAGAAGTCAAGTAAATCAAGTTAATCAAGGAGGCGAGAATAAGCATTCTGTCAAAAGCCGATGTTTGTTCAATTGAGATGAGTGCTAAGAACTAACCATTAGGATTCACAAAAAGTAGGGCATTGACAACTTGACAAGAGCAGTTGTAACAAGTACACTATGTGATCTATTAACAATAAAGGCCTAATTTGCATGGGTTAAAGGGAGAGAGGGATAAGAGAAAATGAAGCGACGACTATAGACAATTTTTACAAGATTTTTTTTTAAAGATGGAGAAAATGAGTTCGTCAGTTGGAGGAGAAAGTAGGGTCAAGCCAGAGTTTTTAAGTTGGGATAAATTGCAGTGTGATAATACATTGATAAGAATGATCTTGTAGAGAAAGAACAATTGATATAGGCAAAAGATTTGAGAATTGCTGGAGTAGCATCTTTAAGTATGTGAGAGAATGATAGAAGCATTAGTAATTCATCTACAGTACAGATGACAGGTATAAATGTGTCTAGGAGGTGATATCTGAGTAAATGTAGTGCTAAGTAAGAGTTTTTAAAAATTCTTTTCTATTTTTTTCTATTTTTTTCTCAGTAAAATAGGAAGCAATGTCCACAGTTGAGCATAAGCATGGGTGAGAGAGTCTTGGAAATTTGTGTACAGGGATTGAGGAATTGATTCAACTTTTAGGAGAAAAAAATTAATGAATTAGGATATATCTAGTATGATTGCAGGGTAGCATTATGGACATGGTAATAAATAGAATATAGTAGAAAAGGAATATTCATAGAACAAAAGAAAATTCTTAGAAATGACCATGATAATAAAAAGAAAAAATAAATTGAAGGATTAAAAAGATGAAATTTTAAAAAACGTGAAACACAAATAGTTATAAAATAAGAAGAGAAATATTACAAATGTAGAAAAGATCTAATATCTAAGTAATAGAAGTTCTGTACAGAAAGAAGAAAATATAAAGAGAATTAATAAAGAATAAATAATACAAGAAAATTTCTCAGAGATAAATATATATGTCTATATTGTTTCAAGACTTGAAAAACTCAGTTGGGAAGATTGGAATGGGGATGGGGTCGGGAAGAGTCATATTAAGGTCTCATCGCTATGATATGAAAATTCAGCATTAGAAGCCAGAGGGCAAAGGAACAATTTCTTCAAAATTCTAACAGGAGTTAATTCTTAATTTAGAATTATTTACTCAGTCAAGGTATCCACTGATTGTGAGGCTGCAATAAAAACATTTTCAGACTCTCAAGTACTCGAAGAAAATGACTTCCATGGATCCTTTCTCAAGAACTTGATAAAATATTTGCTCCACCAAAACGAAGGGGTCAAAAAAGAGGAAGACTTTAGTTAATAAACGGGACACATATTGCAGGGGAAGGGCATCCTGCAGATAACGGTGAAACAATATTTTATGATAAGCAATTTATTCAGACTGCTGAATGAAGGCAGAGAGTCCCGATAATGATCATTAAAGAACACGTGCCCCGCCCCTGCCCCAGAGTTCCTGATGTGTGTGAACAACAGAGCCACCGGATCTCTCTCCTGACTCCCTGGAATTGCCTCCTAACTCTTCTGGCCGTTCTACCCTGTCCTTCTCTGTCAGCCTACCCCTAGAATAGCACCTACTGTTCTCAACACAATAGCCAAGAAGATCCTTTTAAAACAGAGGTCAGATCTTATCATCTCTTTACTCAATCTCTAAAAACTTTTTTTCCCTCAGAAGAAAAGTCAAAGCCTTAAGTGGGCCCCATTTCCTCTCTAACTTCATCTCCTACCCCTCACTTTCTCGCTCTCTCCATTCTTGCCACACGTTTTTTCAACATACCTGGCATGCTTGCTGATTGGGTACTTCGCACTACTACCAAGCCTTTACCTCCTTTAGTGCCTTCTCAAACATTACCTTTCCAAGGAGGCCTTCCCTAGATCCCTATTTAATAATCAAATATGCATTCTACCCATCCATACTCTACCGTTTTCCTTTTTCCCCTATAGCTTCTAGCCCTTCAAACATTATAGATAGTACGTTTATTTATTATAATATTATTATTTGTTTCATCAGCCAGAATATGAGCTCCAAATGGTCATGGAGCCTTTTACGGGATCTATTATATCCCGAGTTCTCAGAGCAATACTTAGCAATCTAGCAGACACTCAGCAAATGTTTCTTAGGAATTTATGTTTCTGTGAGAGTTTGAGAATTAGAAAAAATTCTTTTGAAATTAAACAAACGAAAACATGCCCAAGTTGTTAATTTCAAGGAAATCAAAACTTTGCTTGAGAAATAAAACAAAATTTTAGCCTATTACCTGATTCAGATGTGAAAATATTTACTTAGTATTAGTAATGTAAATTTTGCATAATCCTATAAACAAAATTGGTGATATAAACTTCATAGGAAAAAGGGATATTGTGTGTGTGTGTGTGTGTGTGTGTGTGTGTGTATGTTTATAATAAATGAAATAAAGAAATCCTCCTATTTCATTGTAGGAATTAAAAAATAATAAATATCTAACTAAAAAATCAGGATTGTAAAAATTCTCCCTGATTTTTTTTTAATAACAATTACTGATGGAGATTTCTTCTAGGGAGTAAAATTTGGGGAAGTTGGGGCAGGAATGTATTGATTTTTTTTCATAATGATACTTAAAAATAATTTTTAAACTATGTATATGCACTACCTCACAACACTTAGGATGCTACTATTAAAAAAACCTTGAAAATTACCTTGAAAGTGTTTGAGAGTATGTGGAGAAATTAGAACCCTTGTGCACTGTTAGTGGGAATGAAAATGGTATAGCAACTGTGGAAACCATCATGGCGGTTTCTAAAAAAAATTTTAAAAGATTTACCATATGACCCAGTAATTCTACTCCTGGATAGGTACCCAAAAGATTCAAAACATAATCTTGGTGAGATATTTGTACGCCCATGTTTACAGCAGCATTATTTACAATTGGTGAAACATAAAAGTAATATAAATGTCGATCCAAAAATGAATGGATCAGTAAAATGTCGTATATATATATGTAATGAAATATTATGCAGCCTTAAAAATGAAGAAAATTATAACATATGCTCCAACATGGTAAAACCTTGAGGGACATTAAGCTAAGTGAAATAAGCTAGACATAAAGACAAATATTTTATTATTCCATTTATATGAATTAGCTAGAATAGTCAAAATGATAGAGACATAAAATAGAAGTGTGGTTGCCAGGGACTAGGAAGAAAAAATGGATGTTTAGTTTAACGAGTGTAGAGTTTCAGTTTTGCAAAATGAAGAGTTCTAGTGATGGGTGGTGGTAATATTTGCACAACAATATAAATGTACTTAATAACACTTAACTGTATATTTTAAATTAAAAATACTTAATATATATTTTGTCATGTGTATTGTACCACATATTTTTTAAGTTGTGTACATAAATATCTTTGAATTTAAAAATAAATATTTTTAAATGCAACTCATCATTTTTTTAACTTAATTTTTTAACTATCCTTTCCTGTCATGCCCATAAGCTGTGTTTAGTCAATATACATGGATCAAAATCACAAAATAATTTGAACCCCTGCTTTATTTTGAGATCCAGAGCACTGACAAATGAGTTTAGTCAATTTGTAATACAAAATCTGACCCAGTTGTTTAATTATACTTAATCTCTAAAGCCATGCACAGAGGTCAAAAAAAAAAATGAAATTAATCAGTCTATTAAAAATCATAGTTTATTAAAATAAATACAACCATATAAATACAACCATACATGTCTAATTTACATGAAATTTGCCTTGATTATAATACACCTAATTCATGTCTCTTACATGGGACAGGTGGGTTTATAATTCTTCAGACGTGTAAGGGTATGACTTACATGTAGGATCTACACGGTTGTGAGCTAGATTTGATTTAGAACAAACTTCAAATTTCACCCTCTCAGTCAAATGACAAGAAAATAAAATGAAAATTCCAAGAATGCTGGATAGCTAGTCAGACATGAGTGACAGGGGAACAAAGGAATAGGGGCCCAGACTAGAGACTGCCCAAAGAACACTATAAATCTTTAGAAAATCACACTGACCTGTGATTCTGCACCGTGTGAATGAGGAAGAACTGAAGAAAAATACTAATTACACTTCTGCACCATTATTCCCCCTCTGCCATTGAGGTGACACTGAAGTTCAAATCGCCTCCAATAGTAACAGTTTTATTTTTTATTTTTTGAGATTTAGAAAAGATTTATTAAAAGTATATTTTAGAAAGACAAAGCATGCTTAAAGGAGGAATCTGATTTTAGCAAAGAGAGCTGTAAAAATCCCCCAGAAGTGGGAATCTCTGAATTATATTTGGGCTGCGATGTGTGGTTCCAAAGGCATTCTTAGGTGATTGGAAAATGAGGTCATTTTAATTGATACTTGGCTGTTATATAACTCTTTGCCTAGAGTGCATGTGCGCACCCAGAATTCTATTGCTATTGGGGTGTTCTTTGGGTGGTCTCTAGGCTGGGCACCTATTCCTTTGTTCTCCAGTTACTCATGTCTGACTAGCTACCTAACAAGAAGATTAAAATTCCAGGACATTAAAAATCAAAATTAACTTCTGAAAAATAATGAAAATGAGGACATCTCAAAAACAAGTAATCAGTGTAATGTTGGAAACTTAATGCAAGTATTTTATAAATGGACTACTTAGCTTCAGTATTGAATCTACTAAATAAACTGAAGTAGGAAATGATGTGCATTGTGTAAGTTACTGAAGACTTGATTGTAAGTTTATCATCTCAAAGCTCACATGCTTTATAGCTTTTCAACTGGTCTGTAGATGCAGGTGAATATGTTAGTTAAACTAAAGACCCTTTTTATAATCTCAATTTCATTTTCTATAAACTGGATTCACAGAGAAAAATTTATTTTTCAGTAAACTTAATCATAAATCATAGTACCAATTAGAAGAAATACAATCTCTTTACCTTATATTTGAAAGGTCAGCTGTCCATCATATACCACTCTGTTTTGAAGGCAACATGAGATACCACAATCTTATTTTACTTGACTTGCTCCTGATTTATCGCTTCTCTAGCTATCAATGGAACACAGTTTTTAGTATTCTGTTCACATACACTATGATACATATCTACCAGGAAAATAGTCTACTTTTGTTAAGATTTCTCTCTATTAATAAGAGTAGATCTCTATTCCTCATTTGCTTATTGCAGAAAGCATCTCTTTTTAACTTATTTACCTGTTGTTATACATGTCAATTTGCAGTCGTACATGAAATTTGACTGGTTCATGGTATAGCAAAAATACAATATGCCTGCTCATTCATTTAGCATAATTTTAATCAGTAATCATTACATGCAAAGCTCTGTGGTAGAAATAAAAAGATGTATACCATTCATTACATGAGGTCTCAATATAAATAATAATATTTTTTTCCAAAGATGAAATAGATCTACCATAGAGCTAATTAGTTTCCCATTATCAGAAGTGTCACACATCAGTTAGATACCTAATTTTCAGAATCACGGGTGTCTAATTTTTCTAAGTCATAACATATGGAAGAGAAGAATCAATCACAGAGTGAGGTGGGACATTGTATATGGTAAAGAATGTAACCAGCTTCTTGGAGATAATCCCTAAACTTTGGGAATGCCATGCCTGACATGAGTATTTTTGTATGCCTAGAAGTCTTGAATCATACCAAATAATCTAACAATGTGATTTAGGATAGGAAATGGCCACAGTCTTTGTTTCTGGTGAATGTTCCATAAGCACAGTACTGCATTGGCCACTTGGATTAATCTGACTAATGTAGGGAGGAGGCAAGAGAATTAAAGTGTTAAATCAAGTTACATTCAGAGATTGCAATATGCTGATCAGCTCTGCAGCCAGGCCAGGAGGACACCTGCAGAACAAAGGAATATTTCTGCTGGGGTTACTAACAACCTATTCCCCACACCTGTGAAGGGGAACTGGGAACAACAGAGTCCTTAAGTGGATGCTCTACACAAAATAAAATTGTGCATTGCCTGTGACTAAAACCATAGATTAAAGGTTGGGAGCTGCCAGCAGGCCTTTCACGCTACATACTCTTCCCCTTCACCTTCCTTACTATATGTCCAAACAAACAGGTCCCTCCCACTGCCTTTACTCTTTCTCTCAGTCCCTCTCAGTGTCTTTCTCTCGGGTACTCTTTACTCAGTCTCTCTCACTATCCTTGTCTCTCTTGGGCTCAATAAGAATTAAAACTCAATGAGACTTAAGTTTGAATTTCCTACTCCCTTCTTGGCAGACTTCCACTTGGAGGGTACACTACCAGGCTGAAATAGTCATATCATGCCCAGAAATAGTCAGGATGGAATCTAGAATTTTCGTCACCTTAATTAATGCTTTTTAATCTTATTAGATTATTTTCTTCTAACCCAACCTCACCTGACTAAGCCCACAGTTTCAAATTGTAAGTATCTCCACCAGAAGTTATTTCATCTCTCTGGACCAGCTTACCTGGTTTTTATTTTCTTCCATAAAGTGTTTGCCATAGAGTATAAATTTGAAGTTCTCCACTCCAGTCTTTACTGGCTTCGATTGTCTTATTCATTAGTGTACCTGCAGCACTTAACAAAAGACCTGACACATAACTGAATCCCAATTAATAAGTGTAAAATAAATAAAACAAACACAGAGAAAAGTAAAATGTTGGCAAGATAACTTCAAATTTTTTATTAAAATTTTCAAAGGAGAGAAATTATGTCTCAGCAGTCTCCCTAAACCCAGAAATGTCCATAGAGTTTTATATCTTTGTCTACTTACTACATTACTGTTTGTACCAAAAAAAAAAAAAAAAAAAAAGGTAATTAGATGTTTAACAGTGAGAGAACTGTTGAATAAATTGTGAGGTATCCATATATAGAACATCATACAACTACTATAAACAATAAGTTGTATCTCTATATATTGAAATAATGTATCATCAATATACTAAAAGATCAAGTTACAGATTATTATATATAGCATGATTCCATTATTATTTTAAAAAGTAAAATGCACACTTGCAGATAGTAGGAGATGAAGAATGAAAATGAGAAGGAGAATGTGACAGAGATGGGTAAATCCAAAGAAAAAGCAGGCCACCTCTAAAGGGGCAGATCCTGAAGAAGAGCTGGAGCTTGTGGCGAAAGGACTTCCCCAGTTTCTTCATATCATGAGAAAGAAGTGTTGTAAACAAAGGCAGTTTCTTTCACTTTCTTCCTATTTTTCCAATTAGTTTAAATGTGAAATTTATTAAGAGCAAATCTAACAAAATATTGTGTTATTTTTGTGAAATTGGATAGAAGGTAATTTATCTAATGATTTATATTCATCCGTATTGTTCACTTTTCCTACGATAAGCTTATACATTAAGTAGATGTTATACTTAAAATATAAATACTTATTATAATAGTGTAGAAACTCATCCTGTTTACTTCCACAGTACCTGAGCTTGTGTTAGGTACACATAGGTTTAATAAAAGTTTATTGAATATCAAAATGACTGAATAACTATAAAACTCAAAACAATTAAAAATAAAAGAGAAGTTTAATTGCCCTAGGGAGTTTTTTCTGAAACGAAATTTTACAGCCCAAGGGAAATATCCATTTTGGAGTCAAACTCTTAAAAACTCTTAATGGCTGGAACTGCATGGGGCTCCATGATAAATATGTTTCCTTAAGATTGCCTTTGTCTAACTGTTAGCAACTCACCAGGTGGCTGCAAATGTGGAAAAATATTTAGTTCTTTAAACATTTCAGTCAACGCAGTAGTTATTTAAATAGTGACAAATAGCAAACATTTCTCCATAGTTTATAGCCTTTTTCTTAATAGCTTTTCCAGTGGGAGTAGTGAGGATTCCTATTTAGACAATATTTAGTCAATGTTATTTTTCTAATTATCCAATATGACTAATTTAAAATGTCTTAACTTTTAATCAAATTATCTTTTCACCACAGCATGACTACTTGTTCAAATGTATAGTTTCATATTTTTCAGTGTACTCAAGTGTTCAAAAGAGCTTTTCTTTAGATTGTGAATTTAGCTTACATTATTGATTACCATATTCTGTTCTAAACCTATATTAAAACAACCTTGTCTGCTAAAGCTACCCAATTATATACTATTAATACATGCAAAAAATTAAAATATTTGTGTTTGCCAACTCTTTTGGATCTTAGCTTTCATCACTCCTCCATCCTAAAAAAAATATCGTAAGCTCTACTTGTTAAAATCTACCCAATCTACAAAGTCCAATCATATGCCACTTCTCCATGGAGCTTTATTGTTTCTTCTTATTCCAAAGTGATTTTTCCTTCCTTTGAAAATTCATAATTCTGTCATGTATTTACATTTAATGTGGCTTTACATTTTTAACTTGTTTTCATCTACATACTTTTATTCCTAACATTTATTTCATAGTCATTAATTTATTCAAGCAGCATTAATTGAGAGCATTCTATATAGCAAGTATCATTTCTGATCACTGAAGAAGTTCATGAACATGAAGGATTCTCTGTCTTTAAGGAGATCACCAGCTGAGCTTTAGTGTATTTAGTGTATTCCAACTTATGCTAAAATAATTCTGGTCTTCCAATAATAGAATAAAATACCTTGAAGAAAGAGATTTAGTCATGTTTATTCCCGGATACCTCTTTGCTCATAATTACAATATTTATTTGATGAAGGGATAATTTACACTTAGATGTTTTATCCTTTATCAAATACTTTATATTTTCTCTTTTAATCCTCATTACAACTATAGAAGATATGTGTAGTTAACTCTATGTTTATGATCTTGCTCAAATTTCAGTGCTCATCCATTTATACCTCAAAGTACATAGAAAATTCCCTCAGATTTCTCACAGAGTGAAAATCATAAAGATCTGTAATGCAGTAGCCAAGAAATCAGAAGTTATATAGGTAAATATTACAATTATTTTTTCTTCCTAAATAGAAAATGTACTAATGCTAAGATAATCAAAATTATTTGGAAATAGGCATCGATGTCAAATAACCAAGCATGTTCAAAGTATTTCTTTAAAAAAAAAAAATGGTCATGAAGAAGTATGGAAATAGGAACTGCTCAGATAGATGTCCAATGTGATAAGGCATTCAATAAGTATGTAGTCACTATTATTATTATAAATATTTGACCTTATAAACTTTTACAACTATATTTATAAACTTCAATGACTTTTATCTAGTGCAAAAATTAGAAATTTAATCATTGCGTTGGTCCACAGACATGAGTCGAATTACTAGCTTCTTGAAGTAAGAATGTCTCATTCTATATAACCATACTCTTTATGACACTACCTTCTCTCGATTACATTCCTTTGTCCCTGGCATTCACTTCTCCATCTGCCAAGCTAGTCTTTTCAATTTTCATACTATCTTCTGACTTATTTTTCTACAAAGGTAATTAATCACAGTCATTCCCAAAACTTTGAATGCAAAGTTGTATGTCCATAATTGCCAGGTTTCTAAATCTAGCACTGGTTTATTTTCTGAGTTCCAACTCGTAGAATGTCTCAGGGACTAACTTAAAAAAATAATTTCTATGGCCTATTCTGATATATATTCTAGTTGCATCAGAGAGTCATAGAGTGCCATGTAGGCTATTATGAGATTTTGGTTTTTCCTTCAAGTGAGATGGTGAAAGCAGAGGACTGATATGATATAGCTTATGATTTGAACCACTCATTTTGGCTGCTTTGGTGAAAAGAAACTATATATGTATGTGTGGGACCAGGGAGAGATGGGTAGAAAAAAACAAGTATAGACCATTTAGTAGTCTAGCCATAATCCAGGGAAGAGCTGAGAGCAGACGGCACATAGATCACAGTGACAGTAGTGGAAGAAGAAAAAGTACTCTGATTCGACATATATCAAAGGTTGAATGGACATGGTTTTCTGATGTATTACAAAAACAGAGTAATTAAGGATGACAAAAGTGTCCAGAAATATGGAGCTATCATTTACTGATGGGAAAATCTGCAGAAAAAGTAGCTGTGGGGGGCAGAAGCAAAATTGGGGTTCCACTCTAGACTTTTTAAGTTTTAGGTCCCTGTTAGATATCCCAAAAGGAGATGTTAATAGGCAGTTGGAGGATATATGACTCTAGAGTTGAAGAGAGATGGACAAACTGGAGATATGACTTTGGGGGCCATGGGATTTAAAGTCATGGGATTTAATGAAATGCCCTTCCAAGTAAAGGTAGACAGGAAAAGTGGATATGACTTTTTTGGGACACAGCCCTTGATATCTCTCAGAACAAACTTAGATCAGACTATGCAAATGCCACATAAACCAGTGCAATTTTGACTGTTAATGTTAACTTCTTTCATTCACTGAAAAATAAGACCTGGAGAAAACCAGATCCTAGTTGAATAGTTGAGTACATCTTTGTTTCATTTATTGGAATAGGAGCTCCTTGAAGCTAGAAATCATATATTTATTAATGTCTGCATCATCTATGACTATTTCTTAAAAATATTAAATGCCCTATAATTGTTGTTAAACTGAATTGTAAAATGTTTCCACAGCAAATGCAGTTGACTACCCAAATCACTTTTGCAGGCCTGGTTCACGCATGCCTCAGCTGTAGCAGTGTTGGCTGCTAATGTTTCACACCTGCACTCTTCTCTGGAGACTTGTCTTTGGCTAATGGGAACTACCTTATAAGGTGATGCCTGAGAGATTATACCCACTCCCTCCCAAAGGCCTCCAGTGGCCAATGACTGACTGATGGAGCCCATAACAGTCCAGCACCTTTTACTCTGTGGTATAATGCATGTGCCAGAGCTCCCAGGAAGATCTGGTCTGGGTTATGTTTTGCCTGAAACCACATCCTCGCGTAGCTTCTTCTCCTGACATGAATGAATCACTTCAATGAATCACTTGCACACTATTTTTGCCACAGACTCTATTTCAAAGTAACTGGACCTAAGATAATAGCCAGAGGTAGAAACATTTGACTTCAAAAACATTTCTCCAATCCAAGTACCTTTGTCTATAGTCTCTAAGTCAATTAACCTTGCTAGTTTTGGGGGTGGAATGGAGGAAGGTTTCTGTTCTTTATATTCTTAGGCTTACATGTATAAATAAGACATGAAATCATCACTTTTCCCCCCACCAAAATTTCATACTCTTCTTTTTTCCCAAGGCAGGCAGCCACACTTAGTTGAATGCACAGACATGTATACTATCTAAATTATAGCAAAAACACATAGAGTTCAGGAAATCTTTGTAATGTTTTAAAATCTCTGGTGTTTAGTTAAAAATGGACTGTGCTATTATTTTAAAAAAATACTGCCAATATCCTGCGACTCAACCCCATGATTTTATCTTTATCTATTCTTTTCTCTCAGCAAATCATGGATCAATCTGCTCTGTTCACCTGCCCATCTATTCACACGTATGTAATATGAGACCTGTGGCTCACATTGCTTATAGAGTCACAGGAATATATCAGCCCCAGGTCTCTCTTTATGGGGAGGGGGATAAAGTGAAAGAGAAAGTGAGAGATAAATCAAGGAAAGAAAGGAAACAGGAGAGAGGATGGTAGAGCATGAAAAGTTCCTGGAAAGCCAATATGTGAGGAAACTGAGGCATGACATCCAACTGGTAGACTGTAAGAAACTTCTTTCCTTGACCCAGGAAATTCGTTTTTTGGTCAGGAGAATGTAAGAACCAGAAAACATTTCCTTTGACAATGTTCGTATACATATCCTAAGTTAAATGAAAGAAAACTAAAAGAGATAGTTTATGTTGTGAAAAGACAGTGTGGCGATGGTAACATAGTGAGGGTGGAATGTAAATGTTTTCATATTGTTAAAGGTTAGATATAAAGAAAGATCTCACTGACAAGTCTAACTGTCAAAAATTTTGCAGAGACAGCTTGTCTGCCCCTGGCATGGCATTGTGCTGTGGCTGGTTGAAGCAGGCAGCTCTTTTTCATTAGTGTTTTTAGTCTCTGCACTGGTAATATAAAGGTAAATCTATTTTTATCTTCTCAGTTGTATCTATTGATATTCGATGACACACAGCTCACCTTTCAGTACAACTAAGGATATTACTCCTCTTAGATTATTTGTTTTCTTTTTCAGTCCCATCTATACTGAACAACAAAATCATCACAATAATATTATGCCATTTTAATGATGGTATAAATGTATTAACATTTTCCCCTTCAGGTAGAACTCAAAGTAAAGCTCTCGAATCTCTGGAGAGAAACATTTTGGTTTCTTTAGAGACAAGCCTATTACAACACCCCACAGCTACCTGCCTATTATTCATTCTCTCTGCCCAGAAGATAAAATAACAAGCTTTTCTCTCTGCATATTGGTGTTCTGAAGATGGCATGCTGAGAGAACCTGCCCTTTCCTAAAGTAAATGTTAGAAGTTTCAGGAAAAGCTCCCAAGTCTTTAGAAATCTCAGCTTCTCTAATAAGGTAGGTGAGGGATGTGAAGAGAAGGCCACCATCAGCCCCCTGGGAATGATGTATTTCTTCGCAAAGAATTAATGATTTGCACTGGGATTCCTCACCTTCTTTTAACACTTACGCCACAGCCAGATTAAGAAATACAACATATGGCATATTCCATAAAAATATCCAATATTATTTCTGTAAAGGAGTTCTGCCCTGGAAACTCTTCTATGAATCAGGGATGACAATCTAGAAGGAAACCTGGAGGTACCTGTTTTCCATTAGTTCTAGATCTGCCCTAAGTCATGAGGTCGTTTTAGCCTCACACTTTTTTAAATTTTTCAAAACTAAAGAAACTGCTAAATCCTCTTAATTCTGTAACAGAAACAGATGAACAAAAATGACCCTGGAATATATATGTGCCTGAGGGTAAGTTCTTCTGATCTTCAGCTCCACTAAGTGAGTATCCATGCAAAAGACAAGCATATCTGACCTCGGTTCAGGGTGGGGAGGGGGTTCTGCTCAGTAGCCTTCACTAATATTTATTGAGCCACTAAACATTTACAACATTTCAGACACTGAGCCAAGCATTTTATATGTGCAAACTCACTTTATCCTCATTCTGATATAAATGGTATTATTATCATCTCTTAGGTGAAGTGAAGACTAAGACTCAGAGAAGATAAATAACTGACCCACAAACACACAGATAGTAAGAAGCAGCGCCAAGTTTGAATACAGAAAGACTGGTTCCAGAACTTTTGTGTTCAACCATTAATTTGAGATAAATGTTACTCCTTTAACAGAGAAGACATTTCTTTCAAGTCTTATCTTTTTTTTATCTTCAAAATTCATTGTTTATTGTTTTGATAAAAAATACTTTATTTCTTACCTGACTTTTTGGTTACTAGAAAAGATGCTGTTGCATTTTTTAAATCAACTTTCAAAATTTTGCTTAATTAAAGAATGTGGATACCGCGTATCAAAATTTCAGACTGTTGCACACACAAACATGCAAATCTGATGTGGAAAATGATCAGGTGGTGAAAAAAAATGAATAAATGTATATATTCTGTGGTATAATTTTTGTAGAAGTACTAGAGAGAGGGAAAATGAAGATTGTAAAGAAGAGGCCAGTATCCTTTCTGTCATAATTCTGTGTATCAGTCAAGATGACAGAAGGAAATAGATGACACACTCAAATTGAATAATTTGAGGAGAGGTACCATTTACAAAAGTTTGTTGATAATCACAAAATAGAGTAAGTGCATTAGCCTGGTGATATAATAACGAGGCACCAAATGAGAAAGATGACCAGAAAATGCAGATAGAGAGAGATATAAGGAGAGATCTGATGTTTATCAAGTGAATCAACCTACTCATAGCATATCTACAGGGAATAGGTTTACTCAGTCCTCTCCCTTCCTCTTGTCTCTAGCCAGTGCTCCTGAGTGGTCAAGAATCCAAATGAGAATAAAGAATGTCATTGAGCTCTTACACATCTGTATCTTGGTCATAGAGCAAGTCAGAGACGGCTGGAGAGTAGATCTGAAAGGCCAAACAGAAGTTTGGCAACACAATCTAGTTTCCAGTCGAGCTTCCAACCTAATACTTTTAAGTAACCTTTAAATTCATAGGAAAAGATCATAATAAGCTCAGGTTAAGCCATCATTCACCCAACTCCAGGGCTTCTACTGAAGTCAGTCCTTCAGCCTTCATGTTAGAAGCCATCACTGTGTATCTTCTAAGGTTGACAGCTCTCATTTGTTTATTTTCAAATGCCCCCAAATACCACCCGACCACTACTTTCTACTTACTATGTAGCTTTTTAGAGTTGGGGAAGATGTGTGGTTTCACATCATCTGGAAGTAATCATTGCAGCCTTAACTCCTCACGCTATTATATGGTCCCATCAATATGTGATTTCCCCCAAGGAGATAGATTACACTCTCAATAGACCCAAACTTTAATCTCTCGTCACTAGACTGAAGGTTCCATGAGAGAAAGATTCATATTAGGACATATTTTTGCATGTTTAACTGTCCCTTGCAGTAAAAGGTCAGTAAGTCTTTTAAAATAAAAATGAATATGAAATTCCCTCACTTCACTTTTATTTTCATCTTTGTCAATGAAAATAACTTGCCCCAAGTAAATATCTTTTCATTTGTTCAGTCAGTTGTTGCCAAACCACTCTTCACTTTCCTATGAAGGCCTCTGTATGAATACCGATTTCTTATAAAACAGAATCTGAGATAAAGATATACACTGTGACTTTAAGTGCAATCCCAGTGCAGTTAGGGTGAGAGAGGGAAGAAAATAAATCCAATAAAGAGTATGCATTTCCAGGATTTCCAAAGCTTGGCTGAGAAACGTAGCCATTCTATGGTCACATGGTATATTTAGGAGAAGTTGTTCAGAGCCATAGGGCCTTCCAACAGTTGCCTAGGGAAAGAAGGATAATTAGCTTATCATTAGGATTCTTAATTTTTCCTCCTCTTTCTCAGTGGCCGGCAATGACCACAGAGGTATATTATCTCCCAAACTTCCAGGTTACATTAACTAGAGACTGCAGAGAGCTACTGGTTAAGTGAGGTCCCCTATCCAAAAGCATGACCTTTTATCTAAGTCCAGAGTGGTGGAAGAAGCCAGAGTTTCTTTAGATCTCTTTT